>NW_017189517.1:2240981-2551701 GCF_001704415.2 Capra hircus
AGAACTAATATGTGCTGGATGATGAGTTTATGTTGAAGGGAGAAATAAAAACCCGTGTTAGGAGGGGTAGAGAAAGAGTAAAGGAATGCCGTATAGTGGAAGAGCAGCAAAAAAAAGTAGTTGCTAAACTGAAGGAAAGTTTTATAATAGCCAGGACATGGAAACAAACCTAGATGTCCATCAGCAGATGAATGGATAAGAAGCTGTGGTACATATTACACAATGGAGATATTACTCAGCCGTTAAAAAGAATTCGTTTGAATCAGTCTATGAGATGGATGAAACTGGAGCCGATTATACAGAGTGAAGTAAGCCAGAAGAAAAACACCAATACAGTATACTAACACACTATATATGGGAATTTAGAAAGATGGCAATGACGACCTTGTATGCAAGACAGGAAAAAAGACACAGATGTGTATAACGGACTTTTGGACTCAGAGGGAGAGGGAGAGGGTGGATGATTTGGGAGAATGGCATTCTAACATGTATACTATCATGTAAGAATTGAATCGCCAGTCTAGTCTGACGCAGGATACAGCATGGCTGGGTGGTGCATGGGATGACCCACAGAGATGTTATGGGGAGGGAGGTGGGAGGGGGTTCATGTTTTGGGGAACGCATGTAAGAATTAAGATTTTAAAATTAAAAAAAAAAACTAAAAATAAATAAATAAATAAATAAAACTGAAAGAAAAAGACAATGTGGAGTTTGTTACTATAAAACATCTACAGAGTTTGGGGCAAGAGGGACGATAGAGACACACAAAAATAAATACTACACAATCCCTGAAGATGGAGTCAAGACCCAGACGTATGAAGGGTAGAGAAATGGGTAATTAAAAGTTTAGATTAATCAAAGAGGAATAAGATCTGTTATTATCCCTTTCTCTCCTTTCAATTTTAACTCTTTCCCGTATCTGAAACACGATACTTTTTTCTGCCTGTTAGGAAAGAAGCTCTCACCTGCTTTCCCGTCAGAGCTTAACTACTGCATGTACATGGTTAGCTTGATTTCACTTCCTCTGTGATTTTTTCATGATCTTGCTTTAGTAAGCATCCTCATGTTCCATGCTACCAGTTTTTATGATATATATAGTATATATATATATACATATATACATATATATACACACACATACACATATCTCCTGATTTGTTACCAAACTCTGCTTCCTTATGTTTACAATCACACCACAGGATTCTCCAATTCTAAGAAAAAAACATTCATCCCTTTAATCCTGATAAATTCATGAGCTATCTCATTTCTTACCTCTGTTTATTCACCAAACTTTACTAAAGAGTAGCCTACAATTGCTACCTCTACTTTCTCACCTCCTTCGCCACCATTTAGCTTTCTGCAACTTCCTGTCTACTGAAATACCTAATGCTTTTTAAAAAACACCCTTCTCCTCTGTAAATTGAACCATTTCAGCATTGTTTAATCATCCCTTCTTTTAAATTTTTTCTTCCTTTGGCTTCAATAATGTTTCAGTCTCTGGATTCTTCTAACTACCATACAAAGCTTTGGCTCCTTAATCTCCGGTTTTCTCTTCCTATCCCCGTGGGTATTTTCCATGGAAACACCTTCTGATCTTTCTTCTGAGTTTAGGCATGGTCATTTCACTCACCTCTATAATTTTAAACTATCCTTTCTGTGTGGTAGAATTTCAACCTTATTCTGTATGTTTAACCTCTTAAACTTTCCTATGCATGTTTTTGATGAAACAGCTTGATTTGGATGGCTTTCAAGCACTTTATGTTTACTTATATCCATTTCCCAATTGACCAAAGCCAGCATGATCCCCTCCTTCTTTCCTTTGTTAACAGTGTTGCTCTCTTCCTACTCACTCAAATAAAGCATTTTGGATTTATCTTTGATTGATTCATTCACCTCTTTCAGTAAAGATTTGAGAGTCTACTATGTTACTCCTTTTTAAAACTTCCAGTGGCTTACTTCTGCCTGTAGAATAAAAGATAAACTTAAGTGAATAATATGCTCTACAACATACCTCCACCTTAACTGATGAAACAACACTTGCAGCCCATCCTTCAGCCAACAGGAACTAGCCATTCTGAAAATATACCCCATGACACGCATTACCATGTGTGTGCGTTTTCCCCTTTGCCATTGTGAATATGATCATATCCATCCCATACCAGTAAATGCTACCCATACTTCTTAACCCAGTTCGAATTCTTCTGCATTAAAGAAATAACCTACATTTCTTCTTCAGTTCAGTTCAGTCACCTCAGTGGTGTCTGACTCTTTGCGACCCCATGAATCGCAGCACGCCAGGCCTCCCTGTTCCATCCACCAACTCCCGGGAGTTCACTCAGACTCATGTCCATTGAGTTGGTGATGCCATCCAGCATTCTCATCCTCTGTCGTCCCCTTCTCAAACTGCCCCCAACCCTCCCAGCATCAGAGTCTTTTCCAATGAGTCAACTCTTCGCATGAGGTGGCCAAAGTATTGGAGTTTCAGCTTCAACATCAGTCCTTCCGATGAACACCCAGGACTCATCTCCTTTAGAATGGACTGACTTGATCTCCTTTGCAATTCAAGGGACTCCAAGAGCTCTTCTTCAACACCACAGTTCAAAAGCATCAATTCTTTGGCACTCAGCTTTCTTTCACAGTTCCAACTCTCACATCCATAAAAGACCACTGGGAAAAACCATAGCCTTGACTAGATCGACCTTTGTTGGCAAAGTAATGTCTCTGCTTTTGAATATGCTATCTAGGTTGGGTGGCATAACTTCTTCCAAGGAGTTAAGCATCTTCTAATTCATGCTGCAATCCCATCTGCAGAGGATTTTGGGCCCCCCAAAATAAAGTCTTGCCACTGTTTCCCCATCTATTTCCCATGAAGTCATGGGACCAAGATGCTATGATCTTAGTTTTCTGAATGTTGAGCTTAAGCCAACTTTTTAACTTTCCACTTTCACTTTTCATCAAGAGGCTTTTTACTTCCTCTTCACTTTCTGGCCATAAGGGTGGTGTCATCCTGCATATCTGAGGTTATTGATATTTCTCCCAGCAATCTTGATTCCAGCTTGTGTTTCTTCCAGCCCAGCGATTGCTCATGATGTACTCTGCATATGAAGTTAAATAAGCAGGGTGACAATATACAGCCTTGACGTACCTCCTTTTGCCTATTTGGAACCAGTCTGTTGTTCCATGTCCAGTTCTAACTGTTGCTTCCTCACCTGCATACAGATTTCTCAGGAGGCAGGTCAGGTGGTCTGGTATTCCCAATCTCTTTCAGAATTTTCCTAGTTTATTGTGATCCACATAGTCAAAGGCTTTGGCATAGTCAATAAAGCAGAAATAGATGTTTTTCTGGAACTCTCTTGCTTTTTCCCACAATCCAGCAGATGTTGGCAATTTGACTCTGGTTCCTTCTGCCTTTTCTAATACCCAGCTTGAACATCAGGGAATTTCATAGTTCACGTATTGCTGAAGGCCCTGGCTTGGAGAATTTTGAGCATTACTTTACTAGCATGTGAGATGAGTGCAATTGTGTGGTAGTTTGAGCATTCTTTGGCATTGCCTTTCTTTGGGATTGGGATGAAAACTGACCTTTTCCAGTCCTGTGGCCACTGCTGAGTTTTCCAAAATGGCTGGCATATTGAGTGCAGCACTTTTCACAGCATCATCTTTTAGGATTTGAAATAACTCAACTGGAATTCCATCACCTCCACTAGCTTTGTTCATAGTGATGCTTTCTGAGGCCCACTTGACTTCACACTCCAGGATGTCTGGCGCTAGGTGAGTGATCACACCATTGTGATTATCTGGGTCGTGAAGATCTTTTTTGTACAGTTCTGTGTATTCTTGCCACCTCTTCTTACCCACAAATAATTTATCTGTTTTCTTTATATGTGTAACATACCATTGTTTCCTTATAGTACATGTCCATTATTCATATGTCATGACTTTTTTTTTTTTTTTTGATGTTCTTGTTATTGAAAAGGAGGAAGAGACTACAACAGAGAGGAGGATTTTTGGTAAAGTCTTATCATAAAAATATTTGAAAGATAGGAGATCTGAACTGGAGGGCATGATCAAAGATGTCAATTAGGGAGGAGAACAGCTTGGATTTGTAAATTAAAGATGTGGTGTCCTTTCTTCGTTCTTCATAAAGTAGAGTGGTTTTGGAGTAGAGGGACATTTAAATTACATCTCAGAAAAGGGAAAAGGGCCAGAGATAATTGGAAATTGACCAGTAAAGCTGAATACTCAGAAAATTGTGTGCAAAAATGTAGACTTGAAAGATTATTTGGAAGCATATGCTAACACTTTGCAATATGCTTACATAAAGGAGAAGTGATCCAGTAGGTTGACAGGATTTATATGCAAGAGAGAGTAGAGGTCCGACATACAAAATGAAAGACAGCACTTTTCCTTATCATGCAATGGTAATAGCTGAAATTAATTTCTTAAAAGCTTGGAAATTTGCAGAGGTAAATGGAGGATGAGCAAATTCATATAAGTAAGAGAAGGCGTTGAAAACAATGAGGAATGGTCAAGGAGAGAGAAGCCCAGCTTTCATTTCAAGCTGTCAGAGAGGATTGGTACAGATGAAAACATAATTTGAAGAAAGCTCTCAAGGAAAGAAATGAAGCTAAATGCTTTGAAGAGAAAAATAGATATTTTTGATTTCAGAACAAACTAATGGAGAGCACAGAAAAAAATAGAGAAATTAGAACATAGGTAGGGAAAATCAAAGAGCAAATGACAAATGTCTGCACTAGACAGAAAGCCTGGGTAATATAGGGAAGAAGCAAAAGCAAGCAAAGCTACTGACATTTTTTTCATGTGTATGAAGAGAAGATTGCCATGTGTTTGAGAGACTATAGACAGTTAGGTTAAGGTGACTTTAAGTCTGTTATGAGAGTCTTTTATGGATCTATAATGCAAGAAAGAATATAGGCTAATATGAAAAAACAAGCAGCAAGTGAAAGAGTGACTCAGCAACAGACTTCACAGCTCAAGTGTGAGTAAGCATCATGAACAAATTGTTGATGAGAAAATCGAATTCTGCTGCCTTATGGATGCAGCACAATGGAAAATCTACAAGCTTTAGAGTTAGAGATGGGTTTGAGTCCTACTTTTATTTTCGGCAAATCTTTGTAGCTTCCAAATCCTTGAATTTCTCATCTGTAAAGTGACTTCATGTTGTTGTGAAACTCAAATTGAACAATCTTTGGGACCATATCTTGAACAAAATTTAGATATTATTATTCTAGGACTTTTTTTACATGGGCTGAGCAAATATTTATTTGTGGATGTCTTCCTTTCCTCCTCTATCTTCATTGAGATATGACTGACATATAACCTTGTGTAAGTTTAAAGTGCACAGCATAGTGATTTTATACGTGTACATATTGCAAAGGGATGATATCTGTAGGTTTCTGCGGTTTTATGAGATACGCAGGAAATAACTGATATGATGAAACAGGGAAGGCTAATGATATTTGAGCAAAGAAAAAGAAACTGGGAATCACCGACATTACTAAACACTATTTTTTTTTAAACACTATTTTTAGAAATCTTTTTATTAAGGCTCACGATGGCACTATTCCTGATGCATGAGGTGCAGTAGTGTGTCTAAACAAGTGACAGGTGACCAGTGAACTTCAGAGATCATGTGAGAAGCCAGAGGATCTTTATTATCTTTAAGTAAATGCAGTTTATTTGAACAAAATGCAATTTTATATGCCATACACAGCTATTCTGGGTTACAGAAAAGACTGTAATATATGAATAAAACACCCAACTAAGTAACTTTGGACCTGGCTCTCTTCATATTTCTCTGTGCTCACTGAATGGTAGGAAAGAAATGAATGATGATCAGGATGAGATCACCTGGCCCTGAGGCCCCTTACTATATTTGTGCTAAAGATCCTGCTTTGGAGAAAATGCATGTTGAAAGTGAATGAAATTGCATGTAAAAATGAAAGAGGAAGGTTTACTCTAATGACCCGAGTTTCTTCCAAATTTGTATTGCTATAGTCTTAGTTTGAGTTTGTTGTTGAAGCCTCCTAATGGGCCCTATATCCAGTCTTCTATGTCTTCAATCAATTTTACACATTTATTGCAGAAGTTGGGGCTTCCCTCATAGCTCAGTTGGTTAAGAATCTGCCTGCAATGCAGGAGACCCTGGTTCAATCCCTGGGTCGGGAAGATCCGCTGGAGAAGGGAAAGGCTACCCATTCCAATATTCTGGCCTGGAGAATTCCATGGACTGTATAGTCCATGGGGTGGGAAAGAGTGGGACAAGACTGAGTGACTTTCACTTTCACTTTCATTGTAAAAGTGAGCTTTTAAAAACAGGATTTTGAGCATGTTACTGATCAGCTCAAAAAGTTTCAGTAGTTACCCATCACCTATAGCAGGGCTCAGCAATTTTTTTTTCTGCAAAAGGTCAGATTGTTGTTTTGTTGTTATTTAGTCGCTAAATTGTGTTTGACTCTTTATGACCCCGTGGACTATAGCCTCCCAGGCTTCTCTGTCCATGGGATTCTCTAGGCAAGAATACTGGAGTGGGTTGTCATTTCTTTCTCCAGGAGATCTTCTTGACCCAAGGATCAAACCCAGGTCTACTGCATTGGCGGGTGAATTCTTTACCACTGAGCCACCTGGGAAGCCCTAAAAGGGTCAGATAGTAAGTGTTTTAGGCTCCACAGACAACACACAGATTTTGTCAAATAGTCTTCTTAGGCTTTTTTTTTTTTTTTTCCAGTTCAGTTCAGTCACTCAGTCATGTCCGACTCTTTGCGACACTATGAACCACAGCACGCCAGGCCTCCCTGTCCATCACCAACTCCCGGCGTTCACCCAAACCCATGTCCATTGAGTCAGTGATGCATCCAATTAGCATCCATTAAAAATTTGAAAACCATACTTAGCTGTGGGCTACACAAACCAAGAGCTGGATTTGGCTCTTCAGACTGTAGTTTGTTGACCTATAGAATAAATAAAGTGCAAGCTTTATATATAGCATAGCAATCTTCCCATAATCTGGCCTTCTGCTTTCTTCTCAGGTTTTATATTTTGCCAAAACACGCCCCACACCCTCTGCTGTGGGAACTGAATTGGCAGTATCTGAAAGTTCAGCAAACTGGGTTTTATACCTATGTTCTTGTTCACACTGCATCCACTAAAATTGTCATTCCTTATCCAACTGGCAAACTCTTCCTTTCTCAAGGTTCTACTAAAGGTGTCATGTCTTCTAGTAAATGTTTCCTGACTGCCCAGTTAGAAGTGATCTCTGTAACTTTTATAAATATGGATCGCAGTATCTGTAGCACTTCACTGTGTTTATTAACTCCCCAACTCCAATGTGAGCCTCTCAAAGGCAAGAGAATGACTTGCTTGGATTTGCATCCTTAACATACAGTAGCCACTTTAAAAATCTTAATGGAATGAATGACCCCAAGCTTTCTGTTAGGAAGTCATCCAACACCAGCAATAATGTGAAAAGAAATGAAGAGAGGCTTAGCAGTCCTCTGAATTGTGCATGACCCATATATAGAAGCAAGTTACTACTTTTTTTAGTCTCTAGAGAAGCTCTCTGGGTCCCATTCTTACTTCTTCTGAAGATTTCCTCATATACCCATCAGGGCATGACAGTGGTTACACAGATCCTCATGACAGATTTTTTTTTGGGGGGGGGGATCACTAATGCCATCTAATAGTGCCTGTCCAAAGTGGGACTCAGAACCTATCTTTCAATAAACATACTTAAAAAAAATTCTCCTAAGGCCTTTAGTATTATTAGTGATAGAATGATGACCTAAATAGGTGTTGGTGAGCTGCCCTTGGAATGTTGCTATCCTGTCTCAGTGGGGAAAACGTGCTCTGAGTTCCAAGCTGATGACTTATGAGTTAACTTTTGGACATAACTCATTCCTAAGTTTGAGGCTGTCTCTACTTAAAATATATCAAGCATAGGTCAGAGGAACTGGAATAGGAGTCAACCAGATTAAGAGTAAAGCCATAAAAGTGAGAGCCAAAGGGAAATACGATATTACTGTGTTTCTAAAATTGGAAAATGGGACTGATGGGTCTCCTCATTGTACACCCTGGAGAAAATGATGCATAAATGAAATTGATTTTAAAAAGCAAAGAATAGGAATATTTGGAAGCTTTTAGAAAATAGCAGTAGTATCTAACATTTATTGAATGCTTACCATGTGCCAGGAACTGCTCTAAGAACTTTAAATAGATGATCATATCAATTTAATTTTTCCAACAGCACAATAAGGAGGGTACTATTATTATTTTTATTTTATGGGTGGAGAACTTGATGCACAGAGCAGTTACTTGCCAAAGATGCCGTAGCTAATAAATAGTGGAGGTTAAATATGAACCCAAGCTTTCTGACTCCATTGCCAACAATCCAAATGGCTTCAATTATATATGGAACCATCAACAAAGTACAGTGTTGAATATAATTGCATATATTATACCTTTATAAGTTAGCAGTATAATATATAAAACACACATATATAATATATATGGGTTCATTTTAACCTCCACTATTTATTGAAATACATATAAATTATAAAATATAGAATATATTATAAAAGTATAATATATGTAATTATAATATGAAGGATAAGATGGTTGGATGGCATTACCAATTCAATGGACTTGAGTTTGAGCAAGCTCTGGGGATTGGTGATGAACAGGGAAGCCTGGCATGCTGCAGTCCATGGGATTACAAAGAGACACAACTGAGCGACTGAACTGAACTGAATATATAACACATAATATATAAGTATATTATATGTGCATATATATACAGGTATATATATAATTTCTCAGATAATATACCTTCAAAATAAACAACCTTCAGAAAGTGAAGAAAAAGGCTGATGACAGAAAGTATTGGGACCAGATACCCATCTACCCAAGAGAAGCCTCTAGGAATAAAGGAAATTTTAGAAGACATATCTACCTTCTGAATGTGCTATGGCAAAAGGTTTCTGGAGTCAATCAACTTAAGATAAGAAAAAGAATCAACAAGTTACCATAATACAAAGTATAAAGTAAATGTTGCTTGGCAACAATAGGAACTGCATATGGCATCTTATTAAATTGGGGAAAAAGAGAAAAATATTCACAATCTTGGCCATGAAGGCTCTTGGGTAGAGCAGAAATGCTCATGAATGTGTATGAGAAGTGGGAGTAGAAATGACCAGAGGGTCACTAAAGCACATCACGGAAGAGAAGGCAGAGAAATAGGAGAAGGCAAAAGAATAACAATTTCAGTTTAGACATTTTTATAGGAAATTGATATGATGGAAATTTAATATTTGCAGAAATAAATGTTGGTTGAGAAAATATTTATTAATATGTATAATATGCAAACTATTTTAAAATAAGAAATTATAAGCATAAATTAGAATATTTTTTTTTAAAAACACTTTCAAATGATAACAAGTTTTCAATACAAAAGTTGCTTATTGCCATGAGATAGTATCACCTACATGTGGTGTGTGAGGGGTCATTTGCCCATCAGGTTCAAATTGGATCAGACAACGCTAAAACGTGATATGAGGAGCAAATGCTATATTCTGGTTGCATGACCGCTGTCCTATATATGAATTCTGTCTACCTTGTGTGGCAAATACAAAGATGTTTGTTTGCAAAAATCTTGTGCTTTATACCCCAGAAAAAAAAAAAAACTCCTTGATGGGCTACTATTGCTGTAGCCATCACCTTGGCTTCCCTACTACCATTATTCTCTGTGTGAACTATTTCAGGCACATTCATGGCCTTAACGCTTCACATGGCTTGACAAAATGTTAACTTTCATGGTATACTTGTTAATGAGTTCCTAGTGATGACCACAGAAAGAATGCTTACTCAGATTTTTGTTGTTGTTGCTGTTTTTAAACACGTAAACTGAAATTTTACAGACTGAGTTTTCACTGTTTTTCTTGCATGTTGGAGAGGCTTGTAAAGAGAGCCATTAGGATTTTTCATTTCCTTTGGCTCACTTCCTAAGATCTCCTTTTACATCCTTATTTCTCAGAATGTAAACGAGGGGATTTAACATGGAGGTGACTGCTCCATAAAATATTGAGATGACATTGTCCTCTTCTTGATATTCTTTTGACTGAGGTTTCAGTAACATGTAGATGGCTGTCCCATAAAATATGGTGACCACAGTTAGATGGGATCCACAAGTAGAGAAAGCTTTGAGTCTGGCCTCCACAGAATGGGTCTTTAGCACGGCAACCACAATGCGAGTAATAGATGAGGATGCAAGTGAATGGCAGTGGCAGTGTGAACACACTGATAACCAGACCCAGAATTAGACTGACAAGGGTGTCTGAGCGGATAAGCTTCAGCAGGGCTGGGATCTCACAGGTAAAGTGGTTGATGAAATAATGCCACAACAATGAGCAGGGCTTGCAATGATTGGTGTGACTGCTACTAAGAAGGCACTAGTCCAGGTTCCCAAGGCCAACTGTATGCAAACCCAATTGTTCATAATGATGGTGTAACGCAGGAGATTGGAGATTGCAACAAACCTGTCATAAGCCATGATAGCAAAGAGGAGACACTCTGTCATCCCCAGAAAGAGGAATGTGGTCATCTGGGCCTAATAGCTGGGATGGGAAATGGTAGGGAAGTCCCTGAAGCATTGGGCCAACACAGATGGCTCCCAGCTGGTAGAGTAACAGATATCAAGGGAGGATAAATTACTGAGAAAAAAAATACATGAGGTTATGATGTTGAGAATCCCATCTCACTACAACAATGTTGTTCCCAAACACTGTGACCAGGTAGAAAAACAGCAGTCCTAAGAAGAAGGCAACCTGGATTTGAGGCGGTTGGGAAAATCCAAGGATGAATCCAGTCTCCTCAGAGGCATTGTCTTTCTTTACACTGCCCATCTATTTACTTGTCTCAAGTACTAGGGAGAGAAGACAAAACATCATGTTACCTAAATGAAGAAATAGGAAAAGTAGCATCTCAATAGCTTATTAGAAGCCATGTTCTGGATTAGTGTGTGTCATTCATTTTACTGGGTTAGACTCAGCTGTTCAAGTATCCAATGGCGGAAATAGAGGTTCTCTCTTTGTTTTTCTGTCTTACACAACTGTATATGATCAGGAAAGGCTTATTAAGTTGTTTGGACTGTTAGGTGACCCTTAGATCATGTGAGACACATTTGATTAAGTAAGTGGGTTAAACATCAATAGTGGGTTAAACAGAACTATTACTCTCGTAAAGGGGCATAGCTAGATGATTGGCTATATTCTTAACCAACAAAAGAGGCAAATATGCTACATCTCCCCACCCAAAATGCTTGTTTATAGTCAGTTTTATTTAAGCTGGTTCATTAGTAAGTAATAAATTTAAGCTCAATGATCCAGTTGTGAATTCTTGGAATACTTCTTTGCTTTTCAACTTTGTTTTTTTTTGGTTTTTGTTGATATATAATAGTAAAACCACCTATGCATGGTAATTAGAAAGTGCACATGTAGCTAAATCTATCACTCAGTTCAATGGAAAAACATCACCAGCCAAAATGACATGAAATAAACCAAGCAACGTGTGGGTTTACTGAAATCTCACTCTGTTTAGTTGTCCTAACAACTATTTTCAAATGACAGAAACTTACTATGTGTAGATCCTGCCATCTCCATATAGTTCAGAACAAAAGCTTAAAGGGTGATGGGAAAATCTTATTAGATAAAACACTTCATGAGGATGACAGTTACCAGAAATTGTGAAGGGAGACAAGGGAAATCTTGGAATACATGTTTCCAGAAGTGTTCAGAAAGAAAAGAAAAAAGGCAGAGCTTTCTCAGTTTTATATGATTTCAGTAGGGAGTGAAAGAGATGACCCATTGAAGTCTCTTTTGGCTTTATGATTTTCTTATTTAGACACAGAATCAAACCTCTCCTTAACTGTATAGTTATGTTAGTGCTATACATAATTAGGTAATTCTTCATACTATATAGGTAGAATGTTGAAATACAGAGAGAAGGCAAGGGAGTCACCCGGATCCACAAATAAGCTGCACCATCTTGAGAAATTCAGTTTCTTCACACATAAAATGGGAATATCACCTAGCCCCTGGCAGAACTGTTCCAAGAATTCAGTTCAGTTTAGTTGCTCAGTTGCGTCTGACCCTTTGCAACCCCATGGACTGCAGCACACCAGGCTTCCCTGTCCATCACCAGCTCCCAGAGCTTGCTCAAAGAATTAGACAAGACTATTTCTATAAAGAACCTAACACAGTGCTTAGTACAAGTATACCACCCAAGATACATTAGCTCCCTTCCCACTTTCATGGCCCATGTAGACCGTTCCGTCAGCTTGGATTTCATCCTTGTAAACATGTGCCAAAATGTCATGTCATTGTACCTTTCTTTGTAAGGTTATCGTGTTACCAGAAAGAATACCATCTGAAGTTTTTGGTTTGAGTAACAACTAAAGAAAGTTTGACTATGTAAGTCATTAAAATTTGTTCCTAATGGTAGGCGAGAAAAGACATATAAAGAGATGAAAATTACTCACTGACTTAGGGCTGGAGGACAGCAGCAGAGAAGCGCACCTCATTCATAACAGAAGCATTTTGCAGTTGGCGACACCCCCACAAATGACTAATCTCCAAGAAGAAATTTGATTCTTTCAACTGCAAGGAAAAGAAGTTTAATACAAGCAGCTGTGGTAATAAATCTTCCTATCAGTTGTGGTTATAAGGTTGGAAAATCTTGAGTTAACTGTGCTGGTGAATCATGCCCATTTATTTCTACTTGTTAAATATCTTTTTCTTTCATTTACACAGAGTTGGCTTGTAATAAGGCTACCATGAAAGGCTGATGTCTAAAAGACAATAGAAACATTCATTTTCTAGCATAATGATAATAATAATAATAATATTGATGTCAATTCATGACATGCGGTTTTTCTTTGCCTGTACAAATATTAGAATGCTATTTCTTCTAGAAGTGTCCAAAATTCTGTTACTTTGTTCCCAGCAACACAAAAATAAATTGAGAAAATGTCCTTTCTGAATACATTGAGATATTTTTAAAGCATTTGTGTTTGCCAAAAATGTATAATCTACTTACAGACCAAAAATATTTAGGTAGTATTAAAAGAAGCCACAATTGAAAGGCAAGAAGGAACTTTGGGAATTTGGATAATCTTGTGGTGGGTTTAAGAATTTATAAGCTCAGTCTTGAAGAACAATTTCCGCTTTGGGGATTTAGGAGATATCACTTCTTTGTAATTAAGTTGCCTAATGCAAATAGAGAAGAGAGAAAACAAATAAGGAGGAGGAGACATCTGCTGTATTTAGCTCGTTAAAATAATGTTCACTTTCCTCCTAACTTGATTAATGAGCATTTCAGTGAATGCTCCCTATAGCAATGATTCTAGTCAGTGAATACGGTGGCAGTTGGGAACCAGCCCTGCTTTTCCTCAAAGGAGAAGCTTTCTTCTGTCTGGGTAGCTCTTCATTTACTTACTTTTCTGATAACAAGTTAAATATTCAGGTAAGTGCTATAAAGAATTTATATTGAGGAATTTGGGGGATCAAGATATACATCAAAGTATGATTATGTAACTTAACTTTTGTGTTTACTGGAGCCTCCAAAGATATACTATGGTTGTCAATCCAGTTCTCTCTCAACTATAATTGTGAGTTCAATTTAGTTGTTCTTTTTTTTTTTTTTTAACTTGAGGGACCTTTGTTTCTGTATAATGCCATTTCCTTCTCCAGGGGATCTTCCTGACCCAGGGATCGAACCCAGGTCTCCTGCATTGCAGGCAGACGCTTTACCATCTGAGCCACCAGGGAAGCCCCTACTTACTTTTCTGATAACAAGTTAAATATTCGGGTAAGTGCTGTAAAGAATTTATATTGAGGAATTTGGGAGATGAAGATGTACATCAAAGTATGATTATGTAACTTAACTTTTGTGTTTACTGGATCCTCCAAAGATATACTATGGTTGTCAATCCAGTTCTCTCTCAAGTATAGTTGTGAGTTCAATTTAGTTTTTTTAAACTTGAGGGACCTTTGTCTCTGTATAATGGAAGTAAGACTGAGTGTACATTTTGGAAGTTATAAGCCCCTGGATTTAGCGACCATATCTGAGTCATTTCCATTTTCTTTGGAACTCTACTTTGCACAGAGAAAACTCTTCAAAGATGTTTGTTGAAATAAAAGCTCTTGATGTCACTTTAACTAAATGGATTCTTCCATTCAGGTATTTTTTACATTGCATTTAATCATACAATTTTTTTGTCTGAATTTTTTCCTTTCTGGCTGCCCCGTGCAGCACATGGGAACCTTAGTTCCCTGACCAGCGATCAAACCAGCAAAAAGTCTTAACCATCATATCATCAGGGAAGTCTCTTTTCCTGAAATTTTTACTTGTTGATTTATTTGTACCAAAAAAGTGTATCAACTGACAGAGCAGTGCTCTGTAGAAATACAACATAAGAAAACTTTCACCCAGTTAGTCACTTCATAGCAGGTTCTGTGGGTCACTGTCTCCACAGAGTGTTGATGATAAGGTTCTGCTTATGTGAGATATTAATTCCTCAAGAATTTTCTTTGTGATTCTATCCTGGGGACTTTCTGATACCCATATATTAAAACTATATTAAACCTTTGTGGAAATCCACAAAACATGAAGGAAAATAAGATGATGAACATTTGTAGAAGCACACAAATTGAAAGAAATTGCAATGCCACCAAAGAAATATTTCATGGAGAACATGATTGATGCTTCCCTGATGAAGATTACAGAATGGACATAGAGGCACACTACAGTAGGAATGGAAAGCTTCAGCTGTCCAGGCATCTGATGGAAATCTCAGTCTGGTAAAGAGCAGGGCATCTGATAAATTTGGGATTTGCCTTGCTGACAATTTCATTTCTCAGAAGGTTAAAGAAGCATTGAGGGGAAATGATGCTATGGATTTAATTATGATGGAATGGACCGGAATCTTGGACAAAATAACCATATCATCTGGGAGTTCATAATAGAAAGAAAGCCTATGGCCAATACTTCTAAAAGGGAAGTTGGCTATGAAACCAGATAGCTTTTCTCTGAATCTTTAAATTTCAAATTTCTTAAACACTCTGATGATACTTTGACCAGATACAGATAATCACAAGAGATTTAAGATGAAAACAGACCTTTTCCACTTCAAGACCACAGCATATAACATGCAAACAGTCCAGACTCAGATCTCCTGCATGTAGACCGTACTTACATAGCAATCTCGAAAGGCCGAATTGATAGCAACTTTCCTGTCTTGTAGTCAGATTCTACTAGTGAAAATGAAAGTCGCTCAGTCATGTTCAACTCTTTGCAACCCCATGGACTATACAGTCCATGGAATTCTCCAGAATACTGGAGTGGGTAGCCTTTCCCTTCTCCAGGGGGTCTTTCCAACCCAGGGATCAAACCCAGGTCTCCCTCTTTGCAGGCAGATTCTTTACCAGCTGAGCCACCAGGGAAGCCTAAGAATACTGGAGTGGGTAGCCTATCCCTTCTCCAGTGGATCTTCCTTACCCAGGAATCGACCTGGGTCTCCTGCATTGCAAGCGGATTCTTTACCAACTGAGCTATGAGGGAAGCCCAAGCTTCTACTAGACCCATCCCCCTATGAGGGAAGCTCAAGATTCTACTAGGCCACATAGATCTGTGTGGCCTAATTTGAAAGTTTACCAGGTACCTGGATTTTACTTGTCTTGTGGGTATTTTTCTCAGAGCTTTTTGTTGTATCTATGAGAGAATTCAATATATGCTTTAGAGTCAGGCAGAATCATTCATTCATTTGTCCATTCAGCAAATATTTTTTGAGTTCATACCATGTATCCAGTTCTGTTAAAGTTGCCAAGGATACAGCAATGAACAAATAGAGATTAGGCATCCCTTCTCATTTAACTTATACTCTATTTGGATGATAGAACAAGAAGTAGCAAATTAAGCAATTCATATTATAATAACTGTTATGAAGAAAGCATAGTTGATATGAAAGAGAGTGCTAGAACAAGATTACTATTTGAGTTGAGACCAAAAGTACACAAAGGCACTATGTGAAAATCTAGGGGAAGAGAGTTCCAGGGAGAGGGAACAGTAACTGCTAAGACTCTAAAGCGAGAACAAGTTTCACTGCTTGCTGAATAGATAGCAGATAACTGCAGCTGAAGTGTAGTGTAGGGTAACCAATCATCCTGGCTTGTCCCAGACTTTCTTGGTTTTACCACTGAAACTCTCATGTAATAGGAAACCTTTTTTAAAAAAAATATAAATTTATTTATTTTAATTGGAGGCCAATTACTTTACAATATTTTATTGGTTTTGCCATACATCACCATGAATCCGCCGCAGGTGTACACGTGTTCCCCATCCTGAACCCCCCTCCCTCCTCCCTCCTCCCTCCCCATATCATCCCTCTGGGTCGTCTCAGTGCACCAGCCCCAAGCATCCAGTATCATGCATCGAACCTGGACTGGTGACTCGTTTCTATATGATATTATACATGTTTCAATGCCATTCTCCTAAATCATCCCACCCTCTCCCTCTCCCACAGAGTCCAAAAGACTGTTCTATACATCTGTGTCTCTTTTGCTGTCTTGTGTACAGGATTATCATTACCATCTTTCTAAATTCCATATATATGCTTTAGTATACTGTATTGGTATTTTTCTTTCTGGCTTACTTCACTCTGTATAATTGGCTCCAGTTTCATCCACCTCATTAGAACTGATTCAAATGTATTCTTTTTAATGGCTGAGTAATACTCCATTGTGTATATGTACCACGGCTTTCTTATCCATTCATCTGCTGATGGACATCTAGGTTGCTTCCATGTCCTGGCTATTATAAACAGTGCTGTGATGAACACTGGGGTACACGTGTCTCTTTCAATTCTGGTTTCCTTGGTGTGTATAATAGGAAACCTTTTAATCCCTGTGTGGGACTTTAAGTATTAGTATAGAAACTCACGACTCACTACTATAAAATACTCTCACAGAGTATTTTTTCCCCAAGTTAAGTATTCTGTAGCCCTTCCATCTCAACTCAGAAGATATAGTTAGTTCTAAGACCGCTCAATCACAAACGCAAAACAGCTCCTGATAATATACTTAATTTTCTCCCCAGTGTCCTTTTGAAGAGTGACTCTTTGAACCAGAAACCCTTAGGTATCTGCAGGTCTTGTGCCCTATTTGTGGTTCTCTGTGCCCTCTGAATTCCTCATAGAACTAAGGCCTAGAAACGTGCTATTGATCACATGGTTCCCAGTCTCAGGGTCCTCAGAAGACAGCTTTTAAGCCTACCAGTTTTCATACCTGCCCCTGGAGTGACATTTCTGCCAATGTAATTATGAGGTGATAGCAGTCAGCAGGCATTAGCACCCGGCCTGTAAACGTTCAGGTTTCCTTCAGTGGAACTGACTCACACCCAGAGCTTTGACAGGCGTTTACCAAGAGTCGAACCTCCTCTTGCACCAGAGGTTGTGAGCATCCCTGGATGACTGAAGCCACTGTTGGCAACAGGCTCTTGGGTACAGCAGATGACTGACAAGAGAAACCAAGGCAGGGCAAGGGGAGCTCTGGAAGATGATGAGTGTAGATGACTGTGCCATCTAAAAAGAGTTAAAGTCTAGGAAGCATATCCATTGCCTATGTAAAACCATGTTTTCCACTTGACTCTAGAATGAGTGCCAGGTTTTCAAATACATAGGATTCTTTTTTTTTTTTTTAATTTTATTTTTTATTTTTTGTATTTTTTTTTAAATTTTTTTAAATTTTAAAATCTTTAATTCTTACATGCATTCTTATTTCACTCAAATTTTAGGTTAATTGAAAAACAGAATTCTAAATGTGTCTTCTTTAACTCTCAATTCAAAGAACAACTTAGTTTAGAAGTCCTGAAGCCGGATTTCTTGCCCTGGTTGTGCTAGAACACCTGGGACTTTCATTTCTCCTCTGTTAAGCAAATGACTATCACTCTTTTTAATCAACATTTTTTCCAATCAAAAGAGAAAACATGAAAGCCACAGAAAACTGTAGGTAATGGAACTAAAATCACAGAGAATTGTATTGTTGGTCATGGCCATTAACAACATTTGAGCTCTTTCCCTATTCCTATGCCTATTTTCACAGTCATTATGTCAAACTATAGAAAATGCTGTGCCCTGTTTCCCACTCTAGCATTTTCCCCATGGCACAGACAATCATTTAGGACTCTTCTTGCTCTATGATTCTGAGTATATTTGGTTTCTTATGGTCAATGTAAAATAGATGATCAAAAATCATGGTGATATGTCAGAATTAACTGATATTTATACAGCATTCCACCCCAAAGCAGCAGACTACACAGTCTTCTCAAGCACACACATAACATTCTCCAGGACTGACCACATGCTAGGCCACAAGATGAGCCTTGGTAAATTAAAAAAAATTGTATCAAGTATATTTTCTGATCACGCTATTCAATTAGAAATAAACTACAGGAAAAAAATCTAAGAGCAGAAACATATAGTGGCTAAAGAAGATATTACTCAACAGCCATTGTATCACTGAGGTAATCAAAGAAGAAATTAAAAAAATACCTGGACACAAATGAAAATGAAAGCACAATGGTCTAAAACATTGTATGAAGCAAAAGCAATTCTAAGAGGGAAGTTTATAGCAATATAATCTTGCCTCAAGAAAAATCTCAAATATTAACCTTACACCTAAAACAGCCACAGAAAGAAGAACAAACAAAACCTAAAGTTATTAGAAGAGAAGAAATAATAAAGATCAAAGCAGACATAAATGAAATAGAGAAAAAGAAAATAATCACAAAGATCAATGAAACTAAAAGCTGGTTCTCTGAGAAGATAAACAAAATTGATAAACCTTTAGCCAGACTCACCAAGAAAAAAAAGGGAGAGGATTCAAATCAATAAAATTAGAAATGAAAATGGAAAATTTAAAACTGGCACCACAGAAATGCAAAGAATCATAAGAGACTACTATGAGCAACTGTAAAATGGACAACCTGGAAGAAATGGACAAATTCTTAGAAAGATATAGTCTCCCTAAACTGAACCAGGAAGAAATAGAAAATATGAACAGATCAATCACAAACACTAAAATTGAAACTGTGATTCAGTTCAGTTCAGTCACTCAGTCGTGTCCAACTCTTTGCGACCCCATGAACTGCAGCACGCCAGGACTCCCGGTCCATCACCAACTCCCTGAGTTCACCCAAACCCATGTCCATTGAGTCAGTGATGCCATCCAACCATCTCATCCTCTGTTGTTCCCTTCTCCTCCTACCCTCAATCTTTCCCAGCATCAGGATCTTTTCAAATGAGTCAGCTCTTTGCATCAGGTGGCCATCAGGTGGACTGGTTGGATCTCCTTGCAGTCCAAGGGACTCTCAAGAGTTTTCTCCAACACTACAGTTCAAAAGCATCAATTTTTCAGTGCTCAGCCTTCTTTATAGTCCAACTCTCACATCCATACATGACTACTGGAAAAACCGTAGCCTTGACTAGACGGACCTTTGTTGGCAAAGTAATATCTCTGCTTTTTAAATATGCTGTCTAGGTTGGTCATAACTTTCCTTCCAAGAAGTAAGCGTGTTTCAATTTCATGGTTGCAATCACCATCTGCAGTGATTTTGGAGCCCAGAAAAATAAAGTCAGCCACTGTTTCCACTGTTTCCCCATCTATTTGCCATGAAGTGATGGGACCGGATGCTATGATCTTAGTTTTCTGAATGTTGAGCTTTAAGCCAACTTTTTCACTCTCCTCTTTCACTTTCATCAAGAAGCTCTTTAGTTCTTCTTCACTTTCTGCCATAAGGGTGGTGTCATCTGCATATCTGAGGTTATTGATATTTCTCCTGGCAATCTTGATTCCAGCTTGTGCTTCCTCCAGCCCAGCATTTCTCATGATGTACTCTGCATATAAGTTAAATAAGCAGGGTAAACTGTGATTAAAAACCTCCCAACAAGGGGACATGGGTAAACCTATGGCTGATTCATGTTGATGTTTGGTAGAAACCAACGCAATACTGTAAAGCAACTACCCTTCAATTAAAAATAAATTTAAAAAATCCCAACGAACGAAAATCCAAGACCAGACAGCTTCACAGCTAAATTTTATCAAACTTTTAGAGAAGAATTAACACCTATCTTTCTGAAACTGTTCCAAAAAATTGCAGTGAAAGGAAAACTTCCAAACTCATTTATGAGGCCACTATCACCATGATACCAAAACTAGACAAAAATGACACAAAAAATAAAATTACAGGCCAATATCACTGATGAACATAGATTCAAAAATCCTCAACAAAATACTAGCAATCCATATTCAAAAATACATTAAAAAGATGATACGCCAGATCAAGTGGGATTCATCCCAGGGATGCAAGGATTTTTCAACATCCGCAAATCAATTAATGTGATACACCGCATCAACAAACTGAAGGTTAAAACCATATGATCATCTAAATAGATGAAGATAAAGCTTTTGACAAAATTCAGCACCCATTGATACAAACTCTCCAGAAAGTGTGCATGGAGGGTGCAAACCTCAACATAATAAAGGCCATATATGACAAATCTACAGCTAGCATCATACTCAATGGTGAAAAGCTGAAAGCATTCTCTCTAAGGTCAGGAAAAGACAAGGATGTCCACTCTTGCCATTTTTATTCAACATAGTTTTGGAAGTCCTAGCTATAGCAATCAGAGAAGACTAGAAGTAAAGGGAACCCAAATTGGAAAAGAAGAAATTAAGCTATCATTGTTTGCAGATGACATGATACTATACATAGAAGATTCTAAAGATGCTACTAGAAAACTACTAGAACTCATCAATGAATTTGGTAAAGTTGCAGGTTACAAAATTATTACATAGAAATCTGTTGCATTTCTATACACTGACAACAAAAGATCAGAAAGAGAAATTCAAGAAGAAATTCCATTTACCATTGCATCAAAAAGAATAAAATACCTAGGACCTACCTGAGGAGACAAATAGCTGTACTCCAAAAAATATAAGATGTTGATGACAGAAATCAAAGAAGACATAAACAAAGATGGGAAGATATACCATCTTCATGGATTGGAAGAATCAGTATTGTCAAAATGACTACACTACCCAAGGCAATCTACAGATTCAGTGCAATCCCTCTCAAATTACCAATGGCATTTTTCACAGAACTAGAACAACAACAAAAAAATCTCAAAATTTGTATGGAGGCACAAAAGACCTTGAATAGCCGAAGTAATCTTGGAAAAGAAAAAAAGAGCTGAAGGAATCAGGTTCCTAACTTCCGACTATGCTACAAAGATACAGTCATCAAAATAGTGAGGTACTGGCACATAAATAGAAATATAGATTGATGGAACAGGATAGAAAACCCAGAAAAAAGACCATGCACCTATCTATGGTCAACTAATCTATGACAAAGGAGGCAAGACTACACAATGTTGGAAAGATAGTCTCTTCAACAAATGGTGCTGGGAAAACTGGACAGCCACATGTAAAAAAAATGAAATTAGATCATTCTTTAACTCCATATACATGAGAAAGCTAGAAATGGATTAAAGACCTAAATGTGAGATCAGACACTATAAAATTGCTAGAGAAAAACATAAGCAGAACACTCTCTGATATAAATCACAGCAATATCTTTTTTGATCCATCTCCCAGAATAATAGAAATAAAAACAAAAATAAGCAAATGGAACCTACTTAAATTCAAAAGCTTTTGCATAGTAAAGGAAATAATAAACAAAGTGAAAAGACAACCCACAGTTTGGGAAAAAATATTTGCAAATGATGTGACTGATAAGGGATTAAAAATTTTTTTAATTTATAAACAGCTTATGACACTTAACAGCATCAAAACAAACAATCCACCCCAAAAGTGGGCAGAAGACCTGAATAGACATTTCTCCAAAGAGGACATACAGATGGCCAAAAAGCACATGGAAAGATGTTCAACATTGCTAGTTGTTAGAGAATTGCTAAACAAAACTATAATGAGATATCACCTCATACCAGCCAGAATGGCTATCATCAAAAAATCCATGAACAGCAAATGCTGGAGAGTGTGGAGAAAAGGGAACCCTCTTACACTCTTGGTAGGAATGTAAATTTGAACAGCCAGTATGGAGAACTGTATGGAGGTTTCTTAAAAAACTGAAAATAAAGCTACCATATGACCCTGAAATCCCACTCCTGGGCATATATCTGGAGAAAAACATGATCTGAAAGGTTACATGCACCCCAGTGTTCATTGCAGCACTGTTTACCATAACCAAGATGCAGAAGCAACCTAAATGTCTATTGACAGATGAATAGGTAAAGTAGATGTGGTACATATATACAATGGAATATTACTCAGCCATTAAAAAAGAACGAAATAATGCCATTTATAGGAACATGAATGGACTTAGAGAGTGTCATACTTAGTGAAGTAATTCAGACAGAGAGGGATAAATATTGTATGACATCTCATAGTGGAATCTAAAAAAAACAATACAAATGAACCTACTTACAAAACAAAGATACTCAGAAAATGAACTTATGGTTGCTAGGAGAAAGGGACAGTTGGGGAGTTTGGGAAGGTCATGTACACTCTGTTGTGTTCAAAATGGATAACCAACAAGGTCCTATTGTGTAGCACATGGAACTTTCTCAATGGTATGTGGCAGCCTGGATGGGAGGTAAGTTTGGAGGAGAATGAATACATGAATATATATGGCTGAGTTCCTTCACAGTTCACCTGAAACTATCAGAACATTGTTAATTGGCTATACCCCAATACAAAATTAAGGGGTTCAGGATGGGGAACACGTGATTACCTGTGGCAGATTCATGTTGATGTATGGCAAAACCAATACAATATTGTAAAGTAATTAACCTCCAATTAAAATAAATAAATTTATATTTTAAAAAAGTGTAAAAGTTTGAAAAAAATCATGGTGAATACTATTTGGTTTTTAACTGATAAAGAGGTCAATACAAAGTTTTTCATGGAAAATAAATGTAAGAATTATAAAAATAAATTATTTATAAGCTTATAAAGAATTATTATAATCCTTGGTCTTCACTGGTGGTGCAGTGGCTAAGAACCTGCCTGCTAATGGAGGGGACAACCTGATGGAACCAATGGATTCCATCCCTGGTTGAGGAAGATTCCACATGCTGCAGAGCAAATAAGCCTGGGTGATACAACCACTGAGCCCACCACCCTAGAGCCTAGGAGCTGCAGCTCCTGAGCCCATGTGCTGCAACTACAAAAGCCTGTGCGCCTAGAGCCCATGCTTCACAACAAGGGAAGCCGCTGCAGCGAGAAGCCTGCACACTTCAACAAAGAGTAGTCCCTGGTAGCTGCAACTAGCAATGAAGACTTAGTGAGGCCAAAAACAAACAAACAAACAAACAAATAAATAAATGCATGTTATGTCACTTCTGTGGTGTCTGACTCTTTGTGATCCTGTGGACTGTAGCCCACCAAGCTCCTCTGTTACAGGATTCTACAGGCAAGAATACTGGAGTGGGTTGACATGGCCTCCTTCAAGGGATCTTCCCCACCCAGGTATCAAACCTGTGTCTCTTACATCTAACCTGCATTGGGAAGGGGGTTCTTTATCACTTGCGCCACCTGGGAAGCCCAAATAAGTAAACAGATAGATAAAAATTAAAAAAAAGAAAACAGCATTCTAAAATTACTACAATCCTTTATTTACCCTTGTTGGCCCTTGTTTGGATTGTACCCTAAAGAATGGTCCAGCATGGTAAATTAAAAACCAGTTATACCATTCCTTTCTCCCTCAGCAGAGTCATAAGGTCCCTAAGGCCATATTTTATGAAAATTACTGGAGATGAAAAAATATATTGTTTCCTAAAAAAGAGAAAACTCCTCTGAATTCAGAAGTTTAGAATATAAGTTTTAGCACCTGATAAAAAAAAATGAAGCAATATTGATATCATATAGAAAACAATGAAGGTGGCTGACTTTGAGAATGAATCATGGAAAACTTTACATGACAATAAAACAGCATTGAGAGACCAATAAAGCAACATTGAAAATGTGGACATTGGCCAAATATTGGACAAGCAGCACCTACATACAACGCATTGGCCCTTGGCACATAGCATCCCAGGAAAACCAAAACACTTTTGTTGCCTGACTTGGGCAGGGAGAGGTGACTCTTGGACACAAATAACTCTAAGGTGAGGGACAGGGTGGTAAGTATCCTCACAGAGAGGCATCTGAGATGTTATAGGAATTTCTTTCTTCTGATGACCTGCAGCAGTGTTCCAGTGGATCACTCCATCCCAGGAGAGAATCCTTGGGCTGAGCAGTATCATGCCTCAACACAGAACATGCAGTAGGAGTAGGCTTTTTCCTACTTAGTAGAGGGCTGAAGTGAACTTCAAATGTAACTCAAAAGCAGTAGCATCTTTAGTAAATGGGGAGAGGAAGACTCCAAGGTCCGTTTATTAAGATGGGGAAGGAAGTGGAATCACACCCGCAGGGGACACAGCATCAAAGGTTTCAAAGTCACAAGGGCAACTCATTTCAAACCCTCCAGGATTAGGTCCCAGAGATGCAATTTGAAGAAAAGAGTTCGTGTGAAAGAGTTCAGAAGTATTTAAAAGAACAGGCCCAAGAGAAAGAATTTATTTCTGGATTCATAATGCTGAAGTTTCTCACCTCCTTAATTAATTTTCTAGATCTTTGGAAACATAAAAGTGGCCTGGGAATCCAACATGTGGGACTAAGTGGTACCAAATGCTGGGATGAAAGGCACACAAATCTGGTAGTCACCTGGGTGATTCTAAATATTTGGATGGTTGATTAGACATGTATTTAGTTTGGTGCCAAGGTTACTACTGCTGGACAACCATTGACAGGATGGTTGAACAACCATCAACAGGAGGATGTTGGGTTCCACCAAAAAAAGATATCCCACATCCAAGAGCAAAGGAGAGGTCCCCAAAAGACCCCACAGAGTCTGAGCCAGACCTATCTTGGAGTGTTTGAGTGTCTCCTGCAGAGGCATGGGTCAGCAGTAGCCTGCTGTGGGGACAGGGTCTCTGGCTGCAGCAGACCTGGGAGGCACAGTGTGTTGCCATTAGCCCCACCATAGAGCCACCAAGCAGACGACCCACAAATTGGAGAAAATTGTATCAAAGAAGTTCTCACCCTGTTATGAAAGTTCTAGGACCCACAACAGATTTCACAACCTGGGGATCAGCTAAGGGACTGAAAACCCCCAGGGAATTTGACTTTGAAGCCTAGTGGGATTTGATTACAGAACTTCCATAGGACTGGGGAAACAGACCCTTGGAGGGCACAAACAAAACCTTGTGTGCACCAGGACCCAGGAAAAAGAAGCAGTGACCCCACAAAAGACTGAGCCAGACTTGCCAGTGAGTGTCTGGGAGTCTCCAGCAGAGGTGTGGGTCAACAGTTGCCTGCCACAGGGTCAGAGGCACTGAATACATCAGTGCTGCCATAAGTCCTTTTGAAGGAGCAATGTTACCCCTACCATAGTTTGGCCTCAGGTCAAACAATAAGAAGGGAACACAGCCCCACCCATCAACAGAAAATTGGATTAAAGATTTACTGAGCATAGCCTATCAGAACAAGACCCAGATTCCCCCACAGCCAGTCCCATCCATCAGGAAGCTTCCACAAGCCTCTTATTCTTATCCATCAGAGGGCAGACAGAATGAAAACCACAATCACAGAAAATGAACCGAACTGATCACATGAATCACAGCCTTATCTAACTCAATGACTCTGTGAGCCATGCCCTATAGGGCCACCCAAGATGGACGGGTCATGGTGGACAGTTCTGACAAAACATGGTCCCCTGGAGAAGGGAATGGCAAATCATTTCAGTATTCTTGCCTTAAGAGACCCATGAACAGTATGAAAAGGCAAGAAGATAGGACAATAAAGGATGAACTCTCCAGGTCTGCAGGTCCCCAATATGCTACTGAAGAAGAGTGGAGAAATAACTCCAAAAAGAATGAAGAGAGAGCCAAAGCAAAAACAATGCCCAGTTTTGGATGTTACTGGTGCTAGAAGTAAGAACTGTAAAGAACAATGCTGTTCTGATGCTGTAAAGAATAATATTGCATAGGAACATGGAATGTTAGGTCCATGAATCAAGGTAAATCAGAAGTGGTCAAACAGGAGATGGCAATAGTGAACATCAGCATTTTAGTTATCAGCGAACTAAAATGAACTGGAATGGGGGAATTTAACTCAGATGACCATTATATCTACTACTGTGGGCAAGAATCACTTAGAAGAAATGGAGTAGCCCTCATAGTAAATAAGAGAGTCCAAAATGCACTACCTGGCTTCAGTCTCAAATATTTCAGAATGATCTCTGTTCATTTCCAAGACAAACCATTCAACAGCACTGTAATCCAAGTCTATGCCCCAACCACTAACGTCAAAGAAGCTGAAGTTGAATGGTTTTATGATGACCTATAAGACCTTCTAGAACTACTCAAAAAAGATGTCGTTTTCATCATAGAGGACTGGAATACAAAAGTAGGAAGTAAAGACATACCTGGAGTAACAGGCAAGTTTGGCCTTGGAGTACAAAATGAAGCAGGGCAAAGGCTAACAGAGTTTTGCCAAGAGAACACACTGGTCATAGCAAACACCCTCTTCCAACAACATGCAAGATGACTCTACACATGGACATCACCAGATGGTCAATATCAAAATCAGATTGATTATATCCTTTGAAGCCAAAGATAGAGAAGTTCTATACAGTCAGGAAAAACAAGACTGGGAGCTGACTGTGGCTCAGATCATGAACTGCTTATTGCCAAATTCAGACTTAAATTGAAGAAAGAAGGCAAAACCACTAGACCATTCAGGTATGACCTAAATCAAATCCCTTATGCTTCCCTGGTGTCTCAGATGGTAAAGCGTCTGTTTGCAATGCCGGAGACCAGGGTTCGTTCCCTGGGTTGGGAAGATCCCTTGGAGAAGGAAATGGCAGCCCACTCCAGTACACTTGCCTGGAAAATCCCATGGATGGCGGAGCCTGGTAGACTACAGTCCATGGGATCACAAAGAGTCGGACATGACTGAACAACTTCAATTACGATTATATAGTGGAAGTGACAAATAGATTCAAGGGATTAGATCTGATAGACAGAGTTCCTGAAGAACTATGGATGGAGATTCATGACATTGTACAGGAGACAGTGATCAAAACCATCCCCAAGAAAAGACATACAAAAAGGCAAAATGGTTGCCTGAGGAGGCCTTACAAATAGCTGAGAACAGAAGAGAAGCTAAAGACAAAGGAGAAAAAGAAAGATATACCTTTCTGAATGCAGAGTTCCAAAGAATAGCAAGGAGAGATAAGGAAGGCTTTCTAAGTGATCATTGAAAAGAAACAGAAGAAAACAATAGAATAGGAAAGACTAGGGATCTCTTCAAGAAAATTAGAGATACCAAGGGAATATTTCATGCAAATATGGGCACAATAAAGGACAGAAAATATATGCACCTAATGGAAGCAGAAGATATTAAGAAGAAGTGGCAAGAATACATAGAAGAAATATACAAAAAGATCTTAATGACCCGGATAATCATGATGGTGTGATCACTCACTTAGAGCCAGACATCCTGGAGTGCAAAGTCAAATGGGCCTTAGAAAGCATCACTACAAACAATGCTAGTGGAGGTGATGGAAATTCAGCTGCGTTATTTCAAATCCTAAAAGATGATGCTATTAAAGTGCTTTACTCAATAAGCCTGCAAATTTGGAAAATTCAGCAGTGGCCACAGGACTGGGAAAGTCAGTTTTCATTTCAATCCCTAAAAAGGGCAATGCCAAGGAATGTTCAAGCTACCACACAATTGCATTCATCTCATGTGCTAGCACGGAAAAGGCAATGGCACCCCACTCCAGTACTCTTGCCTGGAAAATCCCATGGACGCAGGAGCCTCGTAGGCTGCAGTCCATGGGCTCGCTAAGAGTTGGACATGACTAAGCGACTTCACTTTCACTTTTCACTTTCAGGCATTGGAGAAGGAAATGGCAACCCACTCCAGTGTTCTTGCCTGGAGAATCCCAGGGACGGGGGAGCCTGGTGGGCTGCCGTCCATGGGGCCGCACAGAGTCAGACACGACTGAAGCGACTTAGCAGTAGCAGCATGTGCTAGCAATGTAATGCTCAAAATTCTCCAAGTGAGACTTCAACAGTACGTGAACTGAGAACTTCCAGATGTCCAACTGGATATACAAAAGGCAGAGGAACCAGAGATCAAATTGCCAACATCTGCTGGATCATCAAAAAAGCAAGAGAGTTCCAGAAAAACATCTACTTCTGCTTCATTGACTACACTAAAGCCTTTGACTGTGTGGATCACAGCAAACTGTGGAAAATTCTTCAAGAGATGGGAATACCAGACCACCCTACCTGCCTCCTGAGAAATCTGTATGCAGGTCAAGAAGCAACAATTAGAACTGGACATGGAACAACAGACTGGTTCCAAATTGGGAATGTAGTACATCAAGGCTGTATATTTTCACCCTGCTTGTTTCTGCTTATTTAACTTCTATGCAGAGTACATCATGCGAAATGCCAGGTTGGATGAAGCACATGCTGGAATCAGGATTGCCAGGAGAAATATCAATAACCTCAGATATGCAGATGACACCACCCTTATGGCAGAAAGTGAAGAAGAACTAAATAGCCTCTTGATAAAAGTGAAAGAGAAGAGTGAAAAAGCTGGCTTAAAACTCGACATTCAGAAAACTAAGATCATGGCATCTGGTCCCATCACTTCATAGGAAATAGATGGGGAAACAATGGAAACAGTGCCAGACTTTATTTTCTTGGGCTCCAAAATCACTGCAGATGGTGACTGCAGCAACTTCAATGCAACTTCAATGAAGTTAGAAGACGCTTACTCCTTGGAAGAAAAGCTATGACCAACCTAGACAGCATATTAAAAACCAGAGACATTACTTTGCTGACTAATGTCCATCTAGTCAAAGCTATGTTTTTTTCCAGTAGTCTTGTATGGATGTGAGATTTTAACCATAAAGAAATCTAAGTGCCAAAGAATTGTTGCTTTTGAACTGTGGTGCTGGTGAAGACTCTTGAGAGTCCTTTGGACTGCAAGGAGATCAAACCAGTCAATCCTAAATGAAATCAGTCCTGAATATTCATTGGTAGGACTGATTCTGAAACTGAAGCTCCAATACTTTGGCCACCTTGTGTGAAGAGCCAACTCATTGGAAAAGACCCTGATGCTGGGAAAGATAGAAGCAGAAGGAGAAGGGGATGACAGAGGATGAGATGGTTGGATGGCATCACTGACTCAGTGGACATGAGTTTGAGCGAGTTCCGGTAGTTGGTGATGGACTGGGAAGCCTGTTGTGCTGTAGTCATGGGGTCACAAAAAGTCAGGCATGACTGAACAAGTGAACTGAATTGAACTGAACTGAAGGTTACTACCATGGGGCAGCGTACCTTGACTCCTCAGGAGAAATTGGGCTCCTTTTCTTATGCTCACACTCACCCCTCTATATTTTTGTTACTTGCTCACTCGTGTGTCTCCAACACTGGGTCTGATTTTGGGGGGAGAGGCACTGTGTCCTTCCTGCTCACCGCCGATTTCCTTCCACGGTGTGTAGCACAGGGCCTGGGGGGTCACTACACCCCCGTAGGTGTTAGATAGAGAGAGAGCACGTGCGCGAGCTGAGGTGGGTGCATGGAACACTTTCTGGTGAAGGCAGTAGGGAACGAGCTCTGCCAAGGGTCAGCCATTACCTGGGGAGTCGGCTAAGTGGGTCAGGGCACAATGGCTAGAGCTGTGCCAGTGTGCAAGGGGTTCTCCTCACGTCAGGTGAGGAAGGTCAGGAATGGAGCCGGGGAAGCCGATGCGATGTATGATACCATTTGCATGCCCACCTGAGGACCTTGGAGCCCATGAGGGCCCTCATTCCAAGGATGAGGAAACTAAGCCCACAAAGGAGCAAAGTCTGCCTCTGAGGCATTAGGTAGCAGAGGAGACTCTCATACCCGCATCGCCAGACATTCTGCTCCGTGCTCTTTCCTCTGCAATCAGCTGCCTCTCCAAAGAGCTCTGAAACTCGAGTTTCGATGGCAGCTCCACTAAAGAGCTAACCGTGTGGGCTTAGGAGGTGTTCCCTCCTTTCTCAACCTCTGTTTTCCCATTGGGAGATTGGTCTTGGAATATGTGACTCCCGAGGCCATTGTGAGCTGGCCTTAGAGGAAAGAGCGTATGTGACGTCCTGGCAGAGTGCCTCTTACATAATTGGTTCTCAGCTCTTAACTCCCTTCTCTCTGCCTCCTGCAGAGGAGGAGTTTCAGGAAAAGCAGAGGGGTAGAGTGTCCTTAGTGGTTCCCAGGACCAGCTCTGCTGGGGGGTTGACTGCTTGGCCCACCTCATCCCCCAGGAAGCCGATTCAAAACTCAGCCTGGCGTGGATGTGGTCTTGCTCTAAGGAGATCCCCCCTGCTCACTCCTAACACCCCCCAAGGAAACACAGTCTTCAAACCACAGACTTTCCAATTTTCCTAGTAAAATGAATGAAAGATGCTTTTGGGGAATAAAGTGATTTCTTTTTAGCTCCACTTGTTTACTTTTCCATAAGCTCCCAAGATGGCTTACACGTTAGCTGTTAATCACACCATCTGTTCAAACAGTACTTCAGTAAATGATTCGATTCATACTTTTTTTCCTAAAAGAATCTTTCAAAAGGCAGTGTTTATGTCTCTGTTATCCTTCATTTGGCAATGTAGCATGAGCTATTTTAATGTTGCCATCACTGTAAACACATACTGAATTCCCCATTTCTTAACTGTGTAGAAAATAGGACAACTTCTCTGCGTTTGTTCCACTTGACTCTAGGCTTGGAGGCTAGAGAGTGTAAGAGATAGAGATTTTATGTTTCTAAAAAGAAAAAGATGAAGACACAGAGTTCCAGTCAATATTTATTCTGAAAGCTTAAATTTAGTGACAATGAGTAGTTTCCAGCCACTTGAGGCCTTTTTAGGCCTAAAACTGTGAACAGAATGTGCTTAGTGGTTGGGAAGAGTCAGCTATACTGTGATCCTGGCATGACAGACTCAGGTCATATCACAAGAGGCAAAATTGCCTGGGTCCCACCAGCAATTACAAGCCCAAAGCTTGGGTGATGAAGGTATATGCTCTTTTGATGCTTTTGAGAAAGAGAGAGTCCCTTAAGTTAGTAGAGTGAAAAAAATATGCAGGTAGAGGTAGCGTTCTTATTGTTTCAAGATGTCCTATGGATCTCTGAAAGCCCCATATTCATGTGAGCCTCTCGGAAAGTTCATACAGCAGCAAGAATATGTCCTATTGCTGGTCCATATGGATACGGTTCTCTTTTTTTTCTAAGACCTGCAGCCAAACGGAAAGAGTGCTATGTTGCACAGTCACGTACAAATTATAAGAACTGAACAAACTAAGCAAACATAGAATTGTGTTTGGGGACACTGACAAAGAAGGAACTTACTTTCCAAGCCTAGAAATAAAGAGTAAATGAAGACCGCTCATATCAAAGGAGGCATTTTTCCTGGTTTCCAGGGTCGGATAGCTTACTAGTTCAGTATGCATCTATTTTGTGGAGGCCACATCAACCCCATGCACAGGACTGGAAAAGAATGACGTGTTTATGGGAATGGTAATTAGTCTGTTTGATTCCATCAGCAAGTCAGGATACCCGTGTGGGCTGGGTCCAGATCTTGGAACGTCTTAAATGCCACACTGATGAGTCTAGCTTTTTTGCATCCACATGACTAAATACCATTGAGGATTTAAAAACAAGAAAGTGATGTGCTTTGACAGGTCTCAGGAAGATCGGTGACACCATAATGTAGAGCCTAATTGCAGTGGGCTGTTGAGGAGACTGTCTCAAGTCACTGGAACAGTCAAAGCAAGAAATGATGAGTGCTAGAATTGAGAGAGGCAATGGAATGAAAGACCAGGAATGAACTTGAGATTTATCACAGAAGTAGAACAGGCAAAGCTTCAGAGATGATTGGATTGTGTAGTGACGGAGGAGGGGGATTGCAAGATGTCTTTCAGGTGGGTGGGGGCACCACTAAATGAGATCCAGAAAACAAGAGGAGGGGGAGATTTTAGGATGAATATGAAATTTTCTGGTTTGGAATGGTTCCATTTGGGTTATCTGTGAAGCTCTGAGGTAGATACATGTCCATTTTTTGAGAACACATGTGACTGGAGCTCAGAAAAGATATCCGAAGTGTAGACAGAGCTTTGGCAGTTATTACTCTAAATAATGATTTGTGACAGTGTTCATGAGTTTGAACTTTCTTTTACCAATATCTTTTGCTCTAGTTGTGTTATAGAAATCATGTTTCACCCATGCCATGGTATATCCTCCCCTAATATGGTTTGGGGTAGAGAATGAAATCAATATAAAACAATAATCACCAGGTATACAATAAATAATAATAAGTCAGTTTGTAGGCAGTAAAGGAATGAACAATAAAGTTAGGACCGAAATATTGTAAATATTCATGAACCATGCATATATAAAGAGGTATAATTAGTCAGACATGTTGAGTTTTGAAACATTGTGTGGTAAGGCTTAGTTATCTTCAAATGGGCATGACAAACTGGCAAGGACCATGTATCAGTCAGAATCAGTTTCAGCTTCAAGGGATAGAAAACTTAATATATAGCAGTTATAAAAGATGGGTGATCCCAAGGAAACTAGAATTGAAAGAGACACATGTACCCCATTGTTCATTGCAGAACTGTTTACAATAGCTAGGACATGGAATCAACTTAGATGTCCATCAGCAGACAAATGGAGAAGGATTTATCCATGTACAAATGTGATACACATACGCAGTGGAATATCACTCAGTAATAAAAAGGAATGCATTTGAATCAGTTCTAATGAGGTGGATTAAACTGGAACCTATTATACAGAGTGAAGTAAGTTGAAAGAGAAACAAAACTGTATATTAATGCATATATATGGAATTTAGAAAGATGGTAACGGCAAAGATCTTCATGACCCAGATAATCATGATGGTGTGATCACTCACACTCACCTAGAGCCTGACATCCTGGAATGTGAAGTCAAGTGGACCTTAGGAAGCATCACTATGAACAAAGCTAGTGGAGGTGATGGAATTCCAGTTGAGCTATTTCAAATCCTGAAAGATGATGCTGTGAAAGTGCTGCACTCAATATGCCAGCAAATTTGGAAAACTCAGCAGTGGCCACAGGACTGGAAAAGGTCAGTTTTCATTCCAATCCCAAAGAAAGACAATGCCAAAGAATGCTCAAACTACCGCACAATTGCACTCATTTCACACGATAGTAATGGTCAAAATTCTCCAAGCCAGGCTTCAGCAATACGTGAACTGTGAACTTCCAGATATTCAAGCTGGTTTTCGAAAAGGCAGAGGAACCGGAGATCAAATTGCCAACATCCACCGGATCATCGAAAAAGCAAAAGAGTTCCAGAAAAACTTCTATTTCTGCTTTATTGACTATGCCAAATCCTTTGACTGTGTGGATCACAATCAACTGTGGAAAATTCTGAAGGCAATGGGAATACCAGACCACCTAACCTGCCTCTTGAGAAACCTGTATGCAGGTCAGGAAGCAACAGTTAGAACTGGACATGGAACAACAGACTGGTTCCAAATAAGATAAGGAGTACATCAAAGCTGTATATTTTCACCGTGCTTATTTAACTTATATGCAGAGTACATCATGAGAAATACTGGGCTGGAAGAAGCATAAGCTGGAATCAAGATTGCTGGGAGAAATATCAATAACCTCAGATATGCAGATGATAGCACCCTTATGGCAGAAAGCAAAGAAGTACTAAAGAGCCTCCTGATGAAAGTGAAAGAGGAGAATGAAAAAGTTGGCTTAAAGCTTAACATTCAGAAAACTAAGATCATGGCATCTGGTCCCATCACTTCATAGCAAATAGATGGGGAAACATTGGCTGACTTTATTTTTTGGGGTTCCAAAATCACTGCAGATGGTGATTGCAGCCATGAAATTAAAAGACGCTTACTCCTTGGAAGGAAAGTTATGACCAACCTAGACAGCATATTAAAAAGCAGAGACATTATTTTGTCAACAAATGTCCATCTAGTCAAGGCTATGGTTTTTCCAGTAGTCGTGTATGGATGTGAGAGTTGGACTGTAAAGAAGGCTGAGCACTGAAGAATTGATGTTTTTGAACTGTGGTGTTGGTGAAGACTCTTGAGAGTCCCTTGGACTGCAAGGAGATCCAACCAATCTATCCTAAAGGAGATCAGTCCTGGGTGTTCATTGGAAAGACTGATGTTGAAGCTGAAACTCCAATACTTTGGCCACCTGATGCGAAGAGCTGACTCATTTGAAAAAACCCTGATGCTGGGAAAGACTGAGGGCAGGAGGAGAAGGGGACAACAGAGGATAAGATGGCTGGATGGCATCGCCGACTCAATGAACATGAGTTTGGGTGGACTCCGGGAGTTGGTGATGGACAGGGAGGCCTGGCGTGCTGCAGTTCATGGGGTTGCAAAGAGTTGGACATGACTGAGTGACTGAATTGAACTGAATAACTATCCTATATTCAAGAGAGCAAAAGAGAGACAGATGTAAAGAACAGACTTTTGGACTATGTGGGAGATGGCACAGGTGGGATGAATTGAGAGAACAGTACTGAAACATGTATATTACCATGTGTAAAATAGATGATCAGTGCACGTTTGATGCATGAAGCAGGGCACACAAAATCAGTGCTCTGGGACAACCCAGAGGGATGTGGTGGGGAGGCAGGTGGGAGGGGGATCAGGATGGGGGACACATGTGTACCCATGGCTGATCCATGTCTATGTATGGCAAAAACCATCACAATATTGTAAAGTAATTATTCTCCAATTAAAGTAAATTAATTTGAAAGGTAAAATAAATAAAAATAAGAAAACATGGGTGATTTTTTGGTACCTTACATAACAGATAACTGAAGATGAGAAGTCTTGTAAAGCTATATACTTCAGTTCAGTCGCTCAGTCGTGTCCGACTCTTTGCGACCCCATGAATCGCAGCACGCCACGCCTCCCTGCCCATCACCAACTCCCGGAGTTCACTCAAACTCACGTCCATCGAGTCCGTGATGCCATCCAGCCATCTCATCCTTGGTCGTCCCCTTCTCCTCCTGCCCCCTATCCCTCCCAGCATCAGAGTCTTTTCCAATGAATCAACTCTTCTCATGAGGTGGCCAAAGTGCTGGAGTTTCAGCTTTAGCATCATTCCTTCCAAAGAAATCCCAGGGTTGATCTCCTTCAGAATGGACTGGTTGGATCTCCTTGCAGTCCAAGGGACTCTCAAGAGTCTTCTCCAACACCACAGTTCAAAAGCATCAATTCTTCGGCACTCAGCCTTCTTCAGAGTCCAACTCTCACATCCATACATATTTATGCACTTGCATTCCTTCCAGCTAAATATTCTGCCCTTATTCCCATAGAGCAGAAGCTTCATAGAGCTCCAAATATCATGTTTACATTCTCAACATCAGGACTGAAGAAAAGGAAAATAGGGCTTTTTAAATATTTCCCACAACATTTTTACTTGTATTTCATTGATAAGAACTTTGTTTTCTGGACACACGTAGCTTCAAGAGGAGTTGCAGTTTTTGTTGTTGTTTGTTTTTTTAAGCTAAGTATGTTGTTACCTAAGTAACATTTAGTGATCTAGTACCAAAGAAGATTGGGAAGAAGAATAATGGAATCGATAAATATCAATCCTTGCCACAGGACATAATCTCAATTTGGGCCCATTTGGTGTAAAGAAGAGCTAAAAGAGAGTATCATCTAGAAGATCCATGGGAAGGTTTCCAGTCTGATAAGTGGAACATGATATTTTGAGGGATTGTCCAGGAAAACACTTGACCTAAGAGACATCCAACTTGAGTTACCAGGTGTAGCCTCACAGGCACTTAGAGAACAGTAAAAAAAATGCAGTAACAAGTAACATTTGGAAGGTAAACTAATCAAGTGTATACCCCAAGGGATCCATCAGTAGGTAGAAGGATCCCAGTCACAATATGCCATTTCAGGAATAGGATACTAATCCTTGAGTGATGGTGATGTGAAGGACATCGACAAAAGCAGAGCAAGGTCTAAGTCTTAGAAGGAATGTCCAGTACTGAGACACAAAGTAAGGGAGAAATAGCAAAAAGATAGACTAGTTGTTGGGTCCCCAAGAAGGGCCTTAGAACAATGGTACAAATTTTGGATTTCACATATTAGTACATATTCTTAAAGTAAGTTTGCCATAACATTGCCAATTTTTATTTGCCAAGTAAAGAGATACTAGAAACAAAGAAACTAGCCACAATTTACAAACTTTATTATTTCATTTGAAAGACTATTTTAAGCTAAAAAATATGAGATAAATTCGAAGAAAAGAAAAGAGTCCTTGTTCAAAATTAAAAATGTACAGAAGAAGAGACAAAATTAAGGCTCCCACTTACCCCTGTCCCTTTATCACCTACTGTCTTTCTCTGGAGTCAGTCATTGGTATCTGTTCCTTGGACATCTTTCCAGAAATGTTTTATGTAGAAACAAGTAGATACATGTGTGTGTAGAGCATTCTGTACACATTTTTTAAACTAAAAAGGGTATCTTTGAACATATTCATGTGAATATATAAAGAGCTTCCCGAATCCCTTAGTAGAAATGGAGTAGCCATCATAGTAAACAAAGGAGTCTGAAATGCAGAACTTGAATGCAATCTAAAGAAACAAAAGAATGATCTCTGTTTGTCTCCAAGGCAAACCATTCAATATCATGGTAATCCAAGCCTATGCCTTGACCAGTAATGCTGAAGAAGCTGAAGTTGATCGATTCTATGAAGACTTACAAGACCTTCTGGAAGTAACACCCCCAAAAGATGTCCTTTTCACTATAGGGGACCGGAATGCAAAAGTAAGGAAGTCAAGAAACACCTGGAGTAACAGGCAAATTTGGCCTTGAAAACGGAATGAAGCAGGGCAAAGACTAATAGAGTTTTGCCAAGAGAACTCACTGGTCATAGCAAACACCCTCTTCGAACAACACAAGAGAAGACTACACATGGACATCACCAGATGGTCAACACTGAAATCAGATTGATTATATTCTTTGCAGCCAAAGTTGGAGAAGCTCTATACAGTCAGCAAAAACAAGACCAGGAGCTGACTGTGGCTCAGATCATGAACTTCTTATTGCCAAATTCAGACTTAAATTGAAGAAAGTAGGGAAAACCACTAGACCATTCAGGTATGACCTAAATCAAATCCCTTATGATTATACAGTGGAAGTGAGAAATAGATTTAAAGGACTAGATCTGATAGACAGAGTGCCTGATGAACTATGGACAGAGGTTCATGACATTGTACAGGAGACAGGGATCAAGACCATCCTCATGGAAAAGAAAGGCAAAATGGCTGTCTGGGGAGGCCTTACAAATAGCTGTGAAAAGAAGAGAAGTGAAAAGCAAAGGAGAAAAGGAAAGATATAACCATTTGAATGCAGAGTTCCAACGAATAGCAAGGAGAGATAAGAAAGCCTTCCACAGTGATCACTGTAAAGAAATAGAGGAAAACAACAGAATGGGAAATACTAGAGATCTCTTCAAGAAAATTAGAGTTACCAAGGGGATATTTCATGCAAAGATGGGCTCAATAAAGGACAGAAATGGTATGGACCTAACAGAAGCAGAAGATATTAAGAGGTGGCAAAGAATACACAGAAGAACTGTACAAAAAAGATCTTCATGACCCAGATAATCACGACGGTGTGATCACTCACCTAGAGCCAGACATCCTGGAATGTGAAGTCAGGTGGGCCTTAGAAAGCATCACTATGAACAAAGCTAGTGGAGGTGATGGAATTCCAGTTGAGCTATTTCAAATCCTGAAAGATGATGCTGTGAAAGTGCTGCACTCAATATGCCAGCAAATTTGGAAAACTCAGCAGTGGCCACAGGACTGGAAAAGGTCAGTTTTCATTCCAATCCCAAAGAAAGGCAGTGCCAAAGAATGCTCAAACTACCACACAATTGCACTCATCTCACATGCTAGGAAAGTAATGGTCAAAATTCTCCAAGCCAGGCTTCAGCAATACGTGAACTGTGAACTTCCAGATATTCAAGCTGGTTTTCGAAAAGGCAGAGGAACCAGAGATAAAATTTCCAACATCTGCTGGATCATGGAAAAAGCAAGAGAGTTGCAGAAAAACTTCTATTTCTGCTTTATTGACTATGCCAAAGCCCTTTACTGTGTGGATCACAATGAACTGTGGAAAATTCTGAAAGAGATGGGAATACCAGAGCACCTGACCTGCATTTTGAGAAATCTGTATGCAGGTCAGGAAGCAACAGTTAGAACTGGACATGGAACAACAGACTCATTCTAAATTGAGACAGGCTGTATATTGTCACCCTGCTTATTTAACCTATATGCAGAGTACATGATGAGAAACACTGGGCTGAAAGAAGCATAAGCTGTAATCAAGAGTGCTGGGAGAAATATCAATCACCTCAGATGTTTAGATGATACCACCGTTATGGCAGAAAGCAAAGAAAGAGCCTCTTGATGAAAGTGAAAGAGGAGAGTGGAAAAGTTGGCTTAAAGCTCAACATTCAGAAAACTAAGATCATGGCATCTGGTCCCATCACTTCATGGCAAAAAATGGGAAAACAGTGGAAACAGTGTCTGACTTCATTTTTTGGCTCCAAAATCACTGCAGATGGTGATTGCAGCCATGAAATTAAGAGACTCTTGCTCCTTGGAATAAATTGTATGACCAACCTAGACAGCATATTAAGAAGCAGAGACATTACTTTGCCAACAAAGTCCATCTAGTCAAGTCTATGGTTTTTCCAGTAGTCATGTATGGATGTGAGAGTTGGACTATGAATAAAGCTGAGTGCCAAAGAATTGCTGCCTTTGAACTGTAGTGCTGGAGAAGACTCCTGAGAGTCCCTTGGACAACAAGGAGATCCAACCAGTCCATCCTAAAGGAAATCAGTCCTGAGTATTCATTGGAAGCACTGATGATGAAGCTGAAACTAATACTTTGGCCACTTGATGCGAAGAACTGACTCATTTGAAAAGATGCTGATTCCTGATGCTAGGAAAATTGAAGGCAGGAGGAGAAGGGGACAACAGAGGATGAGATGGTTGGATGGCATCACCAACTCGATGAACGAGTTTGAGTAAACTCTGGGAGTTGGTGATGGACAGCGAGGCCTGGCATGTTGTAGTCCTTGGGGTCGCAAAGAATTGGACACTAGTGAATTATTGAACTGAACTGAACTGAATTCTTTTCATGTCTCATAGTAGCCCATTGTATAGATTTACCAAATTTGTTTATCGCCATTTATTAATGGAAATTTTGATTATTTTAACCTTTTGCTATTATGAAGAGTGCATCAGTAACCTGGCTCATAACTGTCTTTGAAGCGAATCTAATTATGAACATCTTGTTATTTTCACTTTTTTTTTTCATTTCAACATCTACTAGTACAAGCTTTACCATCACCAACACCAGTTTATGTACTGGTATTTAACCAACTCTGTCCCTCTACATCCTTTAAGTCATTTAGGATTTTTAAATTGGCCATTTGCTTTTAGCTGTCAGGTATCTCATTGATGGGCTTCCCTCATAGCTCAGTTGGTAAAGAATCTGACTGCAGTGCAGGAGACCTAGGTTTGATTCCTGGGTAAGTAAGTAAGATCCCCTGCAGAAGGAAATGGCAACCCACTCCAGCATTCTCGCTTGGAGAATCCCGTGGGCAGAGGAGCCTGGCAGGCTACAGTCCATGGGGTTGCAAGAGTCTGACACGACTTATTGGCTAAACCAACAACACCAACACCTCCTTTATAAAATAGAATACACTGGAAAAGGTGGTTTATCTCATGAAGTGGGAGCTGAGTTTCTGTTTCCAACCGCTGTTTATTTTTTTCATACTGTTTTTCCTTTGGTTAAATATTTTTCCCATTTGGTTTTGCATGTTTATTTGTAACCAAACACAGAAATTTGATATGGCTGGACATAGGCTAATTAAAGATGCCAGATATACCAACAAAAGGACAAGATTTTGAATGCGACTCAGGCATTGTGTGGATCTGGCCCAGGGAGACAAGAATATCCTCAGGTGTTGGGATATATTAGAATCTCTTTTGTACATCTTGGCTTCACCTGTATGTTATTTACTTGTCATTATGACAATCAGCTGTGTGGATTCCAACATACTTCATGCAGGTGCACCCTGACAGTACCTTACCTCATGCTCTCTTTGTACGCCTCTCAACTTCAGGGCTGGGATTGACCCGTGATCACTACCATGAGACCATCACTGATACCTGTATATCTACAATCTGAAAGCATGTATGATTGAAGAATGAACTTTTTGTTCATTGGGAGATAAGAGATGGTGTCTAAATTCATCCATCTTATTTTCACCCATGAATATGATTGAGTTTATAAACCTTCTTGAAAAATCCAATGAAATTAAGCAAACAGTCTCACTGAGCTGAGTTTAGCTCAGTAACACATCCTAGAATTGGCTTTACCTGTTTCCTTCATTCACTATCCATGTCCTCCATTCTTATTCTCTGGAATTTTACTCCATATAACTGCACATAAATACTCTGCCTCAAATTGGGGTAGTGATGTGAGATAAGACCTTGTATGTAAGATATTTAGGGAAGCATGGCCAAAGCAAACAATAGAGAATACAGATCAGCAGTCATAAACAGGAATTTAGTGATAATGGAAGCTTTTCCAGGATCAGAAATTCACTGTGTATATGGTAACTATATTCAGTAATCTATGAAGGTCATCATCCCTCAGGAATTTTAATATCATAAAGTTGTACTCTAGGTCAGGTAGGATTCAGATTTATGAAAGGGTGGAGGGAACACTGCTTGCAAGTGTAAGACTGCTCATGAGTCCTAGAGGACCTAGAGTTCTAGGCATTTGATGACCCAAAGAACTACTTTGAATAAAGGTAATGGAGGTCCAGAGGGGCACTAGGTCAAGGATGGAATAGAAACTGTATGTCCTGATACTGAATCACAAAAGTATTTAGAACTTCCCACGTAACCCTTGCCCAAGTTCGAGCTTGCAATTGGAACGAGGCGTGGTAAGTAGGCAGGAGGGCAAAAGACCCCCTGCTATGCTGAAAGAAGTGTTTCAAAGACCAAAGACTGGGAATGACACAGAAATTGACAAGAGTGGCAGTGTTTCTACACTTGATGACTCTAGCAGGTGGAATGACACAAATACTATCCTAATGCAGACCATGTTTCTTGGTTTAGCATTTCACTCTATGACACACATGAATTTCTCTACCTATTTGATGAGAAAACTTGAACATGCCACCAAAATAAATGACAATCAGGAGTTTATCTTCAACAGTTTAAGACACATTCTTAGATGTACAATAGGAAATACACTGGATGTTTAGTCAAGATCCCTGTCTGTAAGTGGTGCTCTTCAGTGAGTCATCCGATTTCTCTGATTCTCTTTTCAATTCTAAAAAAGAAGCTACCTTTTTTTTGCCTTATCTAACTCATAGGTTTGCTATGAGTATGAAATATGATAATATATGTGAAAACAATGTGTAAATTGCTAAATGTTATGCAAATGCTAGTTATTATTGTATAAGAAAGTATCTTTAATGCTTAGGAAAATAGACCTCTTTATATGATTTGCCTTAAATTTTGCATATGATGCAAATGCAATAACATTAGCTTCAGGGTGGACAAATTTCCTATATTTATGATGTTAGGTTCCTGGACCACTGCTTTGTCCTTTCCAGTCTAATGCCAAAAATATAGCTTTCAAGCCCCTGTCCATGCAGCAAATGTCTCATTATCCTCTGCGGAAGTCTCAGTTTAGATGTCATTTTGTAAACAGCATCATTAAAGATTAAGAAAAACATCAGTGAGTCATTGTCATGTAAGTTATAGAGTCTTGAATAATATCTAAGGCAGAAATGTGTTCTTTGTGGGGAACTATATTTTTTATTTTCAGTGTTATAGGAAAGCATAAGAATTGTAAAGCAAAATGTCAAAATGTTTAAGGATTTCTGTGTGATACTATGTATGTAAATTTTCTCTCCATTACCCCCTTTATAGTGTTATTTGATATCCACATTATCATGTCAGTTTTTTCTAGATGGAATTATTCACACTATTGATACTCAAATGTGTGGTCTATAGGCTAACAGCATTATAATCACCAATCTGAAATTCATCAGGATTTCTCAGGTGATTCATAAAGTTTAAAAGCCAGAGGTCTACACTAACCTGTTCTTATGAATCAGTTCACTTCAATCTTAAATTTTTAGGCTTTGTTCCTGTGCCCCACTCTGCTTTGCTTTGCTTTGGGATCTTTACATCAATTCCAGATTCTAGCCCTATGAATTTGTCTTTCTTTATAGTGTACGTGTTCTCTCAAGTGTCTGAAATTCCTCTTTTCCTTATGCACGTTGATTTGACTCACCAACTTGTCCTAGTAGCTTTTAATACATGAACATATTGCTATTGTTTAGTTGCTAAGTCATGTCTGGCTCTTTTGCAACCCCCTGGACTATAGCCCACCAGGTTCCTTGGTCCATGGGATTTCCCAGGCAAGAATACTGGAGTGGGTTGCCATTTCCTCCTCCAGGGAATCTTCCTGACCCAGGGATCAAACCCGGATGTCCTGCAAGTCTTCTGCATTGTAGGCAGATTCTTTACCATTGTGCCACCTGAGAAGCCCCATAGAAATATATGCTATATATTTATATTGATGATCTACTTCTTTAGAACCTAATCCCACACCCTTATCCATTCAACTCAGCCAGTACTGAATAGGCCAGGCCAACTCCTTAGGAAGGAAGGGAGTTGGAGAAAATCAATTTGGCAGTACCAGAGAAGGTGCCTACATTAGATAGGGTATGAATATCTGAGTCTTGATACATTTCTTATTCCTCTAGACTGAGTTTTTTGGTAGTCATCTGGTCCTTTTCATAGTATAAGCTTCTGGAAGATAAAGAGATCTCTACCTTTACTTCCTAGACTCTCATTTCTGTATATAGGCAGCGATATACTAGAGTAGGCAAAACTGAGCAATAATTGATCCAAAAGTCATTTGATCTGGCTCTGGAAATTGCAAACTTATAACAAACACATAAAGATACTTAGCATACCAGGGAGAATGTGGAGAGTGTACCTTCTTGCCACATTTTTTAAATTCTATCTAGTGAACACCATGGCTACCTAACTGCTTCAGAGTTAGTGTGTGAAATTTGTTAGCAACACAATTGTTTGTGGCAGTCTCTTCTTTGGGAAGGGGCAGTTTATAAGCCAGAGTATACTGTAGAGTTTGTACATAAGAGACCAGTTCTATTCCTTATGTGGTACCACAGAGACTGGACTGTCCACTCTCCTCTAAAATCTAGCACTTGCTTTTTCTAACAATTATCATCAGTGAGAAATAAATTCAAAAACTGAAGAACTATCATTAATATCCATTTTCTTAAAGATGAAACTGTCATGGAAAAGAGTCTTTTGACAACTGATTCCCATTTGATTGGGTCTGAGATAGGTTCATCTTTTATTCAGTTCTTTGTGGACAATTGTGAAAGAGCAAAGGACTGATGACTCATTGTCAAGGATGCAGGACATTTGAGGACATGAGACTATTATCCTTCCTTTGACCATCTTCATTAGGGAATCTTTCACAGCCTTGTTTCTCAGAGTGTAATGAGTGGGTTCAGCCTATCATACAACATTGTAATGACATTACCCTCATCCTGGGAAGATGAGAGTGTGGGCTCATATACGTTAAGATTGCTGGCCCATAGTAAATTGTGACCACAGTCAAGTGGGAGCCAGTGGTAAAAAAGGCCTTGAGTCTGGCCCCTACAGAGTGGATCTTCAGGAAAGCCATAGGAATATGGAAATAAGAGAGCATAATGAGCCCAAAAGTCAGGAACAGTATTAATATACTGCTAGCAAACATTAGGATCTCCTTTACTAGCAAGTAAGTTTGAAGATTACTTGGAGCTCACATGTGAAATGGTTAACTACCTCATGGCCGCAAAATTGGATTGGTGTGACTAGGACAGGGGTCATAACCATTAAGATAGCAGTGGCCTAAACTCCTGCCACCATCCAGATACAAACTGTTGCACAGGGGTTTTGCAAAGGCAATAAACCTGCCATAGGCGATAAGAGCTGAGTGCTGAAGGATTGATGCTTTTGGACTGTGGTGTTGGAGAAGACTTTTGAGAGTCCCTTGACTGCAAGTAAATCAAATTAGTCAATCCTAAAGGAAATCAGTCCTGACTATTCATTGGAAGGACTGGTGCTGAAGTTCCAGTACTTCTGCCACCTGATGTGAAGAACTGACTCATAGAAAAGACCCTGATGCTGGGAAAGATTGAAGGCAGGAGGAGAAGGGGTTGACAGAGGATGAGATGATTGGATGGCATCACCAACTCAATGAACATGAGTTTGAGCAAGCTCTGCATATTGGTGATGGACAGGAAAGTCTGGCATGCTGCAGTCCATGGGGTCACAGTCAGACATGACTGAGTGACTGAACTGAACTGAGGCGATAACAGCAAGAAGGAAACATTCCATCACCCCCAAGTAAAGAGACGTCATCATTTGGAACAAGCAGCCACTATAGGGTGTAGTGGGAATGTCCTTAAAGCAATTCACCAGAACCATGGGTATGGAGCTGTAGACTAGCAGACATCTGAGAGGGATAAGTAGCTGAGAAACAAGTACACAGGAGCGCGAAGACGGGACTCAATCTGGATAATGACAATGATGAGAGTATGGCCCACAAAGGTAACCAATTAGATGAACAAAAGGAGCTGAGATGCAGGCAGTCTGGAAGAGTCCCACCAGAATGAATTCCATCACATTTGCATTATTTTCTTCAGTTGAAGAAATCATCATCCTTTCTATGAAGAGAAAAAGGAGGAAAGCATGACAAATGTGACAGAGCCCTAAGAAGGCACTGGAAAAAGTGCAAGACTGAATGGTGAGGAAAAACTTCACTTCACCAGAGGGAGGGAAAATACAGTTTATGCCACTCTAACTGTAATCCTTTGCATCTTCTCGTAGCCGTGGTTAGGTCAATGAGGCCTTGTTTTTAGCTCTTCATCCTCTCACTCAACCGTCAAACCTGAAGAGGCAGAACCACGCCCTCCTTACAGACTATTTGTATTAAAATGGAGTCTTTTGTATAGAAATTTGTTTTGAGTGGCTAAACTTGATTTCATGTCTGTAATGAGTGTTCTCATGGTGAAGTGCAGCCTTTCAAAGGAAGGCTTTGAAAGGCCTTCTTATACTTACTAACGCATTTACTTGGCCCAGAATAATAAGAGAAGCCATCCGATACAAGGGCAAGCATCTCAGACCTAAACAGAACATTTCCCTTGTCTTTGTCTAAGTAACAAAATAAAAATTATTTTGCTTCCATCAGACTTCAAGTCTTGAACATCTATTGTGTTCAGAGAACAATTTCTTAGGTACAAGAGGCTAAAAGATACAGTTGAAATTAAAGATCTGATCATAGAATTCAAGGAACTTGAAAAGGGACTTGGTCATCAAGAGAAGTCAAGAATGTGTCGAGGGTAGCTCTGTGCCAATTTTGAGCTTTGCTTTTTGTGAAATTGCATGCAACTCTCTCCCAGGATAATTGTAGTTGAGTTGAGTTATAACAAAGAACCAGTGAAATTTACAGGAAAGAGTACTGAAGTAAGGGCATTTTAGTTTTGGATGGACTCTTTACTTGCTATGTGACTCAAGTGAGTGGCAGTTTCATTACCTATAGAATGAGGGGAAATATATGCCTTTCCTACGTCACAGAAATAGATAGATAGAAATAGACAAAAAGATTCAAGGGATTAGATCTGATAGACAGAGTGCCTGAAGAACTATGGATGGAGGTTCTTGACATTGAACAAGAGGCAGTGTTCAAGACCATCCCCAAGAGAAAGAAATGCAAAAAGGCAAAATGGAGGCCTTACAAACAGCTATGAAAAGAAGAGAAGTGAAAAGCAAAGGGGAAAAGGAAAGTTATAGCCTTCTGAATGCAGAGTTCCAAAGAATAGCAAGGAGAGATAAGGAAATCTTCCTCAGTGATCAATGCAAAAGAAATAGAGGAAAACAATAGAATAGGAAATACTAGAGCTCTCGTCAAGAAAGTTAGAGATACCAAGGGAACTTTTCAGGCAAAGATGGGCTCAATAAAGGACAGAAATGGTATGGACCTAACAGAAGCAGAAGATATTAAGAAGAGGAGGCAAGAATACACAGAAGAACTATACAAAAAGGATCTTCATGACCCAGATAATCACGATGGTGTGATCACTCACCTAGAGCCAGACATCCTGGAATGTGAAATCAAGTGGGCCTTAGAAAGCATCACTACGAACAAAGCTAGTGGAGGTGATGGAATTCCAGTTGAGCTATTTCAAATCCTAAAAGATGATGCTGTGAAAGTGCTACACTCAATATGCCAGCAAATCTGTAAAACTCAGCAGTGGCCATAGGACTGGAAAAGGTCAGTTTTCATTCCAATCCCAAAGAAAGGCAATGCCAAAGAATGCTCAAACTATCGCACAATTGCACTCATCTCAGACACTAGCAAAGTAATGCTCAAAATTCTTCAAGCCAGGCTTCAGATGTTCAAGCTGGATTTAGAAAAGGCAGAGGAACCAGAGATCGAATTGCCAACATCCATTGGATCATGGAAAAAGCAAGAGAGTTCCAGAAAAACATCTACTTCTGCTTTATTAACTATGCCAAAGTCTTTGGCTGTGTGGATCACAACAAACTGTGGGAAATTCTGAAAGAGATGGGAATACCAGACCACCTAACCTGCCTCTTGAGAAATCTGTATGCAGGTCAAGAAGCAACAGTTAGAACTGAACATGGAACAACAGACTGGTTCTAAATCAGAAAAGGAGTACATCAGGGCTGTATATTGCCACCCTACTTATTTAACTTATATGCAGAGTACATCATGAGAAACGCTGGACTGGAGGAAGCACAAGCTGGAATCAAGATTGCCAGGGGAAATATCAATAATCTCAGTCATGCAGATGACACCACCCTTATGGCAGAAAGCAAAGAAGTACTAAAGAGCCTCATGATGAAAGTGAAAGAGGAGAGTGAAAAAGTTGGCTTAAAACTCAACATTCAGGTTTTGTAAAGTAAAATAAAAAAAAACAAAACTCAACATTCAGAAAACGAAGATCATGGCATCCGGTCACATCACTTCATGGCAAATAGACAGGGAAACAGTGGAAACAGTGGCAGACTTTATTTTGGGGGGCTCCAAAATCACTGCAGATTGTGATTTCAGCTATGAAATTAAAAGGCACTTGCTCCTTGGAAGAAAAATTATGATCAACTTAGACAGCTTATTAAAAAGCAGAGACGTTACTTTGCCAACGAAGGTCCATCTAGTCAAAGCTATGGTTTTTCCAGTAGTCATGTATGGATGTAAGAGTTGGACTGTGAAGAAAGCTGAGCGCCGAAGAATTAATGCTTTTGAACTGTGGTATTGGAGAAGATTCTTGAGAGTCCCTTGGCCTGCAAGGAGATCCAACCAGTCCATGCTGAAGGAGATCAGTCCTGGGTGTTCTTTGGAAGGAATGATGCTAAAGCTGAAACTCCAGTACTTTGGCCACCTCATGCGAAGAGTTGACTCATTGGAAAAAGCTCATGCTGGGAGGGATTGGGGGCAGGAGGAGAAGGGGACGACAGAGAATGAGATGGCTGGATGGCATCACGGAGAGTCTGAGTGAACTCCGGGAGATGGTGATGGACAGGGAGGCCTGGCGTGCTGCGATTCATGGGGTTGCAAAGAGTCGGACACGACTGAGCGACTGAACTGAACTGAACTGAACTGATACAAGAAAGTTTGGATTACATCACTTCTGCTACTACCATCAGTTCCAATACACTCATAACATATTTCTTGGCTATATGATAATAAGATATTCTTAAGATTATATTTTCATAGTGAAATGTTGGGGATAAAATGTTAAGGATAGAGAATTTGTTCTTACATTTTAATATCCTTAGCCTCATGTGCTTAATTTGGGAAAGTAAGCGGGAGGTAAGGAGGAGGGTGTACTGAGAAATCCTTGATTTTAGATACTTTTGTGGCCTCGATTCACCTCAAAGGTCATGGTCCCCCTCTGCTGAGCTAAACCTTTCTTCTCTTTAAGTAAATTAAATTTGACAGATAAATTTTGAGCATCTGTAATGTACATGATACTGTGCTACCTGCTGTGTTCTTATAGGACTCTGCATGTACTTCTATTAGAGCACTCTGTGTATTAAGTTGTTGCTGTTTGTTCAGAGTCTGGTTTCCTCACTACACTGAGAGAGAGAGACAAATAATTTTTTTAAAGTGTATCCAATGCTCAGTACAGTGTCAAGGACAAAAAGGGTGCTCAATAAAGGTTGGAAGGAGAAATTTGTAGATACTTTAAAAGAAACAGAGAGAAGTGAAAGACATGGTCCCTGTCCTGGAAGAGGTTACCACCTAGCAGGTAGAAGAGGAGAGGACTTCAGGATACAAATAACTTGAAAGAAGTCACAGTGTGGAGATTCCTTAAAAAATTGCAAATAGAACTGCCTTATGACCCAGCAATCCCACTACTGGGCATACACACCAAGGAAACCAGAATAGAAAGAGACACATGTACCCCAATGTTCATTGCAGCACTGTTTATAATAGCCAGGACATGGAAGCAACCTAGATGTCCATCAGCAGATGAATGGATAAGAAAGCTGTGGTACCTATACACGATGGAGTATTACTCAGCCATTCAAAAGAATACATTTGAGTCAGTTCTAATGAAGTGGATGAAACTGGAGCCTATTATACAGAGTGAAGGAAGCCAGAAAGAAAAACACCAATACAGTATACTAACACATATGTATGGAATTTAGAAAGATGATAATGATAACCCTGTATGCGAGACAGCAAAAGAGACACAGATGTTTAGAATGGACTTTTGGACTCTGTGGGAGGGGGAGAGGGTGGGATGATTTGGGAGAATGGCATTGAAACATGTATACTATCATGTAAGAAATGAATCGCCAGTCTATGTTTGATACAGGATACAGGATGCTTGGGGCTGGTGCACAGGGATGATCCAGAGAGATAATATGGGGTGGGAGGTGGGAAGGGGGTTCAGGATGGGGAATTCATGTACATCCGTGGCTGATTCATGTCAATGTATGGCAAAACTAATACAGTATTGTAAAGCAAAATAAAGTAAAAATAAATTTTTTTTTAAAAGAAAGCAGTCACACAAATAAGTCTTGCCACTCTATTTTAGAACCCTGTGAATAACTGAGAGACTTATTTTGACCAGGGCATCTTCAGTTTATCTAAATTTGAACTCAATGAAACTTTGGGGGTTTACTTAATAAAGCCTTATGGCAGATTTATACTTGGCCCCAAATTGTCTGTATTATCTTCAATATAGGCTTTTATTTTGTCTTAGAATTGCATGATTTGATGACCAGCTTCATTTTTCTGCTAGCCAATGTTTTTTCTCGCCATGAAAGGTACTAGTATTAAAAATCAAAGTAGGGTTGTTGTTTTGTTGGGAGAAAAATGGGAAGGTAGACGTATGCTAAATGAATTTTCTGAATCTAAAACTGATATGGGTATTCTGACAATTATGAGGCAACTTTCAGGAATATCATGATGGAGTATTAGAAGCTGAGCTTATCCTAGATAATTGAGTTATGAGGGACAATATGCTGTTTAAGGGTGTGAGCTCTGCAGACATAGGTTTGAATCTTGCCCTTGCTACTTCATGTGACCTTGGCCAAATCATCTAACTTTTCTGAGTTTTAATTTTGTCATTTGTAAAATAATTTCTACTCTAGAGTAATGTTATGAATTTTAAATGAGATAATAAATAAAATATTATCCTCAGTATACAATAAGTACTGGATAAATTTATTTCTATTCTATTGTTATTACAGGAGCCTGAATATGATGCTCAAGTGATATAGGAATTGACTAGAAGTTGGACAAGATGGCTTTTTAAGTTATTCCTGGCCAGAGACACTGAGTTTATAATTCTTTGGCCAGGGGGAAGATAACCTTTACTTACCATTGCCTGTGCTGATCAGATAACCTCAAAGCCCAGACACACTGCATAATTCTCTGACAGCAATAACTCAGCTGGCAGTTTCCAGGCAGAGATGTAGAAGAAAGTCCAATATCCGGGCAGAGCTAGGATCTACAACTTCCTGTGGCCTGCCTAGTGAAATTTGACCAGATAAGAACAGTTAATAAAAAGCTCTTGATATATAAAAGCTCCTTTTATCGCTGAATGAGAGTATATTGATGTTAAATACCTGAACGGATGAGATTAATTTGAATAGTCTTCTATTGTTGCAAGAAATATGGAAAAGTATTTAGGAAAACTTGAAAAACTCATTTTTGTGGCATGAACTGAAAGAAGTATTTTCTTATTCTAAAAAAAAAAAAAAAACATGATAGTTCCACTGCCTGTGTGAGGGTAGAAGCATTTAAGGTGCAAGTTTTCAAGCACTGGACCCAGAGTCACCCCATTGTGGTGTCTAAGAAGAGATCAACTCTCATATTCTGGACTTGCCTTCTGTGACACTTTGCAAGTCATGCCAGATTCCTGTCAGGCCAAACAATTTACCTTGAGGTCCACAAGTTTTTCCAACTGCAGTTAGTGACTTGAATTAAGAAAGCACTGCATTTCGATGAAAACATTTAATGGCTATAAATTCAATTTCCAAGAAGCTCTTCTCTTTTGAATACTCAAGCGGCAGGGTCCCTGGGCAATGGCCTTTTATTTCTCTTGCCTGCTCTGCAATGATTACAGAAACAATCCAGGTAAATATTTTGATAACTTGATTCTCCTAGAGATCCCTCTCCATTTTCATTTCTGGAAACAATTTTTTAAAGCATGATCACACGCTTTTTCTCTTTCCATCATGAACAGGAGAATTTACTATAATATCAAAGACAGCATTCATGCCTCAAACTCCCTAGCCTGATAAGGATTTAGCAAGAAAGCAGCATGGTATCATATTTAAGTGAGAGTTCTATTGTCAGACAATCCTGAGTTGGATTTCCAGATTGCCATTTACTAATTGTGTGAACTCTGCATCTCAGTTTCTTCATCTGAAAAATAAATATGATCATAGCAATACTTATCTAATAGAGTTATTTTCATAATAAAATATAACAATGCACAGCAGTACCTGATTAGTGTTCAGTAAATCGTAGCTACTATTATTGAGAAGCAAATTTCTTCATCAAGTTCACAAGATGAGAGGATGTAGCTGGAAGTGGTAACTGTGTATACAAGTACTTTTTGAAATACTAGATGATTCTGAAAGTGTGTTGTTGTTCATCTCCTGGAGTTTGCTGCATTGGCAGGTGGATTCTTTACCACTAGCACCGCCTGAAAAGGCCTGGGTTTGTCATATATGGCCTTTATTATGTTGAGGTATGTCCCTCCCTTTGATACTTTGGCCACCTGATGCAAAGAGCTGACTCACTGAAAAATATCCTGATGCTGGGAAAGATGGAAGGCAAAAGGAGAAGCAGGTGTCAGAGGATGAGATGGTTAGAAAGCACCACTGACCCAGTGGACATGAATTTGAGCAAACTCTGGGAGATAGTGGAGGACAGAGGAGCCTGGTATGCTGCAGTCCATGGGGTCGTAAAGAGTTGGACATGGCTTAGTGACTGAACAACAACCACCACAATGTTCCCTCTACTTTCTAGAAAGTTTTTTTTTAATCATAAATGGCTGTTGAACTTTGTCAAAATAATTTTCTGCACCTATTGAGATGATCATATGGTTTTTATTTTTCATTTTGTTAATATGGTGCGTCATATTGATTGCTTTGCATATATTGAAGAATACTTGCATCCCTGGAATAAATCCTACTTGATCATGGTGTTTGATCTTTTTAATATGTTGTTAGATTCTGTTTGCTAGCATTCTGTTGAAGATTTTTTCATTTATGTTCATCACTGACACTGACTTGTAATTTTCTCTTTTTTTGTGGTATCTTTGGTTTTGGTATCTATGTGATGGTGGCCTTATAGGATGATATTGGGAGTGTAATTTTTTAGAAGAGTTTCAGAAGAGTGGGTGTTAACTCTCCTCTGTTTAATAAAATTACCCTGTGTAGCCATCTGGTCCTGGCCTTCTGTTTGGTGGAAGAATTTTAATCACAGTGTCAATTTCAGTACTTATAATTGGTATTTTCACAATTTGTATGGAAATACAAAAAACCTTGAATAGCCAAAGCAATCTTGAGAAAGAAGAATGGACCTGGAGGAATCAACCTGCCTGACTTCAGGCTCTACTACAAAGCTGCAGTCATCAAGACAGTATGGTACTGGCACAAAGACAGAAATATAGATCAATGAAACAAAATAGAAAGTCCAGAGATAAATTCACGCACCAATGGACACCTCATCTTTGGCAAAGGAGGCAAGAATATACAATGGAGAAAAGACAATCTCTTTAACAAGTGGTGCTGGGAAACCTGGTCAACCATGTGTAAAAGAATGAAACTAGAACACTTTCTAACACCATACACAAAAATAAACTCAAAATGGATTAAAGATCTAAACATAAGACCAGAAACTATAAAACTCCTAGAGGAGAACATAGGCAAAACACTCTCCGACATAAATCACAGCAGGATCCTCTATGACCCACCTCCCAGAATGCTGGAAATAAAAGCAAAAATAAACAAATGGGATCTAATTAAATTTAAAAGCTTCTGCACAACAAAGGAAATTATAAGCAAGGTGAAAAGACAGCCTTCAGAATGGGAGAAAATTATAGCAAACGAAGCAACTGACAAAGAATTAATCTCAAAAATATACAAGCAACTCCTCCAGCTCAATTCCAGAAAAATAAATGACCCAATCAAAAAATGGGCCAAAGAACTAAACAGACATTTCTCCCAAGAAGACATGCAGATGGCTAACAAACACATGAAAAGATGCTCAATATCACTCATTATCAGAGAAATGCAAATCAAAACCACAATGAGGTACCATTTCATGCTGGTCAGAATGGCTGCTATCAAAAAGCCTACAAAAAATAAATGCTGGACAGAGTGTGGAGAAAAGGGAACCCTCTTACACTGTTGGTGGGAATGCAACCTAGTACAGCCACTATGGAGAACAGTGTGGAGATTTCTTTAAAAACTGTAAATAGAACTGCCATATGACCTAGCAATCCCACTGCCGGGCATACACATCAAGGAAATCAGAATTGGAAGAGACATGTGTACCCCAATGTTCATCTCAGCACTGTTTATAATAGCCATGACATGGAAGCAACCTAGATGTCCATCGGCAGACGAATGGATAAGAAAGCTGTGGTACATACACACAATGGAATATTACTCAGCTGTTAAAAAGAATACATTTGAATCAGTTCTAATGAAATGAATGAAACTGGAGCTTATTATACAGAGTGAAGTAAGTCAGAACGAAAAACAGCAATACAATATACTAAAGCATATATATGGGATTTAGAAAGATGGTAATGATGACCCTGATGCTGGGAAAGATTGGGGGCAGGAGAAGAAGGGGACGACAGAGGATGAGATGGTTGGATGGCATCACCGATTCAATGGACATGGGTTTGGGTAGACTCCGGGAGTTGGTGATAGACAGGGAGACCTGATGTGCTGTGGTTCATGGGGTCGCAAAGAGTCGGACACAACTGAGTGACTGAACTGGAACTGGAACGATGACCCTATATGTGAGACAGCAAAAGAGACACAGATGTATAGAACAGTCTTTTAGACTCTGTGGGAGAAGGCGAGGGTGGGATGATTTGAGAGAATAGCATTGAAACATGTATATTGTCATATGTGCAACAGATCGCCAGTTCAGGTTCAAGGCACGAGACAAGGTGCTCAGGGCTGGTCCACTGGGATGACCCTGAGGGATGGGATGGGGAGGGAGGTGGGAGGGGGATTCAGGATACGGAACACATGTACACACAGGGCTGATTCATGCCATTGTATGGCAAAACCCACTAAGTAATTAGCCTCCAATTAAAATAAATAAATTAAAAAAACTGGTCTTTTCATAATTTCTGTTTTTTTTTTTCTGGTTCAGTCTTTAAGAATTGTAAGAATTTGTCCATTTCATCTAGGTTGTCCATTTTTATTGGTGTATAGTCGCTTCTGGTAATCTCTTATGATCCTTTGTATTTCTGTGGTGTCCATCTTAACTACTTTTTAATTTCTAATTTTATTGATTTGAGTCCTCTCCCTCTTTTTCTTGATGAATCTGGCTAAAAGTTTTATCAATTTCGTTAATCCTCTCAAAGAACCAGCTTTTAGTTTCATTGATCTTTATTTTCCTCATCTCTATTTCATTTATTTCTGTTCTCATCTTTATGATTTCTTTCCTTCTACTAACTTTGGGTTTTGTTTGTTCTTCTTTCACTAGTTGCTTTAGCTGTAAGGTTAGGATGGTTATTTGCAATTTTTCTTGTTTCCTGAGGTAAGATTATATTGCTATAAACATCCGTCTTAGAGCTGCTTTTGCTGCATCTTCTGGATTTTGGATCATTATGTTTTCACTGTCGTTCATCTCTAGGTATTTTTTTTTTTTAGAATAGTTATTTACTTTACAAAATTTTAGGTTCCCACAGCAGCTATCTAGAACCTGTCTAATATGTACAGAGTGAAATAAGTCAGAAAAAGAAAAAGAAATATGTCTATGTATTTTTTATTTCTTCTTTGATTTCTTCAATGATCTCTTGGCTATTTAGGAACATATATTTTAACCTCTATGTGTTTGTGTTTTTACAGATTTCCCCCCTGTAATTGACTCCTAATCTCATAGCATTGTACATGGAAAAAATGCTTGATATGATCTTCAGTTCAGTTCAGTCACTCAGTTGTGTCTGACTCTTTGTGACCCCCATGGACTACAGCATGCCAGGCCTCTGTGTCCATCACCAACTCCTGGAGCTTGCTCAAACTCATGTCCATTGAGATGGTGATGACATCCAACCATCTCATCCTCTGTCACCCCCTTCTCTTCCTGCCTTCAATCTTTCCCAGCATCAGGTCTTTTCAAATGAGTCAGTTCTTGGCATCAGGGGGCCAAAGTATTGAAATTTCAGCTTCATCATCAGTCCTTCCAATGAATATTCAGGACTGATTTCCTTTAGGATGGATCTCCCTGTTTGGATCTCCCTGCAGTCCAAGGGACTCTCAAGAGTCTTCTCCAGCACCACAGTTCAGAAGCGTGAATTCTTCGGCTCTCAGCCTTCTTTATAGTCCAACTCTCATATCCATTCATGACTACTGGAAAAACCATAGCTTTAACTATATGGACCTTTGTTGGCAGAGTAATATCTCTGCTTTTTAATATGCTGTCTAGGTTGGACATAGCTTTTCTTCCAAAAAGCAAGTGTCTTTTAACTTCATGGCTGCAGTCACCCTCTGCAGTGATTTTGGAGCCTCCCAAAATAAAGTCTGTCACTGTTTCCATTGTTTCCCCATCAATTTGCCATGAAGTGATGGGACCAGATGCCATGATCTTAGTTTTTTGAATGTTGAGTTTTAAGCCTATGATATGATTTTTAAGCCTCAAAGATATGATTTTAATTTTCTTGAATTTACCTAGGATTGATTTGTGACCCAGTGTGATCAATTCTGGAGAATGTTATGTGTGCACTTGAGAAGAAAGAGTATTGTGCTACTTTCAGGTGGAATATTCTTTAGGTGTCAATTAAGTCTATCTGGCTAACTTCTCACAGTTGAAATATAGATAATTGATTTTAAATCATTCTTTTAAAAACATAAACATTTGAAGTTATACATGTCTCTCAAAGCACAACTTTTGCTGTATCCCATGAATTTTATGGTGTTTCTTAATTTTCACTAAGTTTGAAGTATTCTATAATTATTCCCTGGTGGCTCACAGGGTAAAGAATCCACCTGCAATGTGATAGATCTGGGTTTGACCCCAGGGTTGGGAAGTTCCCCTGGAGGAGGGCATGGCAACCCACTCCAGTATTCTTGCCTGGAGAAACCCCATGGACAGAGGAGCCAGGAGTGCTGCAGTTCATGGGGTCGAAAAGAGTTGGACACGTCTGAGTGACTAAGCACAAGCACATAATTTTTCTGGGATTTCTTCCTTAATTCATGTGTTAGTCATGTCCTACTTGACTCAGGTATTATATTGAATTCCATTGTTGACTTTGAAATTAATTTTCATTATGGCCTGAAAAGATTTCCTGTTAGATTCAAATATGTGAAGGTTTTGTTGTTCTGTCACTCAGTCGTGTCCGCCTCTTTGCCACCCCATGGACTGCAGCACGCCAAACTTCCCCTCTTTCATTATCTCCCAGAGTTTGCTCAAATTCATGTCCACTGAGTCAATGATGCCATCCAACCATCTCATCCTCTATCACCCCTTTCTCTTCCTGCCCTCAATCTTTCCCAGCATCAGGGTCTTTACCAGTGGGGTGACTCTTCACATCAGGTGGCCAAATTATTGGAGCTTCAGTTTCAGCATCAGTCTTTCCAATGAATATTCAGGGTTGATTTTCTTTAGGACTTACTAGTCTGATCTCCTTGCAGTCCAAGGGACTTTCAAGAGTTTTCTCCAGCACCACTGTTTGAAAGCATCAATTCTTTGGTGCTCAGCTTTCTTTATGATCAAACTTGCATATCCGTACATGACTACTGGAAAAACCTTAGCTTTGAGTATATGGACTTTTATTGGCAAAATGATGTCTGTTTTTAATACATGGTCTAGGTTTGTCATAGCTTTTCTTCCAAGGAGCAAGCGTCTTTTAAGTTCATGACTGCAGTCATCATCCACAGTGATCTTGGAGCCCAAGAAAATAAAATCTGTTACTGTTTCCATTTTTCCCCCATCTATATCACATGAAGTGATGGCACCAGATACGATGATCTTCCTTTTCTAAAGATCTTCTTTTTCTGTTGACTTGTAAGCCAGCTTTTCCACTCTCTTCTTTCACCTTCATCAAGAGGTTCTTTACTTCCTCTTTTCTTTCTGCCATTAGGGTGGTGTAATTGGCATATCTGATGTTATTGATATTTCTCCCGGCAATCTTGATTCCAGTTTGTGATTCATTCAGCCCAGTATTTCATATACTCTGTGTATAAGTTAAACAAGTAGGGTGACAATATACAGCCTTGACATACTTCTTTCCCAATGTTGAACCAGTCTATTGTTCCATGTTCGGTTCTAACTGTTGCTTCTTGACCTGCATAAATGTTTCACAGGAGGCAGGTAAGGTGGTCTCTTATTCCCATCTCTTTAAGAATTTTCCACAGTTTGTTGCGATCCAACAGTCAAAGACTTTAGCATAGTTAATGAAGCAGAAGTAGATGTTTTCCTGGTATTCCCTTGCTTTGTCTATGATCCAATGTATGTTGGCAATTTGATCTCTGGTTCCTCTGCCTTTTCTAAATCCATCTAGAGCATCTGAAAGTTCTTGGTTCCCGTACTGTTCAACCTAGCTTGAAGGATTTAAAGCATTACCTTGCTACCATGGGAAATGAGTGCAATTATGCGATAGTTTGAGCATTCTTTGGCATTGCCCTTCTTTGGAATTGGAATGAAAACTGACCTTTTCCAGTCCTGTGGCCACTGCTGAGTTTTCCAAATTTGCTGAGATATTAGTGTAGCACTTTAACAACATCATCTTTTAGGATTTGAAATAGTTCACCTGGAATTCTATCACCTCCACTAGCTTTGTTGGTAGTGATGCTTCCTAAAGCCCACTTGATTTCACCCTCCAGGATGTCTGGCTCTAGGTGAGTGATCACACCATCATGGTTATCTGGGTCACTAAAACTTTGTACAGTTCTTCTGTGTATTCTTGCCACCTTTTCTTAATATCTTCTGCTTCTGTTAGGTCCAGACATACCACTTCTGTCTTTTAGTGGGCCATCTTTGCATAAAATGTTTCCTTGGTATCTCTAATTTTCTTGAAGAGATCTCTAGTCTTTCCCATTCTATTGTTTTCCTTTATTTCTTTGCATTGATCACTGAAGAAGGCTTTCTTTCTGAAACTCTGCATTCAGAATGTATCTTTCCTTTACTCCTTTGCCTTTCACTTCTCTTCTTTTCTCAGCTATTGTAAGGCCTTCTCAGAGAAACATTTTGCTTTTTGCATTTCTTTTTCTTGGGGATGGTTGATCACTGACTCTTGTACAATGTTGTGAACCTCTGTCCATAGTTCTTTAGGCACTCTGTCTTTCAGTTCCAATCCCTATATTAAATTCATCAAAGACAAACAGATACAGTAAAGAATGTGAAGATAATTTGAGAGAACAATGTTGACATATATACACTACCATGTGTAAAACAGAGCTAGTGGGAAGCCACTGTATAACACAGGGAACTCAGCTCATGCTCTGTGGTGATCTCTAGATGGGTGGGCTAGGGGAGGGGGTGGTGGTGGAAGGAAAGCTCAAGACGGAGGGGTTATATGTACACTTACGACTGATTCATGTCATTTTGTGGCAGAAACCAACACAACATTGTGAAGCAATTATCCTCCAATTAAAAATAAAGCAAAAAAGAAATTCCCAAACTTCTAACAAAAACAGAGACTTTTATGCAAAATGTGGTTAGATTTCTAGTTCTACCAGTTATTAGCTGTGTAGCCAGTCCTCTCTGAGTCTGTGTAAAGTAGGTAGCTAGTGGTAAATGCAAGGTTAACTTAGCATACCAATGTAATACACTGTGTTAAATTCATTAAAGGAAAAAAAACCCCACATCTAAACAGACTGTTAAATAATTTTAGAAAATCCAATATCCTTTTATAATAAAAAAGCATTAGGCAACCAGGAACAGAAGGAATGTTACTCAACCTGATGAAGGCCATAAATGAAAGCTGCACAACCAGCATTCTACTTAGTGGTGAAGAACTGCAAGCTTTCCCCCTAAGATCCTGGAAGAAGACCAGGATTTCTACTTTTATCACTTCGATTCCACATTGTGATATGTGAGAGCTGAACAATAAAGAAGGCTGAGGCAAAAGGAGAAGGGGGGGGTGGCAAAAGATGAGGTGAGGAGACAGCATCACCAGACTCAATGGGCATGAGTTTGAACCATCTCTGGGAAACAGTGGAGGACAGAGGAGTCTGACATGCTGCAGTCCATGGGGTTGCAAAGAGTTGGACATGAGTTAGTGATTGAACAACAGCAATTCCACATTGTATGGCAATGTTTTGCCAGGGCAATTAGGCAAACAAAAATAACAACCAAGAACCCCCAAATCATCCATATTGGAAAAGAAGTACAGCTATCTCTATCCACAAATGTCATAATCTAATGTATAGGAAATCCTAAGGGGCACAGAGAAAAAATGATTAGAACTAATAACCTCTTTCAACAAGGTTGCAAGATACAAACAATATAGTATATCAATGGTATTTCTATACACTAGCAATGAGCAATCAAAAATTAAATTAAGAAAATCATTCCAATTAAAAACTTAGAATAAAACACTTAAGAATAAATTTAACAAAAGAGTTGCAAGACTTGTTGAGTGGAAATTACGAAAAAAAAAAAAAACCTGTTGCAAGAAAGTAAAGAAAACCTAACTGAATGGGAAAATTTCCTATTTTCGTGACTAGGTAGACTTAATTTCGGAAAATAGGAAGAAAACAGTACTCTCCACATAAATCTATAGGTTTAACCCAATCTCTACTTAAATCTCAGCTGGAATTTTGTAGAAATTGCCCCATCAGGCCTAAAATTCATGTGGAATTGCATGGGACCCAGAGTAGCCAAATCAATCTTGAAAACTAACAAAATTGGAAGATTCGCAAAAGAAGCACATGAAAAGATACACATCACTAGTTATTCCGTTCAGTTCAGTTCAGTCACTCAGTTGTATCTGACTCTCTGCGACCCCGTGAACCGCAGCATGCCGGGCCTCCCTGTCCATCACCAACTCCTGGAGTCCACCCAAACCCATGTCCATTGAGTCAGTGATGCCATCCAACCATCTCATTCTCTGTCATCCCCTTCTCCTCCTGCCTTCAATCTTTCCCAGCATCAGGGTCTTTTCAAATGAGTCAGCTCTTCGCATCAGGTGGCCAGAGTATTGGAGTTTGAACTTCAACATCAGTCCTTCCAATGAACACCTTTCCAATGATCTCCTTTAGGATGGACTGGTTGGATCTCCTTGCAGTCCAAGGGACTCTCAAGAATCTTCAACACCACAGTTCAAAAGCATCAATTCTTCTGTGCTCAGCTTTCTTTATAGTCCAACTCTCACATCCATACATGACCACTGGAAAAACCATAACCTTGACTAGACGGACCTTTGTTGGCAAAATAATGTCTCTGCTTTTTAATATGCTGTCTAGCTGGGTCATAACTTTCCTTCCAAGAAGTAAGTGTCTTTTAATTTCATGGCTGCAATCACCATCTGCAGTGATTTTGGAGCCCAGAAAAATAAAGTCAAAATCACAATTAGATACCAACTTAGCCTACTAAAGTGGCTATAAAAGTCTAATTGTACACTAACAAGCATTAGCTAGGATGTGGAGAAATTGGAAACTGTATATTGCTGTGGCATAGATTCCCCTATTTCTCTAGTTTTGCTACACATGTATTTACATCCTGAAGATTATTATTTCTGAAAACACAAGAACAAGCACCTGATGAATAGATAAATAAAAGAAAATCTGGTATATCCATACAATGGAATATTATTCATCCATAAAACATTATTCAACATAGATGAACCTTGCAAACATAATGCTAGATCTCTCCAGATATTCTACAATTTAAAAGTTAAAACTGTGCTAAAATAAGTTAACTGATGAAAGGTTTGTGGAAAATGGACCCCAAAAAAGGTTTGTACATGATCAGTCAGGATTGACTACGCATAAAACAAGTTTAGCTGTGTAAATAAAACTTTACGCTGGTGGAAAATGTAAATTTGGCTTTTCTCTCCGTTAAAAAAAGACAAGTTTTCTGAAGATGTTAAACTGCCTTTGACAATGGATTTTAAGTTTCTTTACCTTTTAAGTGATCCTTTCTGTACTTGTCTTTGAAATTTTTTATTGTCTCTTTGGCTAAGTAGCTATTGTTTCACAGTGACCGACGATCCTGTTGTGTTTTAAATGTTTCTTGAAGGTTCTTTTGACAATACTTCTCATATCAAATTACCTCTAGCTAAGTTTGGGATGCTTTGAAAGGCCCCTGAAACAGCCCAATGGAAAATATTAAATTAATTAAGATCACTTGGTGTGTTAAACTGCATGGGAGGTGATGTCAAATGAGTACTAAATTTTAAGTTTTATGGTAAATGATACAGATATTCTAGAGATTATATTAAGTACCTAAAAATCTAATAAGCCCTTGTACAATTAGTCATCATTCTAGTTATTATCTGAAAGTGTTGTATGTCACAGTAGTAACTGGGTTGCCTTGTCAATTGCATTGCAATCAGCCCTAAACTTGCCTTCTTAAGTCTTTTGTCATTATAGACAGTTATGGTTTCACTCTGATGCCTTTGCAAAAATGCCTCCTCTTCAAGAAGATTTATAAAAAGGTCTTTTGGGCAAATACAAGTTCCTGACTTTCCGACTGTAATGCTGAACTGAGTAAGAAACTGAAGAGTTCTAATGGAAAACCTGATGGTTTCATAAAGCTGTTAACAAAAAGGATTAGTTACATAGGACTGACTGAGCTGGTAAATATGGTTATAAATTTTATGAAGGAGTGAAAGTGTTTGTCACTCAGTCATGTCCAACTCTATGATCCCATGGACTCTTGCCTGCCAGGCTCCCTGATCGATGGAATTCTCCAGGCAAGAATACTGGGATGGGTAGCCATTCCCTTCTCCAGGGGATCTTCCTAACCCAGGGATTGAACCCAGTTCTCCTGCACTGCAAGTAGATTTTTTGCCATCTGAGCCAAGATTACTGGTTTGAATATGTGTTTTCCAGGAGTAAGAAAAATCTTGTTATGACTTACAGTAACTTGGTAAATTATACCTTTTGTGAGCAGAGTTGAAACATTTACCTCTTTTTCTCTCTACTTTGTTGATTCTGTCAGTAACATATGCTTGCCTCAAAGATTAAGCTGTGCATAAGTGTGCATGGCTGGTACAATGAAGCTGGAGATAGAAAATTAAATCAGTCACAGCTCCTTTGATCTCTAAATTATTACAACTAGATTACAACTAGTTATACTAATCTTGTTTAAATTTGTTCTTTGTTTTCAAATTGTGTTTGTTTCTCCCTGCTGCATTTTGTCATTGTGAATGTTACTAGCTGCATTCCTTATATCCTATCTAATTTATAAGATTACTGTCTCTTGCCGTAACCAAAGTGTAATCACACCTATATGGCTAAACATTTTGAGAAAATAACATTTATAACATAAAATAATTCTAATAGTGCAATTCTAGGTATGGGAAGAGAAAATGTCTCTTGGATTACGGTTAGACAGAATCCAGAGAATTTTTAATTGTTGCTGGGGCCGGGTCCAAAATTTAACACCTGGACTGGCATGTCAAGAATTTGTACCTGAATTGGGATCAGCCTCCCAGTGCCATGGGACAAAAGTTGATCATGAAATGTCTTCCAAATATTGGTCAAATTCCTGACCAAGGGGGAAAAACTTGAGAAATGAAATCAGTAATTGCAGCCCTCCAATGTGAGCTGGTGAGCCCCAAGGAAGGAGAATACCTGCCATCTAGTAGCCATCACACTGTAGCCACTCCCTATTGTGAGCCCCAAGGAAATTCTGAGAATACAAGATTATAGGTCCCCAGATAGCTAATGTATATACCAAGAAAATAATTTTAATGAGCCCTGACTTTTGCATCTTCCCATACATAGAAAAGAACTAAATTCCTTAACTTGAAATGCTGCCTCCTGGGTTTGAAGTTCAGTATTTCTAAGTTTGCAGGTGTAAAGTAGACAGTTTCCAAAAGAGGAACAGAAAGAAGACAAATCTCAACATTTGAAACATTGGCACTGATGGCAGACACTCCCAGAAAGATCCATCTGGTGAAACCACAAGATTGTGGAATGGACTTCAACAGTGGGGAACTGTTGCAGAGAAGAACCAATTCTGACTCCATGTTGGAACTCTATTTGATTTGCTTTTCATTGCTGTTGTTATTATAATCATACATAGTGGCCTGCCTCAAAGGACCCTGCCCCTCTGCCTGACTATTAAACTAAAGTGTCTTTGTTCAGCTCATAGCGAGATATTCAGACCCTGCCCATTTGTCAGTTGCTACAAAAAAGGAGATATTAACCCACCCCTACTAAAGGCTGGTCCTTCTGGAGATGTTGTGCAAGACTGAAGATCCTTTTTGCTTTTCCTGCCCACTGCCTCTCCCTCTGTATTCTGCCTTTTGACTTTGGTTCCTCATTGCTTCTCTCTTTGGTTCTATAAAAGAACCTGGAATCCAGACCCCCAAAAGATGGTTACTTTGAGACATAAGTCTGCCATCTTCCCAGCCAACTGGCTTTCAGAATAGAGTCGTATTCCTTGCCTCAAAAAAAGAAAACATTATGCTAAAAATGGTACATATTGTATGCTTTCATTTATATCATTTTCTATTATTTGAACATAGTCAACAAAACTATTGCAGGAATAAAGGAACACTTTTCTGTATTGCCCTTCCATATGATGAAAATGGTAGATTTCACAGTTATGCTTTCCTGAATTGTAGGAAAACAAGGATCATTCTGCAGTAATTAATTTTATTTTCTTATTACTTAGTACTGGTGTTGTTGACAAACTCACTCAAAACCCAGTGATATGTTCTTTAGTTCAGTTCAGTTCAGTCAGTCGTGTCTGACTCTTTGCAAACCCATGGACCACAGCAAACCAGGTTTCCCTGTCCATCACCAACTCCTAGAGCTTGCTCAGACTCATGTCCAACAAATAAGTGATGCCATTCAACCATCTCATCCTCTGTCATCCCCTTCTCCTCCTGCCTTCAATCTTTCCCAGTATCAGGGTCTTTTCTAAAGAGTCAGCTGTTCTATCAGGTGGCCAAAGTACTGGAGCTTCAGCTTCAGCATCAGTCCTTCCAAAGAATATTCAGGACTGATTTCCTTTAGAATTGACCGGTTTGATCTCCTTGTAGTTCAAGGGCCTCTCAACAGTCTTCCCAAACCCCACAGTTCAAAGGCATCAATTCTTTGGTGCTCAGCTTTCTTTATGGTCCAACTCTCACATCCGTACCTGACTACTGGAAAAACCATAGCTTTGACTAGACAGACATTTGTTGGCAAAGCAATGTCTCTGCTTTTTAATATGCTGTCTATGATGGTCATAGCTTTTCTCCCAAGGAGCAAGTGTCTTCTAACCTCATGACTGCAGTCACCATTTGCAGTGATTTTGGAGCCCAAGGAAATAAAAGTCCGTTGCTGTTTCCACTCTTTCCCCATCTATTTGCCATGAAGTGATGGGACCAGATGCCATGATCTTCATTTTTTAAATGTTGAATTTTAAGCCAACTTTTTCACTCTCCTCTTTCACTTTCATCATGAGGCTCTTTAGTTCCTCTTCACTTTCTGCCATAAGGGTGGTGTCATCTGCCTATCTGAGGTTATTAATATTTCTCCTGGTAATCTTAACTCCAACCTGTGCTTCATCCAACCCGGCATGTACTCCTTTCTCAATTTGGAACCAGTCCATTGTTTCATGTCTGGTTCTGTTTCTTGTTAACCTGCATACAGGATTTGCAGGAAACAGGTAAGGTGGTCAGGTATTCCCATCTCTCTAAGAACTTTCCATAGTTCCTTGCAGTCCACACAGGAAAAGCTTTTTAGTGTAGTCAATAAAGCAGAAGTAGATTTTTTTTTCTGAAATTCCCTTGCTTTTTCTATGTTCCAATGGATGTTGGTGATTTGATCTCCTCTGGCTTTTGTAAAACCAGCTTGAACATCTGGACGTTCTCAGCTCACATACTATTGAAGCTTGGCTTGGAGAATTTTAAGCACTACTTTGCCAGTGTGTGAGATGAATGCAATTGTGCAGTAGTTTGAGCATTCTTTGGCATTGCCTGTCTTTGGGACTGGAATGAAAACTAACCTTTTCCAGTCCTGTGGCCACTGTTGAGTTTTCAAAATGTGCTGGCATATTGAGTGCAGCACTTTCATGGCATCATCTTTTAGGATTTGAAATTGCTCAGCTGGAAATCAATCACCTCCACTGGCTTTGTTCATAGTGATGTTTCCTAAGCTCCATTTGACTTTGCACTCCAGGATGTCTGGCTCTAGGTGAATGATCAGACCATCGTGGTTGTCTGAGTCATTATGATCTTTTTTCTATAGTTCTGTGGAGCCTTTCAATTCTTCTTAATATCTGCTGCTTCTGTTAGGTCCATACCATTTCTGTCCTTTATCGAGCCCATCTTTGCATGAAATGTTCCCTTGGTGTCTTTAATTTTCTTGAAGAGATCTCTAGTCTCTCCCATTTTACTGTTTTCCTCTATTTCTTTGCATTGATCATTAAGGATCAATTAATTAGTGCTTCCCTGGTGGCTCAGATGGTAAAGCATGTGCCTGCAATGTGGGAGACCCAGGTTTGATCCCTGGGCTGGAAAGATCCCCTGGAGGAGGAAATGGCAACCCAGTCCAGTATTCTTGCCTGGAAAATCCCATGGACAGAGGAGCTGGTAGACTACAGTCCATGGGGTTGCAAAGAGTCGGACACGACTGAGCAACTTCACTTTCTTTTCTTTGCTTGCTATTCTTTGGAACTTTGCATTCAGATGGACTTTTCTTTTCTTTTCTCTTTTGTCTTTAACTTCTTTCCATTTCTCAGTTATTTGTAAGACCTCCTCAGACAGCCATTTTGCCTTTTTGCATTTCTTTTTCTTGGGGATGGTTTTGATCACTGCCTCCTGTACAGTGTCATGAACCTCCATCCATAGTTCTTTAGGAACTCTATCAGATCTAATCCCTTGAATCTATTTGTCACTTCCACTGTATAATCATAAGGGATTAGGTTCAGGTTATACCTGAGTGGTCTAGTGGTTTTCTCTGCTTTCTTCAGTTTAAGTCTGATTTTCAATAAATGATTTAACTGATTTTCAGTTAATGATCTGAGCCACAGTCAGCTCCTGGTCTTGTTTTTGCTGACTGTATAGAGCTTCTCCAACTTTGGCTGCAAAGAATATAATCAATTTAATTTTGGTATTGACCATCTGGTGGTATTCAATTTGCAAAGTTGTGTCTTATGTTGTTGAAAGAGGGTGTTTGCTATGACCAGTGCGTTCTCTTGGCAAAACTCCATTAGCCTTTGCCCTGCTTCATGTTGTACTCCAAGGCCAAACTTGCCTGTTACTCCAAGTATTTCTTGACTTCCTACTTTTGCATTCCAGTCCCGTATGATGAAAAGAACATCTTTTTTTGGTGTTAATTCTAGAAGGTCTTGTAGGTCATCATAGAACCGTTCAACTTCAGCTTCTTCAGCATTAGTAGTTTGGGCCTAGATGGATTACTGTGATATTGAATGAAATGAGCAGAGATCATTCCGTCATTTCTGAGACTGCACCCAAGTACTGCATTATGGACTCTTTTGTTAACTATGAGGGCTACTCCATTTCTTCCAAGGGATTCTTGCCCACAGTAGTAGATATAATGGTCATCTGAATTAAATTGACCTTTCCAGTCCATTTTAGTTCACTGATTCCTAAAATGTTGTTGTTCAGTCTTGCCATCTCCTGTTTCACCACTTCAAATTTACCTTGATTCATGGACCTAACATTCCAGGTTCTTATGCAATATTCTCTACAGCATTGGACTTACTTCCATCACCAGTCACATCCAGAGCTGGGCGTTGTTTTTGCTTTGGCGTCATCTCTTCATTCTGGGGTTATTTCTCCACTCTTCTCCAGTAGCGTATTGGGCATCTACTGACTTAGGGAGTTCATCTTTCAGTGTCCTATCTTTTTGCCTTTCAATACTATTCATGGGGTTCTTAATACTATTCATAGGGGACTGGAATGCAAAAGTAGGAAGTCAAGAAACACCTGGAGTAACAGGCAAATTTGGCCTTGAAATACGGAATGAAGCAGAGCAAAGCCTAATAGAGTTTTGCCAAGAAAATGCATTGGCCATAGCAAACACCTTCTTCCAACAACACAAGAGAAGGCTCTACACATGGACATCACCAGATGGTCAACACCAAAATCAGATTGATTATATTCTTTGCAGCCAAAGATGGAGAAGCTCTATACAGTCAACAAAAACAAGACTAGGAGCTGACTGTGGCTCAGATCATGAACTCCTTATTACCAAATTCAGACTCAAATTGAAGAAAGTAGGGAAAACCACTAGACCATTCAGGTATGACCTAAATCAAATCCCTTATGATTATACAGTGGAAGTGAGAAATAGATTTAAGGGACTAGATCTGATAGATAGAGTGCTGGATGAACTATGTGACATGGTACAGGAGACAGGGATCAAGACCATCCCCATGGAAAAGAAATGCAAAAAAGCAAAATGGCTGTCTGACGAGGTCTTACAAATGGCTGTAAAAAGAAGAGAGATGAAAAGCAAAGGAGAAAAGGAAAGATATCCCATTTGAATGCAGAGTTCCAAAGAATAGCAAGAGGAGATAAGAAAGCCTTCCTCAACAATCAATGCAAAGAAATAGAGGAAAACAACAGAATGGGAAAGACTAGAGATCTCTTCCAGAAAATTAGAGATACCAAGGGAACATTTCATGCAAAGATGTGCTTGATAAAGGACTGAAATGGTATGGACCTAACAGAAGCAGAACATATTAAGCAGAGGTGGCAAGAATACACAGAAGAACTGTACAAAAAAGATCTTCACGACCAAGATAATCACGATGGTCTGATCACTCACCTAGAGCCAGACATCCTGGAATGTGAAGTCAAGTGGGTCTTAGGAAGCATGACTACAAACAAAGCTAGAGGAGGTGATGAAATTTCAGTTGAGCTTTTTCAAATCCTGAAAGATGATACTGTGAAAGTGCTCCACTCAATATGCCAGCAAATTTGGAAAACTCAGCAGTAGCCACAGGACTGGAAAAGTTTAGTTTTTCATTCCAATCCCAAAGAAAGGCAATGCCAAAGAATGCTCAAACTCCTGCACAATTGCACTCATCTTACACACTAGGAAAGGAATGCTCAAAATTCTCTAAGCCAGGCTTCAGCAATATGTGAACCTTGAACTTCCAGATGCTCAAGCTCATTTTAGAAAAGGCAGAGGAACCAGAGATCAAATTGCCAACATCTGCTGGATCATGGAAAAAGCAATAGAGTTCCAGAAAAACATCTATTTCTGCTTTATTGACTATGCCAAAGCCTTTGACTGTGTGGATCACAATAAACTGTGGAAATTCTGAAAGAGGATGGGAATACCAGACCATCTGACTTGCCTCTTGATAAACCTATATGCAGGTCAGGAAGCAACAGTTAGAAGTGAACATGGAACAACAGACTGGCTCCAAACCGGAAAAGGAGGACGTCAAGGCTGTATATTGTCACCCTGCTTATTTAACATATATGCAGAGTACATCCTGAGAAACCCTGGACTGGAAGAAACACAAGCTGGAATCAAGATTGCCAGGAGAAATATCAATAACCTCAGATATGCAGATGACACCACCCTTAATGCAGAAAGTGAAGAGGAACTGAAAAGCCTCTTGATGAGAGTGAAAGAAGAGAGTGAAAAAGTTGGCTTAAAGCTCAACATTCAGAAAACGAAGATCATGGCATCTGGTTCCATCACTTCATGGGAAATAGATGGGGAAACAGTGGAAACAGTGTCAGACTTTATTTTTGGGGCTCCAAAATCACTGCAGATGGTGACTGCAGCCATGAAATTAAAAGATACTTACTCCTTGGAAGGAAAGTTATGACCAAGCTAGACAGCGTATTAAAAGCAAAGATATTACTATGCCAACAAAGGTCCGTCTAGTCAAGGCTATGGTTTTTCCAGTAGTCATGTATGGATGTGAGAGTTGAACTGTGAAGAAAGCTGAGCACCGAAGAATTGATGCTTTTGAACTGTCATGCTGGAAAAGATTCTTGAGAGTCCCTTGGACTGCAAGGAGATTCAACCAGTCCATCCTAAAGGAGACCAGTCCTGGGTGTTCACTGGAAGGACTGATGTTGAGGCTGAGACTCCAATACTTTGGCCATCTCATGTGAAGAGTTGACTCATTGAAAATGACCCTGATACTGGGAAGAATGTGGGCAGGAGGAGAAGGGGATGACAGAGGATGAGATTGCTGGATGGCATCACCGACTCGAGGCACATGAGTTTGGGTGAACTCTGGGAGTTGGTGACGGACAGGGAGGCTATTCATGGGGTCGCAAAGAGCTGGGCATGACTGAGCGACTGAACTGAACTGAACTCAACTGATGGGGTTCTTAAGGTAAGAATGCTGAAGTGGTTGCCATTCCCCTCTCCAGTGGACCACATTTTGTCAGAACTGTCCACCATGACCCGTCCATCTTGGGTTGCCCTATAGGGCATGGCTCATAGTTTCATTGAGTTAGACACGGCTGTGAGTCATGTGATCAGTTTGGTTAGTTTTCCGTGACTGTGGTTTTCATTCTGTGTGCCCTCTGATGGATAAGGATAAGAGGCTTGTGGAAGCTTCCTGGTGGGAGGAACTGGCTGTGGGGGAATCTGGGTCTTGTTCTGATGGGTTGGGCTGCTGCTGCTGCTAAGTCACTTCAGTCGTGTCCCACTCTGTGCTACCCTGTAGACGGCAGCTCACCAGTCTCCTCTGTCCCTGGGATTCTCCAGGCAAGAACACTGGAGTGGGTTGCCATTTCCCTCTCCAATGCATGAAAGTGAAAAGTGAAAGGGAAGTTGCTCAGTCGTGTCCGACTCTTAGTGACCTCACGGACTGCAGCCTACCAGGCTCCTCCATCCATAGGATTTTCCAGGCAAGAGTACTGGAGTGGGGTGCCATTGCCTTCTCAAGATGGGTGGGGGCAGTGCTCAGTGCTCAGTAAATCTTTAATCCAATTTTATGTTGATGGGCAGGGCTGTGTTCTCTCCCTGTTCTTTGGCTTAAGGCCAAATTATGGTAGGGTTAATTCTTTTAAACACTTACAGGAAAAGTTGTTATTATGGCTCTCAAGTGCATTTTCTTCATTCTGCTGCTGCCAGTACACAGCACAAAGCTCTTTTCTCAGTGATGCTGATTTTTCAGGGTCAGTTCAACCTTTTAAGATGTCACCTTGTGATTCTGGCACACCTTACGAGGAGATGGTGTACAGGGAGGCAGAGTTGCCCATTATCAGCTGCAAGTCATAAGTGCTGTTTGGCAGAGATAAGAAATTTAAACAAGCTTCCCAAGGCATAGGTAGTTCCAAATTATTGCCTGTATTATAATTCTAACTTGTTTACTTAGCAATACAAGGAGGGTTTTAAAAAAACAACTCTCATAACAAACATTTAATATAAAACACCTTATGCACATATCTCTAGCTGGTTAGCGGTTCATATAATTTCTTACATTTTTCCTTCATCCAGTCTTGACTTCATGTCAGAAGTCTTCCTGCAGCTTGTTCTCTACTTCTGCTGCTTCTGCTGCTGCTGAGTCGCTTCAGTCGTGTCCGACTCTGAGACCCCATAGGCAGGAGCCCACCAGGCTCCCCCATCCCTGGGATTCTCCAGGCGAGAACACTGGAGTGGGTTGCCATTTCCTTCTTCAATGCATGAAAGTGAGATGTAACATATTTCTCTCTCTAGTGAAAACCCTGTCTAACTTCTTCCTGAGGTAATAAAAAGGGGAGACATTACTTTAGCTAATTTTCTCTTGTTGCCAAAAAAAGTCCCCGCCTCTCCCCAATAAATTCCTTTCTGTCAGCAAAAGGCACATCTCACTGCTTATTCTATTCTACCTCTTCTTAGTCCCTAATGAAATGATCAAACTCCAGTATTACGTTTTCAGTTTTGCAGTTTTATTCCGCTTTTCCTTCCTTTTGAAGAATCACATTTGTTCCCCGCCTCTAGTGTGTGAATTTATCTGCTCACTGTGTCTTGTTAGTTATTAGCACCTTCCATTTAGTTTCAGGGGTGCTTTAGGTTAAATGAGAAGTTTTAGAAACACCAGAAATAAAACTTATAGAAGAATTTGTTCCAGGTTAAAATGGTAATGTTACAACAACAGTTGCATGACACCATAGGTTCTCTTTCTAAAGAGTTTTCTATTGGAATTCCCATCAGTTCCATTCACTCGCTCAGTCATGTCCAAGTCTTTGCAACCTCGTAGACTGCAGCACGCCAGGCCTCCCTGTCCATCACCAACTCCCAGAGTTTACTCAGACTCATGTCCATTGAGTCGGTGATGCCATCCAACCATCTCATCCTCTGTCGTCCCCTTCTCCTCCCGCCTTCCCATAGTTTTATTATTTTCGTTTTCATTTACAATAGTCTCCCATCAGCTTCTGTTGTTGGCCAGTTAGGCATTAATTGCAGGAGTGCTTACCAGGGTGAAATAAAGTGGCTCAAACTGGGGATCTGCCTGTCAGGATGTATCTGGAAACAATGGTGGAGTCAATCAATGTTGAAACGATTTTGGTTTTTTTCTATTAGTTATATGTTACTGAATGCAGCATTTTGTTCCCTAAATTGGGCTTTTTCATTGTTATTTTGAACCAACAGTAAACAACCTGACTATTGAAATACAAATGACCAATGAACTTGAGAACATATTTCTAATAAGATAAATTCAAATTAAGAACACAGTGGGAACATAATTTTTTCAATCTATCCTATTTTCGTGAATTATTTTAAAAACAATATAGTCATTATTTATATAGACATAAGCAAGCAAACACTCAAAAATGGCTTTGTGTTAGTGAATTGACAGATTGCCCCCCCGTTTTTGACTAATGTGTATTCTTTGTCCACCACGTGCCAGATATTGTGGTAGAAGCTTGACATGCATTATCTTATTTAATTCTCAAAACAAGTTTGTGAGGTAGGCACCCTTATTATCCCCATTTTATAGATGAGAAAATTGAAGCTTAGAGATGAAAAGTAACTGACCTAATCCCATAAAACTGTGAGTGGCAGACTTGAATACATGTCTTTTGGATTCTAACACCTATGCCAGCCTCATTGAGTGTTGGAATTATAGGAGATACTTTATTTATTAAAAAAAATAAATTTATTTATTTTAATTAAAGGTTAATTACTTTACAATATTGTATTGGTTTTGCCATACATCAACATGAATCCACCACAGGTGTACACATGTTCCCCATCCTGAACCCCCCTTCCTCCCTCCCCGTACCATCCCTCTGGGTCATCCCAGTGCATCAGCCCTGAGCATCCAGTATCATGCATTGTTCTTCCCTACTCCCCTCAATGTATCTTTAAAAAAAATGAACATTATACTTTTCATAATCAAAAGATACAGTTCATTTTTTAAGGAGTTCCTCCTGTATTTCTCAATTTGCTCTATGTGAGATCAACAACTTTGGAAGTGGCATGAAATTATCCAGAAGTAAGGTATATTTGCAGAGAGAATGCAGCCCTATTTAGGGACCAAGACAGGCAATCGTAGGTTTCATGGAGTCATCAGTTGTGGCCCTCAGTATGCATATAGTCTTGAAAGGCTCTTTGCTTCAGCAGAGGACTTTCCATGTGGAAGTCTTATATAGAAATTGAGTATATTTCCTCTCTCTACCCACTCACACGCATCACTCCTAAGCCTGGGTCATAATATACCTCATTCAAAATGTATTGAGATAAGAATTGTCCATTTTATAGCTTTGCTCTTTATCATCTATAAAAGAGAATCTAGAATATTGAACAGTTTCTCATTTAGTAAAACAAAATCAAGCTACTCAGGATTCAAATGTACTAATTATTATTTTGTTTTATAAACGCTCCCACAAGATTGTCCTGTATAATTTATTACTTAAATGGGTAGCATTGTAAATGTTTAACATGTTTTTCTCAGTGGGAGTAAGTTCTTTATCACATGCCTGTTGGAAATAGGAAAAACAAAGCACATTTGAAACTAATTACCTTACTAAAACATTGTTTAGTATTTAGGCCTCGTTAATTTTATAAGTCAATGTCAAGCTGTTGCTTAGATGAGCCTCTGTGGGCTATTCACGCCCTGTTTAGGATTCTTGCCTCTTAATTATTTTTCTTAGGGCAGCTTTCACATCCTTGTTCCTCAAAATATAAATGAGAAGGTTTAGCATAGGGGTTACATTACCACAAATTGCAGAGATGACTTTATCCTGATCCTGGTACTGCCTTGACTGAGGTTTCAGGTACATGTAGATGGCTGTCCCATAAAATATGTTGACCACAGGTGGATGGGATCCACAGGTGGAAAAAGCTTTGAGCCTGGCCTCTGCAGAACAGATCTTCAGCATGGCAACCACAGTGCGAGTACAGGAGATGAGGATGAAGGTGAAGGGCAGGGGCAGTGTGAATATACCAATGACCAGACCCAGAATAAGTCTAACTGGAGTTTCTGAGCAGATGAGCTTCAAAAGGGCCTGTGTCTCACAGGTAAAATGTTTGATGAGATTATGTCCACAAAAATGGGCCAGAATTGCAGTGATTGGTATTACTGCTAAAAGGAAAGCACTAGCTCAGGTCACCACAGACAACTGTAGGCAGACCTGGTTATTCATAATGATAGTGTAATGCAGGGGATTTGAGATTGCAATAAATCTGTCATAAGCCATGACAGCAAGGAGGAGGCACTCTGTCATCCCCAGAAAAAGAGAAATGACCATCTGAGCATAACAGCTAGTATAGGAAATGGTGGGGTAGTTTCTTAAAGCACTGAACAACATAAAAGGCACTGAATTGCTAGAGTAGCCGATATCAAGGAAGGACAAGTTGCTTAAGGAAAAATATATAGGGGTGTGAAGCTGTCTATCTACTTCTAACCAAGACAATGATAAGACTGTTACCCACCAATGTGATCAGTTAGACTGCTACCATGGTGCAGAAAAAGGCAATCTGGTCTTTTGGATGATTCGACAAACGCACCAGGATGAACTCTGTCACCTCGCTGGCATTATCAGAAACTGGAATATCCATTTTGTCCTATTTGCTGAAGTAGAAGAAATTGAAATCATTTTATTTTGGGAGACATTGATTATTTGCTGTATCCTCAGTAGCATGTATGTGTGTGTGCTCAGTCACTTTAGTCGTGTCCTACTCTTTGTGACCCTATGGACTGCAGCCCACCAGGCTCCTCTATCCATGGGATTCTCCAGGCAAGAATACTGGAGCGGGTTGCTATGCCCTCCTCCGTGGGATCTTCCCGACCCAGGGATCGAACCCACATCTCTTGTGTCCCCTGCATTGCAGGCAGATTCTTTACCACTGAGCCACCCAGGGAAGCCCCCTCAGTAGCATATCAGGTGCTATTAGGAGAAGGAGAATATCTACCAAATAAGTGATGCTGTTTGTAAGTTTATGTTCTATTTTGGAAGATAAAGCATTCATACACAGAACAAGATTAATTTACAAAGTAGCACAATCCATTGTAAGTTTTAATTCCTTCCTATATAAAATGAGGGAGGTTAGACTCCACCTGAACATGCTTTGAACACTCCCCCTTAAAGAAAATGTGCTAATTTACTGCTTAAACATAATCAGATCCCTGAGTCTCAAAATTACTAACTGTTCTTTCCTGCTCTGAATATTAGCCACAGATTTGTCATTAGCTGCTTCATATTCATGATATAAAATATATGCCCAGTTCACTCTCATTTCTTCCTTAACCTGTACTCAATCACTAAGTACTATTGGTTCATCCTCCTAAATGTATTTCAAATCTGCCTACAAATCTCCGTATCCACAGCTACAGCATCATCTCACATCTGGACTGCTTAATGATCCATGAGCTGCTTAATGCGCCTCCCTTCTTCCATTCTTACCTCCCTATAGTCTAATCTACACATAGCAGCCAGAGACGTTTTACAAACATACAGAATTATGACCTTCCCATGCTAAAAAGCCACTGGAAGAGCTTTTAATTACAATTGGAATGTAATCTAACCTACTTGCCATGACCCACAAGATTCTAAATGATCTGACCCTAACCTTACCTTGTGCTGTCTCTTCTCATGCTGACTTTCAGTCATATTATCTTTATGAAGAATCTAAGCTTGTTCCCACCTTAGGACTTTTGCACAGTGTGTTCCTTCTGCTAGAAATATTCTTCCTACCTTCTTTGTTTGGTGAATTCCTAGTCATTCTTACTATTAATGTGTGTGTGCATGCTAAGTCACTTCAGCTGTGGGTGACTCTTTGCAACTCTATGGACTGTAGCCCACCAGGCTCCTCTGCCCATGGCATTCTACAGGCAAGAATACTGGAATGGCTTGCTGAGCCCTCTTCCAGGTGATCTTCCCAACTCAGGGATCAAGGCCGCATCTCTTATGTCTCCTGCATTGGCAGGCATGTTCTTTACCACTAGCGCCACCTGAGCAGCCCTCTTACTATTAATATCTCAGTCCAAAAGAAAGTTCATTCAAAAAGCCATCCCAAACCCCAGTAATTTAAATCAGATCTCTTTGTTAACATTGTTCATAGTACTCAGAACTTTTCCTGTATGGCTTTTATCATAGTTTGTATTTATATAGTTGTGTGATTATTTAATTTTTGCTCTCTTACTATAGGACTAGGAAGAACAAGCCCCTGACTCTTCTATGTACTGCTTTATTTTCACCATCTTACACAATGCCTTGTGTGAACCCACAAAATATGGGTTCAGTGTATGTTTGTTGAATGAACCAAAGCCAGTTATTTGGTCTTCTGTCTTACCAAATGTCATGAAATTGATTTGACTGAAGCTACTTTCAACTGGCTGAAGAAAATAAATGTTTGATTTGATGGTAAAAAGCTATGATGATAAACAGTATCATAGTATTCTGTCTTTCTTTCTTTTTTAACTTTTGGCCACACCCTGCAACGTGTGGGATGTTAGTTCCCCAGCCAGGGATCAAATGCATGCCCCCTGCAAGGGAAACATAGAGTCTTAACCACTGGGCCACTGGGAAGTCCCTCATAGTATTCAGTTTTATTAATAGCTCAGAAATGATACTTTTTTAGCTCTTCAATTTGCCCTTTGCATGGAGTACGTGGTTAGTCACAACAGTCCTGTCTGACTCTTTGCTACCTGATGGGCTGTAGCCCACCAGGCTCCTCTGTCCATGGGGTGTGCCAGGCAAGAATAGAGTGGGTAGTCATTTCCTTCTCTGGGGGATCTTCCTGACTCAAGGATCTAACCCACGTTTCTTGCATTGTTGGCAGACTTTTTACTGCTGAGCCACTGGGAAAACCCTTTGCATGGAGGGAAGGTGTGATAGTGAAGAGAGCGAATGGGTTTATTCTAGAATCTGAAAAAAAAAAGTTTCACCCTTTTCCATCCATTCCAAATTTTATTTTTTTTGTTTGATATGATTATATCAGATATGCATACTATCACAGACTAGTTCATTATTAAGGTCAAGCTCTTTCCCTGGATTGTTTGTAAAAATTCTCATGAATTACGTGCGTGCTCAGTTGTGTCTGACTTTTTGCGACCCCATGGACTGTAGCCCACCAGGCTCCTCTGTCCATGGGGATTCTCCAGGCAAGAATACTGGAGTGGGTTGCCATTTCCTACTCCAGGGGATCGTCCCAACCCAGGGATCAAACCCACACCTCTTGTCTCCTGCACTGGCAGGTGGATTCTTTACCAACAGTGCCACCTGGAAAGACCCCTTCTCACGAAGTTTTAGTCACAAATCAGGATTTGGGGCATCTACGGTGTAGTTTCAGTCTCATGAGGCAGTTGTCAGGCCTTGGTGAGAACAGGCTGTGGATGGGAAGGTTTGTCTTGGGCTCTAGACAGCAGGGAGAACTATCCAGGCTAATGATGTAGGTGATCTCTTTGGATTCTCTACTCAGGATTCCAAATCTCAGAAAGCACATGATGTTTATAGACAAGTAATTCAGGAAATAGAGTAAGAATTTATAACAAGATCCTCAATAATACCTAATACAGGATAAAGTCTTCTGAAAAGAAATCAGAACCAAGGGCCAACAAACTGAAAAAATACTGAGCTGCTGCCAAACTTTGAATTGCAGTTGTTTTTACTTATGAGTGATCCTACAAGGAGGCCTTTTAACTGGAAGGGGATGACAGAGGATGAGATGGTTGGATGGTGTCACTGACTCAATGGGCACGAGTTTGAGCAAGCTCCTGGAGATAGTGATGGATGGGGAAGACTGGTGTGCTGCAGTCCATGGGGTCACAAAGAGTCGGACATGGCTGAGTGACTGAACTGAACTGAATGAGAATTTAAAGGCTCCTTTTTATTCTGTATACTCCCAGAATTAAAATCAGAAAACAAGAATCAGTCAGAAGTGAAAAAGTCTTCTTAGAGTAGAGTTATGGGATTGTGACTGAAGCAAAAGTCAGGTGATCTGATCTTTATTTAATGGTGACACCACAAGCACAGTTTCTTAATAGCATTACAAGAATGGAATTTTCGGGGCACACATTTTTTCAAGGAATACTAAAGTTTCCCCTAGAATGGCAGTATTTTAAATCATAAAGCCCTATTTTGACTGGCAATATCTGCCATCATATAGCCCCAAAAATCTGAAAACAAATGCCAGTGTAGATAGCTGGAAAACAAAGAAGAAGTTTTTGTGTTTATATGATTTTAGAGAATCTCACTCGAAGAAGGCAATGGCACCCCACTCCAGTACTCTTGCCTGGGAAATCCCACAGACGGAGGAACCTGGTGGGCTGCAGTCCATGGGATCTCGAAGAGTCGGACATGACTGAGCGAGTTCACTTTGACTTTTCACTTTCATGCATTGGAGAAGGAAATGGCAACCCACTCCAGTGTTCTTGCCTGGAGAATCCCAGGGACAGGGGAGCCTGGTGGGCTGCCGTCTCTGGGGTCGCACAGAGTTGGACATGACTGAAGTGACTCAGCAGCAGCAGCAGCAGCAGAGAATCTCACTAGACTAAGCATGTGTGTGTGTGTGTGTGTATTGAATAATTCAGTGTTTTAGCACTGTGTGGGCTAGACTCTTTCTAAATTAACTAGACATATGTGGAGATTTTCACATTTAGTCACAGGCTTCTGATGTTTCAGAAATATTTTGGGTACACTTTTCTTCACACAGGTTTCCCAAAAAGGGCTTTCCTGGTCCCACTTACCATGTAAAAGCATGCTTCCCAGGAGGACTCATTTCATTTTTGCTACTAAAATTAATGGATGCTTGGAGTATCTTCCCTGTTCTCTGCGCTCTTCAGAAAGCTCCCAGATCCTCAAAATCCACTGGAATAAATAGTGCGTACAGACAGGAATTTCTGTTATTCATATCAGGCGGTGCAGACTGTTGGTTAAGAGCATGGATTCTTAACCAAAGTTTGAATCCTGGATCCATCACTGATTCACTATGTAACATTGGTAATTTGTTTAACTCATTTATTTTGGTTTCTTCAATTATAAAGTTGGGGAAATTATAGTAACTACCTCATAGGGCTTTTGTGCTACATATATATTTATATATCTGGTATATATATATATAATATATATATTAGCTATTATTATTTTGAAGTGAATCTTCATTTGGGAAGTGGCATCCATGACAATGTGACCACATTTGTCATCTTTCTTTTCTGGAAGAGGGGAAATAATTAAATGAATGAAGACATAAATAAGGCAATATGGTCACATTATACTATGAGCCTTCTGAAAGAAGGATTTGCATTTTATTTATTTCTATAACCCCAGTACGTGTCTCAATTCCTCACACATGGCAGGAAGTTCATGAATAAATGAAGATTGGGAGAATCAAATTGATTTTACTCACCTGAATAGCAAAAAAAGCCCCCCAAACAAAAACAGCAAGGTCTCTAAGAGTTGTTTTAATATGTAGCCCCTTATGTGTTGTAGGATCATTACCTTACTGACGTATTGGGGTCTTTCAAGGGGAGTGAGTTACAGGTGCATCCTAGGAGATCCATGTCAAGACTGACCATTCCATACATATATGTTGATTTGTTCAAAAAGACAGTTATGGCTTCTTTCTTCCTTGCTGGGTGTATGTTCTTCACCTGCTCTTGCAATGGGTTTTATTTTGATTCTATTCAGCACTTTAGAAACCAGGACTTTAAGTAGTCCAAACGATGAACAAGAGAAGAAGAGAACAATCTTAAACATTATCTGCTGTTACTGTCTGCATTTATTCACTCTGGTTCCAAAGAAGTGATTTCACTAAGAGACTTCAGGGATTAGGTCCCTAAAATAGGCAATTAAATCCTGTTACTGAACTAAAGCTGTATATTCTTCTGGGATGTTATTTCTAAGTCATTAAAATACAAGTAGATTTTGTCTATTAGTACCAATGTTTTATTAGTGACAGTATGTAAAATTTTTGACTAACACTATCAACTCGACTTCTGCTCTTAAGTTACCAGATAACGGAACCACCACTAGGGTGATTACTCAGAGTCTTATATTTCTTGGGAGGGTTTCCAATGCAGTGACTCAAGAAGGTAATGAATGAACAGGAAAGGAGGAATGGCTTCAATCTATTGTGATGCTGTGAAAGCTCAATTAAGATTCAGGTAAATAAAATTACGTTAATAGTGTTTATTGGAGGTTTCCTCTTCTTCTTCACTTTACCCTGAGTTTCCCCAGCCCATCCCAGCCTCTTTGACTTGAATGGTTTCTGGAAATCCCACTTTTTCCTAAAACTCTGATGGATTACTTTTGAGGTGCCATACCCAGGTGGCACTGTTGGTAAAGAATCTGTCTGCCAGTGCAGAAGACACAAGAAGTGTGGGTTCGATCCCTGGGTTTTGAAGATCCGCTGAAGTAGGAAATGGCACCCCACTCCAGTATCCTTGCCTGGAGAATCCCCATGGACAGAGGAGCCTGGTGGGCTACAGTCCATGGGGTCTCAAAGAGTTGGTCACAACTGAGCATGCATGCACTTCATAAGCTGTCACTGTCTAAATATAATCCTGCACCTTCTCATTCACTGTGCCATTGATCTACTTCATCTGTGCATATAGCTAATTATGATAGTATTCTTTTATTGATTTCTTGCCCAATTGTAGCCTGAATATATGATCTGATTATTTATTATTTTACATGTATCCTTCTTAAAATTTCCAACTCAGAGTTTGAGATTTTAGGGGCTAGGAATGAGGCATCTTAGTAAATAGTCTAGCTGGAAAAGTGAAAGTTAAAGTGTTAGTAGCTCAGTCGTGTCTGACTCTTTGTAATCCCATGGACTGTAGCCCTCCAGGCTCCTCTGTTCATGAAATTCTCCAGGCAAGAATAACGGAATGGGTTGCCATTCCCTTCTCCAGGGGATCTTCCCGACCCAGGAATCGAACGCAGGTCTCTTGTACTGCAGGCAGATTCTTTTTTAAAAATTTATTTATTTTAATTGGAGGCTAATTACAGGCAGATTCTTTATTACTGAGCCACCAGGGAGTGCTTCTCAAAATGTTTTCAATGAGATAAAAACAGAATTGAGAGTAAACCGTAACTTTTAAAGTGATTTGACATTGCCATAATATTTTTGTTGTATTTTGTAAAATATCAGTCTGAAATAGCTTGGAACTTTAAAAATAGTTGCATTTTACCCCAGATAGTTAAGTATTAGTTGGCCACGTATTCATTTAACAAATTCTTATATATGTACTCTGTGCCAGGAACTATGCTAGGGAAACAGATGAAAACCTTCTTGTTCTCAATAAACTTATGATCTAATTTGGGATAAAAACTCCAAAACAACTGATTATAAAATAATATGGAAGATGTTGAATTTAAGATTGAACTGAATGTTATTAAGCAAAAGAAAATGGAATTAAGTCACCTTTCCAGGTTTAAACAGAATGGAGTATGCTCTGGTGAAGGCTTCACTGAGGACATGACATTTGATCTGAACTTGAAGGATGACTGAGGTTTTGCCAGGCATAGAAGACAGGAAGATCACTGCAGGCAGAGAGAACAGTGTACACAGTGGTGTATATACATAAAGGGGTCAGAAAAAAGTATTGCTTTCCTGGGGCCTGGGGTCTGCAGAGTTCAGGTAGAGAATAAGGATAAACAGGTTTGCAAGTGTCTCAAGTAATGTTGTATATCCTATAGGTAGGATTTCACCAGTGGCTCAGCAGGAAAGAATCTGCCTGCCAATACAGGAGATGCAAGAGACCCAGGTTCTATCCCTGGATCAGGAAGATCCCCTGGAGAAGGAGATGGCAACCCACTCCAGTATTCTTGCCTGGCGCATCCCATGGATAGAGGAGCCTGGTGAGTTACAGTCCATGGGGTCGCAAAGAGTTAGACACAACTGAGTTGGCTCAGTACACAATCATGCATCCTATGGGCAATAGGGACCCATTGCAAGTTTCTAATCTTGGAGTGGGATTGTAGAGGAAGGTTTAATATGATGAGATTTTTCCATTTAGATAGTCATTCTGGAGAAGTTGATTGGATGGCTAGTTTAGAGAGAGAATGGATTAAAGAAAAATAGGAGCTGATTACAGTCATCCTGTTAAGGGTTGAGGAAGCTGTGAACTAGGGCAGGTGCTCTGAGGACAGAGAAGAGATGGATTTCAAAAATATTTCAGAGCAAGAATCAATAAGATTCGGTGAGTGAGTGGTCGTTAAGGGTAAGTGAGGAGAAGATGTAGAGGTTAAGTATGAGGATAATGAAAATACCATTGTGTAGTATTTGTAGAGTACTTTTAGCTTTCTAGTGTCTAACATCGATGATCTCATTTGATCTTTCAACCCTTCTGAGACAGGTTAAAGAATACATTTTTTCCCTGTTGGACAAATGCAGTCCAGAGAAGTTAACTCTCATCCAGAGTTTCATAGCTCATTAGCAGCAGAACCCAGACTAGGATCCAGACTCCCTGACACCTAATCATGTGCTTTTCTCACTCCATCATGATGCATTTCACTAGCAGGGAAAAAAGAGGAAGGAACACAGTGAGATGAACACCAACTACTTCTGAGTCAACTGAGACTTCAGTGTTAGTAATAATAACTGTACAATAACAACAATCAGTTCAGTTCAGTCGCTCAGTCTTGTCGGACTCTCTGCGAGCCCATGAATTGCACCACGCCAGGCCTCCCTGTCAATCACCAACTCCCGGACTTCACTCAAGCTCATGTCCAACGAGTTGGTGATGCCATCCAGTCATCTCATCCTCGGTCATCCCCTTCTCCTCCTGCCCCCAATCCCTCCCAGCATCAGAGTCTTTTCCAATGAGTCAACTCTTCGCATGAGGTGGCCAAAGTACTGGAGTTTCAGCTTCAGCATCATTCCCTCCAAAGAAATCCCAGGGCTGATCTCCTTCAGAATGGACTGGTTGGATTTCCTTGCAGTCCAAGGGACTCTCAAGAGTCTTCTCCAACACCACAGTTCAAAAGCATCAATTCTTTGGTGCTCAGCTTTCTTACAGTCCAACTCTCACATCCATACAAGACCACTGGAAAAACCATAGCCTTGACTAGACGGACCTTTGTTGGCAAAGTAATGTCTCTGCTTTTGAATATGCTATCTAGGTTGGTCATAACTTTTCTTCCAAGGTGTAAGCGTCTTTTAATTTCCTTCCAAGGAGTAAGCGGCTTTTAATTTCATGGCTGCAGTCACCATCTGCAGTGATTTTGGAGCCCAAAAAAATAAAGACTGACACTTTCCACTGTTTCCCCATCTATTTGCCATGAAGTGATGGGACCAGATGCTATGATCTTCGTTTTCTGAATGTTGAGCTTTAAGCCAACTTTTCCAATCTCCCCTTTCACTTTCATCAAGAGGCTTTTTAGTTCCTCTTCACTTTCTGCCATAAGGGTGGTGTCATCTGCATGTCTGAGGTTATTGATATTTCTCCCAACAATCTTGATTCCAGCTTGTGCTTCTTCCATGATGTACTCTGCATATAAGTTAAATAAGCAGGGTGACACTATACAGCCTTGATGTACTCCTTTCCTATTTGGAACCAGTCTGTTGTTCCATGTCCAGTTCTAACTGTTGCTTCCTGACCTGCATACAGATTTCTCAAGAGGCAGGTCAGATGGTCTGGTATTCCCATCTCTTTCAGAATTTTCCACAGTTTATTGTGATCCACACAGTCAAGGGCTTTGGCATAGTCAGTAAAGCAGAAATAGATGTTTTTCTGGAACTCTCTTGCTTTTTCCATGATCCAGCGGATGTTGGCAATTTGATCTCTGGTTCCTCTGCCTTTTCTAAAATGAACTTGAGCATTTGGAAGTTCATGGTTCACGTATTGCTGAAGCCTGGCTTGGAGAATTTTGAGCATTACTTTACTAGCATGTGAGACGAGTGCAATTGTGTGGTAGTCTGAGCATTCTTTGCCATTACCTTTCTTTGGGATTGGAATGAAAACTGACCTTTTCCAGTCCTGTGGCCACTGCTGAGTTTTCCAAACTTGCTGGCATATTGAGTGCAGCACTTTCACAGTATCATCTTTCAGGATTTGAAATAGCTCAACTGGAATTCCATCACCTCCACTAGCTTTGTTCATAGTGATGCTTCCTAAGGCACACTTGACTTCACACTCCAGGATGTCTGGCTCTAGGTGAGTGATCATACCATCGTTATTATCTTGGCTGTGAAGATCTTTTCTGTACAGTTCTTCTGTGTATTCTTTCCACCTCTTCTTAATATCTTCTGCTTCTGTTAGGTTCACACGATTTCTGTCCTTTATCCAGCCCATCTTTGCATGAAATGTTCCCTTGTTATTTCTAAATAACAACAATAGATAAAGCTTATTGAGAACTTACTATGTCCCAGCCATAGTTCTCAGCATTTTATATAAAATCAACTGATCCAATCGTTTTAACAACCTTATAAATTCAGTCCTATGATTGTCATCCTGTTATAGATGAGGAAATTGAGACAGGAAGTTGCCCAAGGTTGTATAGCCAATAAGAGTTAGGGTCAGATTTTTTTAGCTGCTGCTGCTGCTGCTAAGTCGCTTCAGTCGTGTCCGACTCTGTGCGACCCCAGAGACGGCAGCCCACCAGGCTCCCCCATCCCTGAGATTCTCCAGGCAAGAACACTGGAGTGGGTTGCCATTTCCTTCTCCAATGCAGGAAAGTGAAAAGTGAAAGTGAAGTCACTCAGTTGTGTCCGACTCTTAGCGACCCCATGGAGTGCAGACTACCAGGCTCCTCCACCCATTGGATTTTCCAGGCAAGAGTACTGGACAATCTGAAAATCTAATGTTTTTCCCTTTCTCAATTCAGCAACAGCTTTACCTTCTTCCTACTTTTCTTTTTCAAAGACTCCTGAACCCATCAGGCTCACCTCAAAAAGAGCATCAGGCATCAGAATTGTATTTTTTAAATTAAATTAATTTTTTATTCAGGTATAATTGACACATAACATTATATTAGTTTCAGGTGTACACATAATGATTTGATATTTGTATACAATCAGTAATTACCACCTCAATAATTCTAGGAGAATTGTATTCTAATCCCAGTTATATCACTAACTGCTAACCTTGATAATATCACAGCCTTTTTACAGCTCTTTATCATCTGTTAATGTCAGTTTCACAATAGTAATAATATCTGCTTGCTTATCTCATTACATTATTTTGAAGATGATATGAGGTAATATATGTTCAAGAAGAAGATAAACCGTAAAGTGTATAAAGTGTTTATAATCTTAAGAACTAGGAAGATATAAATTCACATAGTAATGCTGCCTGCGTATATGTTTTTCTTCACACCTAGACAGTGAATTCTTTGAGTGGAAGGATCAAATATGTTTTTTTGACCACTCCATCTCTGGCAATAGCACTGTACTTGTATAGTAGGTAGTTAATAAGTGCCTGTGAAATGAGTGATATATGTACAGATGCTTGAATGCCTAGATGAGGGAGCAGCCTTGAAAAGCACTATTTAAGAAGCGTACAGGCATTTAAATTCCTGGTGTCTTAGGTTCATGTGATCCAGCCTTCATGATGACAGCTAACACGTGCTGTTCTCTAACTATAGGCCAGGTGCTTTTCTAAGTGCTTTACATGACTTGAGTCATACAGTTCTTATAACCAAGCTATGAAGTCACATTCAACACCATTCCCATCCTTTTAAGCTGTCAGCTGTATTGTAAAAGTATGTAGACTTTGTAAGCAGAGATTTCAGCGGCTTTTGAGCATTGTTCCTTGAAGCATCTACTTCAGTGACACCATTGGTAACAGTTTCCTTAAAACTTCCCAAGATTCTTGCAACTCCTGCAACTGTCTAAAGTTGTTGGCAACATTCGTTTACCTTCCCTCTCACAACACTTCCAAAGGCTTCATAGGCCTCTAATTCTCTTTATTAAATCCCTTCCTGCCTGATATAACTAGAGTGGTTCTGTCTCCACGATCAAACTCTGAACACTATAAGTAGTGTTACATTAGCCCACTTCACATGGAGAGATCGAAGCACAGAGAGTAACGTGCAAGAAGACTAGCAGAATGAAGCTCTGAATCCACAAAGTTTGGCTCCAGGGCCTGTGGTCTAAATAGTGATAACTCACTGCCTTTCCTCAAGTGAAATCCCCAATCCTATGAACGGGGCATGGTATTTTTTCTTAAATCTCTATTGAAAAATATCATTTTGAAACATTTTTTCAGTGTGCAAACTTTCTTCTCAATTTTTAGCAGAGCTATCTTAGTTTCAAACAAATCTTTGCTTTCCAAGGTGAAGCAAGATAAGCTTCACGACCCAGATATCTAGAATGGGGTGCACAGTAGAATGCTTCTCACAGTGCCTGTGAGTGATCAAGTGGCCAAGTGATAGTCAACTTTAGGGGTTTTCAACAATCTAGAATTGATTATGTTCCACAGCATCCTCATAGAATTCATTTTTCATAGGTAAAATGAATTAGTATCAATGTTGAATTAGATTGCCTTTGGGATTAAACTCAGCAGTGGCCACAGGACTGGAAAAGGTCAGTTTTCATTCCAATCCCAAAGAAAGGCAATGCCAAAGAATGCTCAAACTACCACACAATTGCACTCATCTCACATGCTAGTAAAGTAATGCTCAAAATTCTCCAAGCCAGGCTTCAGCAATACATGAACCATGAACTTCCTGATGTTCAAGCTGGTTTTAGAAAAGGCAGAGGACCCAGAGATCAAATTGCCAACATCCGCTGGATCATGGAAAAAGCAAGAGAGTTCCAGAAAAACATCTATTTCTGCTTTATTGACTATACCAAAGCCCTTGACTGTGTGGATCACAATCAACTGTGGAAAATTCTGAAAGAGATGGGAATACCAGACCACCTAACCTGCCTCTTGAGAAATCTGTATGCAGGTCAGGAAGCAACAGTTAGAACTGGACATGAAACAACAGACTGGTTCCAAATGGGAAAAGGAGTAGGTCAAGGCTGTATATTGTCACTGAGAAATGTTGGACTGGAAGAAACACAAGCTGGAATCAAGATTGCCGGGAGAAATATCAGTAACCTCAGATATGCAGATGACACCACCCTTATGGCAGAAAGTGAAGAGGAGCTAAAAAGCCTCTTGAAAGTGAAAGTGGAAAGTGAAAAAGTTGGCTTAAAGCTCAACTTTCAGAAAACGAAGATCATAGCATCTGGTCCCATATCTTCATGGCAAATAGATGGGGAAACAGTGGAAACAGTGTCAGACTTTATTTTTTTGGGCTCCAAAATCACTGCAGATGGTGACTGCAGCCATGAAATTAAAAGACGCTTACTCCTTGGAAGAAAAATTATGACCAACCTAGACAGCATATTCAAAAGCAGAGACATTACTTTGCCAACTAAGATCCATCTAGTCAAGGCTATGGTCTTTCCTGTGGTCATGTATGGATGTGAGAGTTGGACTGTGAAGACGGCAGAGCAGCGAAGAATTGATGCTTTTGCACTGTGGTGTTGGAGAAGACTCTTGAGAGTCCCTTGGACTGCAAGGAGATCCAACCAGTTCATTCTGAAGGAGATCAGCCCTGGGATTTCTTTGGAGGGAATGATGCTGAAGCTGAAGCTCCAGTACTTTGGCCACCTCATGCGAAGAGTTGACTCATTGGGAAAGACTCTGATGCTGGGAGGGATTGAGGGCAGGAGGAGAAGGGGACGACAGAGGATGAGATGGCTGGATGGCATCACTGACTCGATGGACGTGAGTCTGAGTGAACTCCGGGTGTTGATGATGGACAGGGAGGCCTGGCGTGCTGTGATTCATGTGGTCACAAAGAGTCGGACATGATTGAGTGACTGAACTGAACTGAACTGGGATTTAGATGCCTAGAAACAGAACATTGGTGCTGGAAGGGCCATAGCTATGATAACTACCTGCTATGCATGCCTACTTGTTTCAAAGTTAACATTTAAAGTCAGGCAGATAGATCCGTATATATTGATCTGGAAGAATATTGATGATATATTGTCAAGTGGAAAAAGCAAGTTTCAGAGTAAATTGATGATATTATTGTCTTTTTAAGGAAAGAAAAAAATTTATATAAAATAACACCTAGATACAGAAAGTTAGAACTAGAGAGATCCTTGGGTAACAAACAGAACTTTCCTATTGTATTGATGAGCAAATTTGAGGGCCAAAGAGTGATATAATTAAGGTCACACAACTAGTTAGTAGCAGAATCAATTCGGCAGTGCCATCTCCAGACTCCACTATGTCACTCTGTCTGTAAGCTGTGTCTCTACCAACAAGTCAATAAAGAGACAAAGCATCTAGCGACAGAGTTATAGGTTTGTAGTAGAGGCATTATTAACAAAAATACGATTCTCATTTTAAGCTGCAAATAGAGAGCTGTAATAGAGAGTAGAATATTTCTCCCCCTGAAAGCAAGGTCACTAAAATGAGCACTCTTAATATTTCTCCTAATTTCTGATTTTCTCCCTCCCTAAAGGCTCTATTATTTTTTCATGTAAAATTTTATTGATTTCATCAATTTTACTTTATTTCACAATGTTAATTTGAAATATTTATTTTAATAGTAGAGAATATTTTGCAAAATGTATGAAACTTGCCCTAGCACCTAGTACCTAGTGCCTGGTTAAAAGTAGAAAGTTAACCTTGGTTGAATGAATAAATCCAAGATTTAAATCAATTGGGTTTTTTTTTTCAAAATTAGTTTTTATTTATTTTTAAAATGTTTTTTTTTTAATTTGAGGATAATTGCATTTATTTTTTATTTCTTGATATTAAAACATAGTTTCAGTGGCCGAGAATACTACAATCTTTTAAAAATATGTAATAGATGGAATTTGAATAAATATTGCATGTATTTGAAAATTATACTATTTTGATAAGTGATTTACTCATTCTTTTTATTTATTTAGTGAGTAAACATGTGAGACAGGTCCCTTGTATGTCGGGTACTCTCTTTGCAGTACCAAACAAAATGGCATCAACTCCCAGTGGTCAGTGTCCGACGAGTGCATTGAATATCTGCTTGCTCAGTGAAGCTGTACTTCAGATCTAGGTGCTGTGCATCATCTTTTTATCTGTGCATCTATGTCCAGTTCTCCACTAGGTTGCTTTGGAGAAGACTTCATCATGTTTGGTCAAACTGCCCAAAAAGTGAAGCCGGGAGACAAGATATCTGGGTCTTTGTCTCAGGTTGCTTCCAAAAAGTTTCATGGTCTTGGGAAATTTACATTCTGTTCACTGAGCGATTGATTCTTTATCTAAAGCAAGAGCTCTGTAATAGATCATTGTTTGTCAAATGTTTTATTATCAGAACTCCATTTTCAAATGAAATTTTTCACAGAAAATTTCACCTCCATTGACAGGTTCCAGGCACCACGGCCAAACCCATAGAACTGAATGCACTAAAGTTTAAAACCACTATATTATGTACAGTAACAGGGAATGGAGTTTTAAAAACATAGTAAATTGTATGATGGAATATTATTCAGCAGGAAAAAGGAACAAACTACTGATGCCTACAACAACATGGATGAATCGCAAAAGCATGCTGAATAAGAGAATCCAAGCACAGAAGAGGATATACTGTATGATTCCACTTATAGTCAATTCTAGAAAATCAAAGCTAACATATAGTGAAAAAAATCAGATGAGTGGTTGCCAGGGCTTGGGGGTGGAGGAAAGGGTGGACTACAAAAGACCGTGAGGAAACTTTTGGATGTGATAAAATTGTTAAGTAGCTTGATAGTGGTGGTGGTTCTGGGGATACCTATCAAAATTTAAATTGTACACTGTAATTACATAAATTTTATTGTACATAAATTATATTAAAATTAAATGGTTAAAAATCACTTCATTAAATAATCTCTAAGGCCTCTGAAATTTGGATACAGTGAATGGGATCTGAAATCAGTCATATCTAGGTTTAAATACTGGCTCTATGGCCATGGGCAAATCATGGAACCTCTAAGAGTCTCAATTTCCTTATCTCTACTATGGATTGATAATAGCGATACTTCCCTGAATTGTAGTGAGAATTATATGTGATAATGGACATAGGTCAGTGCCTAGTATATGGTTAAGTGCTTGATAAATATTGGGTGCATTTATAATTTTAAAATTCCAGATACTTTTCTGGACAATATTGAAAAGTTCAGAGGTGACATATAGATGATCTCAATTCTAATTTTTATTCTGTTACCAATTATGTATGACTTTCAGTTCAGTTCAGTCACCCAGTTGTGTCTAGCTCTTTCCAACCCCATGGACTACAGCACACCAGGCTTCCTTATCCATCACCAACCCCCACAGCTTGCTCAAACTTATTCCCATTGAGTCGGTAATGCCATCCAATCATCTCATCCTTTGTCTTCCCCTTTTCCTCCTGCGTTCAATCTTTCCCAGCATCAGGGTCTTTTCCAAGGAGTCAGTTCTTCGCATCAGGTGGCCAAAGTATTGGAGCTTCAGCTTCAGTATCAGTCCTTCCAATGAATATTCAGGACTGATTTCCTTTGGGATTGACTGATTTGATCTCCTTGCAGTCCAAGGGACTCTCAAGAGTCTTCTCCAATACCACAGTTCAAAAGCATCGATTCATTGGCACTAAACTTTATGATCCAAATCTCACATCCATACATGACTACTGGAAAAACCATAACTTTGACTAGACGGACCTTGTTGGCAAAGTCAAGTCTCTGCATTGTAATATGCTGTCTAGGTTGGTCATAGCTTTTTTTCCGAGGAGCAAGCATCTTTTAATTTCATGGCTGCAGTCACCATCTGCAGTGATTTTGGAGCCCAAGAAAATAAAGTCTGTCACTGTTTCCATTGTTTCTCTATTTGTTTGCCATGAAGTGATAGGACTGGATACCATGATCTTAGTTTTCTGAATGTTGAGTTTTAAGCCAGCTTTTTTAGTCTCCTTTTTCACTTTCATCAAGAGGCTTTTTAGCTCCTCTTCACTTTCTGCCATAAGGGTGGTGTCATCTGCATATCTGAGGTTATTGATATTTCTCCCGGCAATCTTGATTCCAGCTTGTGCTTCATCCAGTCTGGCATTTCTTATGATGTACTCTGCATATAAGTTAAATGAGCAGGGTGACAATATACAACCTTGACATACTCCTTTCCCAATTTGAAACTAGTTCGTTGTTCCATGACCGGCTCTAACTGTTGCTTCTTGACCTGCACACAGGTTTCTCAGGAGGAAGGTAAGGTGGTCTGGTATTCCCATCTCTTTAAGAACTTTCCACAATATGTTGTGATCCATACAGTCAAAAGCTTTATCGTAATCAATAAAGCAGAAGTAGATTTTTTTTTCTGGAATTCTCTTGCTTTTTCTATGATCCAACAGATGTTGGCAATTTGATCTCTGGTTCCTCTGCCTCTTCTAAATCCAGCTTGAATATCTGGAAGTTCTTGGTTCATGTACTGTTGAAGCCTAGCTTGAAGAATTCGAGTATTACTTTGCTATCATGTGAAATAAGTGCATTTGTTCAGTAGTTTGAACATTATTTGGCATTGCCTTTCTTTGGGATTGGAATGAAAACTGACCTTTTCCAGTCCTGTGGCCACTGCTGAATTTTCCAAATTTGCTGGCATATCAAATGCAGCACTTTCACAGCATCATCTTTTATGATTTGAAATAGGTCAGCTGGAAATCCATCACCTCCACTAGCTTTGTTTGCATTGATGCTTCCTAAGGCCCACTTGACTTCTCATTTCAGGATGTCTGGCTCTAGGTGAGTGATCACACCATCATGGTTGTCTGGATCATTAAGATCCTTTTTGTATAGTTCTTCTATATATTCTTGCCATCTCTTCTTAATATCTTCTGCTTCTGTTAGGTCTTTAGTTCTGTCCTTTATTGTGCCCATCTTTGCATGAAATGTTCCCTTGGAATTTAGTTCACTGATTCCTAAACTGTCGATGTTCACTCTTGCCATCTCCTGTTTGACCACTTCCAATTTACCTTGATTCATGGACCTTACATTCCAGGTTCCTATGCGATATTGTTCTTTACAGCATTGGACTTACTTCCATCACCATCGACATCCACAACTGAGCATTGTTTTCACTGTGGCTCAGCCATTTCATTCTTTCTGGAGCTATTTCTCCCCTCTTCTCCAGTAGCATATTGGGCACCAAGTGACCTGGGGAGTTCATCTTTCAGTGTCATATCTTTTTGCCTTTCCATACTGTTCATGGGATTCTCAAGGCAAGAATACTGCAGTGGTTTGCCATTCCCTTCTCCAGTGGGCCACATTTTGTCAGAACTCTGTACCATGACCCGTCCCTCTTGGGTGGCCCTAAATGGCATGGCTCATAGTTTCATTGAGTTAGACAAGGCTGTGGTTCAAGTGATCGGTTTGGTTAGTTTTCTGTAATTATGGTTTTCATTCTGTCTGCCCTCTGATGGATAACGATAAGAGGCTTGTCGAAGCTTCCTGATGGGAAGGATTGGCTGTGGGGGAATCTATGTCTTGTTCTGATGGGTGGGGCCGTGCTCAGTATATCTTTCATCCAGTTTTCTGTTTTGTGTGAGGCTTTAGACAACTGTTAATCTTTCTCTGGGCTTCTGTTTGTCTCATTGTTAACATGAGGGATGGATTATGGTAACTTTTGTTACCAGCTTTACAGCAATATTAGGAATACAGAATGAGATAATATATTTGAAAGAAGTTCAGAAAAAGAAAAAAAGTGAAACACTACACTAACGTAGGAAATGGCTGATACAATTTTCTCATGATTCTGAGGTTAAGTGGAGAGAGGATAGTGCTTTTACAACAGGCCTTGCCTTCAGTAAAGTTGTAAAATTTCTGACATTTGTCTTCTGGCCTTTTATTACACCATTCTTCGTCCTATTTTCCAATTTCACTTATGCCTCACCTCCTGCTAACAGTCATAGGAGGTTGTCTTACAGCTTAGGTCTCTTCTGTCAGTGAGGAAATGATTCTGAGAAATTTATTTACCTGAAGTTGAATAACTTAATGGGTGACTACTAATGTGTTTTTTTTGTAAAGAAAGAGTGAAAATATTGTGAAAGTGAAAGTGAAAGTCGCTCAGTCGTGTCCAACTCTTTGCGACCCCATACAGTATACAGTCCATGGAATTCTCCAGGGCAGAATACTGGAGTGGGTAGCCTTTCCCTTCTGCAGTGGATCTTCGCAACCCAGGAATCGAACTGGGGTTTCCTGCATTGCAGGCGGATTCTTTACCAACTGAGCTATGAGGGAAGCCCCCCCCCCCCGCCACAAAGTATTGTCTGTAACTGAAATTGAAGTCTCAGTAGGAATAAGCTTTTGTGGTGAACACATCCTGAAGATTCTCACATGATAATCACCTACTGTACCAAGGGTAAAGGTGTTAATCCCTCAGTTGTATTCAATTCTTTGTGGACCCCATGGACTGTAGCCTGCCAGGCTCCTGTGTCCACAGAATTCTCCAGACAGAACACTGGAGTGGGTCAGGGGATCTTCCTGACCCAGGGATCAAACCTGGGTCTCCTGCACTGCAGGTGGATTCTTTACCATCTGAGCCACCAGAGAAGGGGATAACAGAGGATGAGATGGTTGGACAGCATCACTGATTCAATGGTCACATTTTTGAGCAAATTCTGAGAGGTGGTGAAGGACAGGGAAGCCTGACGTGCTGCAGTCCATAGAGTCCATAGGGTCTGAAAGAGTTGGACATGAGTTAATGACTGAACAACAACCAGCAAAGGTAAAATTGAAACTTTTAAACAGTTTTTACCATCATTGAAGATGTAGCTGAATGGTATTTTAGAAGTTTAGGAGCAAAGAAGACTTATGGCCTTTTTGCCATAACTTTCCTCATTGCCCCTTTAACATCCTTATTCCTCAGACTGTATATTAGGGGGTTCAGCATGGGTGTCAGAGCCCCATAAAACACTGAGATAAATTTGTCTTGATCCGAGGATGACTTGGACTGTGGTTTCATATACATGGAAATGGCTGCCCCGTAGAAGATTACCACCACAGTCAAATGAAAAGCACAGGTAGAAAAGGCCTTGAGCCCACCCTGGGCTGAGCGAATCCTTAGGACAGCAGTGGCAATTCGGACATAGGAGAGGAGAACAAATCCAAAGGGTAGGAGAAGGGTAAAAATGCCTGTGATGAGGATCAGAAGCTCATTGAGACTGGTATCAGAACAGGCCAGCTTAAGAAGGGAGAGAATCTCACAGACAAAATGGTTGATGACATTCATCCCACAGAAGTGAAGCCTCAGGGATAAGATGAGCATGGCAGTGAGCACAAGAGATGCCCCCCATGAGGTAGCAGCCAGCCAGACACACACCGAGCCATTCATGACCATGGAATAGCGCAGGGGATTGCCGATAGCAACCACACGATCATAGGCCATGACAGCCAGTAGGAGGCACTCTGCTGTACCCAAGGCCAAAGAGACACTTATTTGGGTCAAACATCGTGGGTAAGAAAGGTAAGGATGAGCAGAGAAGCAATGCACCAAAGCCTGGGGCATGGAGACTGTTCCATAGCAAAGGTCTAAGAAAGACAGGTTACTAAGGAAAAAATACATTGGAGTGTGGAGGTGAGGGTCACTGTGAATAAGAAAGATGATCAGTCCATTCCCCAATAATGTGCTGAGGTAAGTGATCAGCACCAATGTGAAAAATGTGACCTTCCACTCAGGATAGTTAGATATTCCAATCAGGAGAAACTCAAATACTGCTGTAGCATTACCCATGGCCATCCTTTCCACTTTCCACTATTCATTGAATGGGTGCCAATGTAGCTGTCTAGTTTTACCTGAGAGAATGAGAATAAACATGGAAGGATGGTATAAGAAAGTTGGAAATAATTAGGGTGTACAGGATCATTCTCTTTGTCCTCTTCCAGAGATATAAGAATACAAATGAGATATCTATAATGGGAACAGAGGGCAAGCTAAAAATCTACTCCCTCCCCTGGAAAACAGCCAATTCCCCATCCTTTTGAGATGGTTATATGAACAGTTCTCCAACCCACTTTTGCCAGATGCCTTTTTTGTTTCATTTTTTTCCAAGTAAGAAGAGAGGAAAAGGAGGGCATCTTTCTGCTTCTCTCACTTGTTCACTTTCCAAGACAAATCTGATTCATAAAAATGGTTGAACATCTGTCAGCTTGAGTTACTTACCTCCACCAAGAGAGTACCTTCTAACAGTCTTAGCTAAAATATTGCCTAGGCTTGTCTCTCACTCCTAGATTGTTCATACCTCCATTCTCCCATTTTGCTAGTATCTACTACGGTGCTTGTCATAGAGTTCTGCCGAGTATTTCTTTGGTCTGAAGTGATATTCTGTAAACATGGTTTATCATGGAAGCGTTGAGGTCTGTGAAAACCCTCTGCGAATGTCCATGGTTGGAGTTACATTTCCAGCTCTTCTGGTGTTTTCCATGTTGTGATTGCAGGGCCCCAGTTAAGAATGTGACAATCTAATATGATGTTTCTAAAAGTTTGAGTGTACACGTGTTCCCAATAAATAAATTTAAATTAAAAAAAAAAGTGGTAAGAAGTGACCAGCCTACCTGAAAAAGCACTCTCTTCTCACCTTCATCACTCTCTTTCCCCTCATGCTGCTTACTTTTTCTTATAGCACATTCCAATATTTGAAACTGCATTAATGATTTGATGGTTTAGTACTTAATTATTTGTCTGCCATGTGAATGTAAATTGATTGAGGACCGAACCTTGTCTGTTTTTTTTTTTTTTTACTGGCTTGTCCTTGGTACCTAGGACAGTGCCTGGGGGGGCATCATAAGTAACTGATAGATATGGAGTGAATAGATGAATGTATAAAGTCCTGGGAGGTCACACATATTATTCAGAATCAAACTATTCCCCTTGTCACCTGCACTGCCGTTCTTTATTCCAAGTCATTGTCATTGCTCTCCTGAATTTTGCCAACAACTTCTTCACTGGTTTCCCTCTTTCTGGCTTTGCCCCCATTCACTTCAAATGATTCAGCTAAATTGTAAGTTGGATCAGATTACTACTACTACTACTACTACTACTACTACTACTAAGTCGCTTCAGTCGTGTCCGACTCTATGCCGCCCCATAGATGGCAGCCCACCAGGCTCCGCCGTCCCTGGGATTCTCCAGGCAAGAACACTGGAGTGGGTTGCCATTGCCTTCTCCAATGCATGAAAGTGAAAAGTCAAAGTGAAGTCGCTCAGTTGTCTCCGACTCTTAGCGACCCCAGGGACCGTAGCCCACCAGGCTCCTCCGTCCATGGGATTTTCCAGGCAAGAGTACTGGATCAGATTACTCTTCCATTAAAAAATTTCTATAGCTTTTTATTTCAACCCAATTTAGCACCAGTCTCCTTACTGTGAGCTATCAGGTGCTAAACGGTTTGCTTTCCCTTTACCTCTTGGGCCCCAGTGCCTACTATTCTTTTCCTTGCTTACTTCGCTCTAGTCACACCGGCCTCCTCATTGTTCCTTAAACACCATGGCTCATCCCTTTCTCAGAGCCTTTGATCTCTTTGATCTTGTTACTCCGTATTTCTGAAACCAAGATCCTTGTATGCCTTACCTTCCCACTCCTCTCAAGTCTTTACTCACAATGCATCTTTTTGTTTAGTTTTTCTTTGGCCGCCCTGTGTAAAAGCTTTACATCTCACCCCTGGCATTTTATGCCCCCCTTTGCTACATGACTGTTCTCTTTAGAATTATTACTTCTAGCATATTATATATTTTATCTATCAATTATGTTTATTATCTCTCTCAACTAGAATATACACTCAATGAAGTTGCTGCTGCATGCCCAAAACCTAGAATAGTGCCTGGTACATGAAAGGTTCTTAAGGATTATCTGCTTAATGGATGTGTGAGTGCAACTCTTCAGCTGTTCCATACTAAAAGACAGGTTTTCTTTCCACCTGCCTCTTCCCTAGATAATGCTGTTCATATGCCAAGCACCCCCTAATGTATACGTGCTCCTTCATGACAGCAACTTTCCCTTCTCTTCTATCCATTTCTTGAAGCTTCTGCTACTCACTGGCCATTTCTCTGGATAAGTTTCTTCCCTTCACTGGCTGAGGCTTTTATTTGCAATCTAGTTAAACTAAGTGATCTCTAAGAGTCCTTCTACCTCTGACTTGCTAGGATTCTCTAATTTCCCTCAATTAAAATGAAAACAAAACAAAACTCAACACTCCTCAGAATAGGAAGAATCTACATTTTCCTCCACTGTTGGAGAAGCATGTGGGCTACAGAAAAGGTTTATTAAGGGATGGAATTTCTCTAACCATCTTTGAAATGGGAGACTCACTTGTCTTTAGAAGTCTTTAGCAAAGAAGATTCTATAAATCTCTCACTTCTCTATCCTGGAGTCCAAGTAACCTGTCCCTGTGTCTAGTTCTCTACTTGTTCAACCTCCCAGACAGGCTAAGTACACAAGAATGTTACATTCATGGAAGTGAAAGTGCATGCCACTTGTGAAGTGGTAAACACATGTAAGGGTTAAGGAGAATAATAACTTGCCTTCACAGGAGTGTGCTCATAGCTTGAGAAATCTAATGCTGATTTTGTCCTCATTTATCATGGTACTCTGAGAAAGAGGTTTCCCTTGGATTGCTTCTTCCTTCCCAAGCTAAAATTGAAATAGTCATTTCCACAGAGGGAAAATGCAGAAAGATTAGAGTCACATGACTATATGAAACAATGCCGTGAAGCCTGTTATATTTTAAGTTAGTACACTCATACTTCCTGGAGAAGGAAATGGCAACCCACTCCAGTATTCTTGCCTTGAGAATCCTATGGATGGAGGAGTCCATGGGGTTGCAAAGAGTCAGACACGACTGAGTGACTAACACACACACTCATACTTGAAATTTGAGTGGTTTGTGTTTAACTCTCAATTGCCTATATATGGGCCATTCATAGTAGAATATCTAGAAAGATGGTGGACAAGCTGCAGATGGGAGGGTGAAGTGGTTTTGCATAGATAGAGACTGCTGATTATTATGCCATTTAAAAATTTCTGTTGCTCCTAGAACGCTATAAAACAGACTGATTTTGTTGTTGAATATTAAATATTGATCAACTGTTTTCTCTCCTTATATAAATCTATCATTCTTAATGACCTGAAAGATGTGTTTTGTTTCTCCAGTATTGAGGTTGTATTTATAGAGTCTAGGGCTTCCCTGGTGGCTCAGACAGTAAAGAGCCTGCCTGCAGTGCAGAAGACCCAGGTTCGACCCCTGGGTTGGGAAGCTCCCCTTGAGAAGGAAATGGCAACCCACTCCAGTATTCTTGCCTGGAAAATCCCATGGATGGAGGAGCCTGGCAGGTTACAGTCCATGGGGTCACAAAGAGTCGGACTCAACTGAGTGACTTTACTTTCTTTTCACTTTTTATAGAGTTTATCCCTTAGCCCTTCCTGAACCTAACTGAAAAAGCTAATGAGCCGTTTGACTAAAACTTGGTGCTCAGTCTGTGTGGGTGTGGGAAGATTTGTTTTTAATGGTGTTATGCTTACTGACGGAAACTGGGATCGAACCTATGAACTTGCCTTCATTAGTACTGTGTTTGGACCTATGGAACTAGAATTGATGACAACTTCCATTTCACGCTCAAAGGCTTCTCAACATCTAAATCAAGGGAGCTATTTTTCATTTAGTGTGGGCCCTGCTCTCCAAAGACAGTGGTGATTGTCTTATCCTAAAATTATCATTAAAGAAGAATGTTTCCCATCTTAGTCTTGTTGCCTGCAATTATTTATATAGCCTAATTTTTCTTTCAACTAATAGCTGCCGTTTGCCTTCCGGAAGGTTGCCCATGTCTGATAAATGATTAGAGATTTTTTTTAAAAGTAGGAGGGGGAATGAAAGAAATTGGAGTCTTTTTCTGATATTGACTCACCATTGGAGGTTCCTCTCAAGTACCAGTAGATGGAGCAGAATGAGACTGCCAAAAATATCAATTTTCTAACAGTTGTCAGGTTTGGAACACTGACAATCTCCCTGAAAACTCTCCTGATGAGATTTCAAAAGCCTTTCCAGCTTCTCAAACCCCCAAATGCCTGGAAACCTGAAGAAAAAAAGATTAAAAAAAATTAGGTCAAGTTACAATTGCCAAATCTTTGATGTACAGCCCTTGTTGATGGTATTATATTATTTAATTTCTTAGACAAACATTTCTTTCACTGACTTTTGACTCATATACATCATTGTCCTATCTTTCCTAGAAAAATTATAACATAAGGAGGATTGAGGTCTTTCAAATACTTTGCCTCAAAACCCGTAGGTTATTTCAATTTTAGAACTGCTAGATTAGACACCTTTTGCCTCTTGGCAATATTTATCTATCTATTATCTTATCTTGATGAACTGGAACACAATTAAACCAAATTATCACTTTGAAAAGACGGAAATGATAATAGACCATGTTGTGTCCAGGGCTTTAAAGTAAATTGAAAGATTTCCAGGAAGTGTCCTGGGTTCTGTGAATACCTTACCAAGTTTCTTACTCTTCTCTACTACCTATTTTCAGTGTCAGAATGTGAAAGCATACAACCTGAAGACTCCAAGGTCCTGAGCGTTCCTCAGTCAGCAAAAAGATCTAATGACAGTTACTCTACCCACTAAAGCGTTTCAAAAGCATTAAACTGGAGTTGAAGCCCAAAGCCATTTGGTTACCCCTCATTTGTCCAGAAAACATAACAAACAGAACCTGCCTTACAATGAGCAGTTTGGTTTTTAGAAATTATGCCATTCTTCCCCTTCTCTTGATCTAGGTTCAGAATCCATCGCTATATGTTTACCTGGAAGCTATCACCAGAGGTTCTATCTCTGGGAACATACTTTGCTCTGAACTAAATCTATGTATCCTACTTTCTCAGCCTACTCATGATGTCTGGGGTCCAATTCTCTTCCAGATTCAATTCCAAATGCAAGGAGAAAGCTGATGAGCTGCTCAGTAACTTAAATAACTTGAAGTTGCAAAGTGTTACCAGACCATTTATCTCACGAGTACAGTTCAAAGTTTCTGGTCCAGAAAGAAATAATTAACTTGTGAGAGCTTCAGGGACCTCATCCCAAACAGGCAATTAAATTTTGCCAAACCAGAGCTGTTTGGAAAAGACAAAAGTGGTATTTTGTGTAGGGAAAACAAATAGAGAAAGAGAAAGGAGACTTTTGAGACCATGAGACTTTTGTATACCACTGTTGGGCTTTGCAGAGAACTAAGAAATAATTCTTTTTTATTTTGGTCCGTAGTCTTTCTGTATTAAATTGGTGCCATGACAGAGCTTGCAGCTGGTAGAGAAATGCCTACTGGGGCACGGCTGGGATAGACAGCTCACAATGGCAAGTGCGTGTGGTATTGATTCCCAATTGAAATAGCCCTTTAGGCTTGCTTTTCCATTCCCACTTCTACCACCCCAGCCTGCTCCAACAGCTTTCGTGGGAGCTTTTTTTCAACTGTTTCAAGTCTGTATTCCTTCATGTGACATGCAAGGTCAACTATGATAGTTCCCCATCTATCATTTAACATTCATTTGCTCAGGCATTTACACATTACTGTAGTTATTCTACAAATAATGATTACCCACCATGTGTCAAGCAATGGACTTTGCATTGAGGATACAATGGAGAAAAAAAAAAAAATCCGGACAGAGATCCCACTTTCATGGAGGGAAAACGGATGTTAACCGAGCAATCAAGAATATAAATATGCACATGTGATAAGTGTTAGACAAACTACACGGTGATTTTGTTATTGATTCTCACAACCACCTCTGTCTCCCATGACTTCTTAACAATTTCTCTCCAGTTGAGTCAGGATACTTTCTTCATTGCTCTATGAAAGCTCACCCCTATTCTTTCTGCACCAATAGTCCTGATGGTCTACTAACTTCAAGAGCAAAATACTACCTAATCCATTTTTCAACACTCAGCCTAGTATTTTGGCTCTTTTGTTATGTTTGTCCATGTTATTGGATTCTTTAGCTATATCATAGGTAACCTGAGAACAAAATATTGTTTTTTCACTCTGTAACACTTTTTATGGTAGTAGCAGTAGATAATAGGGTGGTGGGAAGCCATCTGAGGTAGTGGTTATGACTGTGTACTCAGAGGCTTACTAACTATGTGACTTTGTTCAAGTAATTCAAATTATCTGAGCCTAATTTTCCTTTTCATAGGAAATAAGTAAATACATGGAAAATGCTTAGAATAGTGCCTGGCACATGGAAAGTTTCAATACATATTACCATTATTAGCTCTTTCTGCTTCTCCAAATGCATTCGCATAAATTGGCTTTTTTATTTTATAAATGAGAAAATTGTGCCCTAAAGCAATGAAGTGAATCGACTAAAGGTCACACAATTAATTAAAGACAGAGATGGAGAAAAAACTCAGGGTTTATTACTTCCAGATCACTGACTTTTAAGAAATTATCTGTATGGTATTTTACTTGATGCTTTCTTTGAGGACAAAGGTCTCAAATCTGGTACTGAACAAGATTTTTTTCCAGGTCCTTGAGTAACTCAGAATGCCATATTTTTACCACTTTATTAAGGCATCAATCTTTAGCTGAAACTTGTTGCTCTGTCAATTAGTAAACAGTAATATGTAGGATTCTTTACCGTCTGAGCCCGGCAGTGCTAGAGGTAAAGAACCTGCCTACTAGTGCAGGAGATGTAAGAGGCATGGGTTCAGTCCCTGAGTCGGAGAGATTCCCTTGGCGTAGGGAATGGCAATTCCAGTACTCTTGCCTGGAGAATCCCATGGACTGAGGAACCTGGTGGGCTACAGTCCAAAGGGTCAAAAAGAATTGGAGGGGACTTAGCACAGCACAATATTGAAGATAAAGAATCAGCTCTTATGAAAGTACTTAACTTCAGTCAGCGTTATGACCACTGAAGGCATCCCTAATGCGTCATATCTCAAATTGTTTAAAAGGGAGGGCCTAATGAGAGAGTGGACACCTTACAAGCTGTCTGACATTGGGCTAGTCACTTTGACTTTCTGCGGCTTATTATTGTTATTATTTTTATCATACAGACCATTTCCAAGGCCCATTCCAATTATGACCTTCTCAGTTAAAGAGAAACTGTTCCTATTTAAAGCATCCTTTTTTGATAGTGGGTCATAAATATCTTTCCTGTGTATGAAAGATAACTAAGGAAGTTATGTTAAGTCCTAGTATCAGTAAAAGGGTGGCAGGAAAGATCTGGGTTAAGGTTAAAAAAAAAAAAAAGCAACCGGCGGGGAGGCATTTGTGGATTCTATAGTTTAGTGCAGGGATGTATCCTAATAGTGAAATGAAGGCCTTAGAAGACTGAACAGCAGGAGTTTCTGTGGGCAAAGGGAAAGAGGCAGGGGTTGGGGGACTAAGCTGATGGGAATATGTTTCTCTATTTTGAAAAGATTGTGACTAGTAGAAAACCTCTTCGATAACTCTGCTTCTGACGCACTCTTGAAAGATCCTTAACCAGAGGATGAGCAAAAGAAAAAGTGTGTGGTGAATTCCAAAAGGCTAACTGTAATCCAGGCAATTCCTCATCACAGTCTTTGGATGCTTGTCTGGAGTTATGCACAAAACTACAATCTTCATTTAGCAAGTAACAATTCTGCCTTCTCCCTTTTCCCTATGCTGTGAGATAGACCTGAGCCGTGTATTAGCAGGAAAAAAAGGGAGAGGAGGTTCTGGACAGGACTGATCAGCCAGCTTTTCATGTGCTTAGTCGCTCAGTTGTGTCCGACTCTTTGTGGCCCCATGGACTGTAACCCGCCAAGCTCCTCTGTCCATGAGGATTCTCCAGGCAAGAATACTGAAGTGGGTTGCCATGCCCACCTCCAGGGGATCTTCCCAACCCAGGGATCAAACCAAGGTCTCCCGCATTGCAGGTGGATAACTTCACCATCTGGGCCACCAGGGAAGCCCTGGTGGCTTCTCATAATAGTCTTTAAATAGATTTATAAGGAATTTGTCTCAACACTGAAAAATGAAGTGCTCATCTTCAAATGGAAAAATGTTTTTCCCACTTCTGATGCTTTGAGGTTGATCCTAGACAAATGGAACATATCCTTTTATTTTATTCTCACATTTCATGATAAATATTTATTTCTTGCAATTGCACAGTACCCAAGTGGATCTCTGTATTTGGCCCCTGCTCTCGGATACAAAGATTGAAAACTTAGAAATTGCCTTTGAAAACTAAAGATCAATAAACTTGCCTTTGAAGACTAAGGATCAATAAAAGAAGAAATATAAGAAAGACATGTTAATGAATGATAACTAAAGGGAACTTATGACACTGCCTATTTAACTTTGAAAATATCTGTAAATACCAGATTAAAAAAATAAAGTGTAGTTTGAGACAAATGTCCCATCTTGCCTATGACAATGCATTAGGAATAATAGAAGTGGTAAGTTTAGAATCAAGGATGAGAACCCTAATTAATGCAATGTGCAGTAAGATTACCAGATGCTTTATCCCAGCTATAGTAGTGCCTAGGGTACAGCAGGTACCCATAAATATTTGTTGAAATAAAGAATTAATCAATAAATGCCTCCTTCCAGAGGTGGCTCAAACTAAATACTGTAAAAATCATTCTTTCTCTCCAAATTAAAATATTTTCCATTTGAAACATATAAAGAAAAGGACTATGGTGTGGCTACTAAGGGTCTAGGGTTTTAACCTGTGAATGGTTCATAAAGGAACTTATAGAACACTTTTAACAACTTTGTGTCTGAGAGATTCATCCAGGCTCAAGAGGCATAATTAGCCTCAATGCATTGCTCAAAGTTGAACAATTAAAACTTATTTCTTCCAAACCCCCAAAGATGCCACACTGGGCATTGTTAAGAAGTTGGCAGACTTGGCGGTTAACTTCACCTGAAACTTCTAGCCCTATAATGACATACTAATTGTAAACAATGGGGGAATGGAGAATTTCTCAAGATGAGAGTGGAGAAACTTTGAAGGCTTAAAAACAATAGAAAAAAAATGTTCTGTATGAACAGAAGCCAAGCAGTGGGATTTAATTTCAAAAACTTTTTATGAGTTTCTCATAAGAGAGTTGTACCAAATGTGCTCATGTAAATGGCACCGACTTCAGAATATGAGACTTTATCATAAATGACCCCAATATAAAAATGCAAATGCCCTCTTGGGAGATCTGGGCTCTAGGTTTGGCTGTGTCACAAACTTGCCTTATTATTGTAGTATGTCTATTAACCTCTTCATGTTTTTGAAATGGTGAACCATAATCCCCACTCTAAGTACTGCATATGGGTAGTATAAAGAACCAAATTACATAGAGTATGAAACACATTCAAAAGATAAAGAAATATGCAAATCATGAAATTATTTTAAGGGTTTAAAAAGAGTCAGAGCAAGCCTATAGATCTCAATATCTGGTCTAAATTTCAAGTAGAATACACTGTGCCTTTTCTGATTTATTTTTTGGGGAAATATATATCTACTGGTATATAGATTATTTCATTTAATTTACAAAAGACCATTGAAACATAATCACACCTTAATTTTATAGATTAAGAAATAGCCTTAAGGAGATAAAACAATCTGTGGCCTAGATATGCAATGTGCCTAGAGCATAGTGAAGTGAAAGTCACTTAGTCATGTCCGACACTTTGTGACCCCATGGACTATACAGTTCATGGAATTCTCCAGGCCAGAATACTGGAGTGGGTAGCCTTTCCCTTCTCCAGGGGATCTTCCCAACCCAGGGATCGAACCCAAGTCTCCTGCATTGCAGGCAGATTCTTTACCAGCTGAGCCACCAGTGAAACCCAAGAATACCGGAGTGGGTAACCTATGCCTTCTCCAGCAGATCTTCCCGACCCAGGAATTGAATCAGGGTCTCCTGCATTGCAATTGGATTCTTTACCAGCTGAGCTACCAGAGAAGGCTCTAGAATATAAGAAACACTCAACAAAAGACAGTATTATGGACATTATTTATCTGTAGTCGTTTGATATATTCAAATCAGAAGCATTTTAGGCTTCTGAGGAGGAACATGATGATGAGAAACTATTGACAGCATAGTTTGTAGCTGCTGCTGCTGCTGCTAAGTCACTTCAGTCATGTCCGACTCTGTGCGACCTCAGAGACGGCAACCCACCAGGCTCCCCCGTCCCTGGGATTCTCCAGGCAAGAACACTGGAGGGGGCTGCCATGTCCTTCTCCAATGCATGAAAGTGAAAAGTGAAAGTGAAGTCGCTCAGTCGTGTCCGACTCTTAGCGACCCCATGGACTGCAGCCCACCAGGCTCCTCTGTCCATGGGATTTGCCAGGCAAGAGTACTGGAGTGGGGTGCCATTGCCTTCTCCATAGTTTGTAGAGAGACAACAAACTCAATGCAGAAGTCTAGTTTCCAGAAAATTTACATTTCTTTATCTATTGATTGATTCATTAATTGATTTATTCTGCTGCTGCTGCCAAGTCACTTCAGTCATGTCCAGCTCTTTGTGACCCCATGGACTGTAGTCCACCAAGCTCCCCTGTCCATGGGATTCTCTAGGCAAGAATACTGGAGTGGATTGCCATGCTCTCCTCCAGGGGATCTTCCTGACCCAGGGATCCAACCTGTGTCTCTATGCCTCCTACATTGGCAGGCAGGCTCTATACAACTAGCACCACTTGGGAAGCCCAATTAATTTATTCATAGAAATTTAAATTACTTCATCTATCGATTGACTGATGTATTCACTTGTTAAATATATATATATTGATTATATACTATGGTTTCAGACAATATATCAGAAGCTCAATGAACATAAATAAATATGTCTAGGTCCCTAACTTCAATAATCTTGTCATTTAGTAAGGAGAGGCAGATGTCTCAGAGTGCATGCAAAAAAAAAGTGTTGCAGGTGCTTTGATAGGAATGACAGCTATATCGGGACAAAGAAAAGAGGCTGGTCAATTCCACTGGGAGTGATATACTGTCAGGAAAGTTTAACTGAGGAGGAAAGCTTGAAGTTAAGTCTTTAAGCTATGTGGATGCTAGTCTGGAAACATGTAGGAAGGTAGAAGGGAAAATCAGAGACAGGTAATGTACTAAGGCCCAGAGATGTGAAAAGTCCTACCTAGTTTGGGAAACCAAAAGCAGCTCAGCATAATGGGAGCTGAAATGTAAAGGGAAAATGAGGGAAGCAATCAGGTTGCAGAGTTAGGCAGAGGTCATAAATGGTGTTGTCCACCATGCTAAAGACTTAGACTGTGTTCTGAGTGGAAAGTCACTGAAGAGTTTAATAGGTATATGGTTGATTTTGGTTTTATAAAGATCACTTTGACAGCATTGTGAAAGATAAAATGAGTGGAGGCAAGTCTGGAGACAGCAAGACTCGTTGGAAAGTTGCTGCAATAGTCCAGATGAGGCTTGAACCAAGGTTTCAGTTGTATCTTTATTTGTAAAATGGGGATAATACTAATTCATAGTGTTTTGTGAGGACCAAAGGAGTTAATGGTGGGCTACAGTCCATACAGTCAGATATGACTGTGTGACTAAGCACAGCACAGCACACTAAGGATTTCATACCTGTTCTTAGGACAATGAATGGCACTTGTGCTATTGTGTGCTAAGTCACTTCAGTCATCTCTGACTCTTTGTGATCCCATGGACTGTAGCCCTCCAGACTTCTCTGTCCATGGGATTTCCCAGGCAAGAATACTGGAGTGGGTTGCCATTTCCTCCTTCAAGAGATCTTCCTGACCCAGGATTGAACCCAGTCTCCTGCATTGCAGGCGGATTCTTGACCGTCTGAGCCACCAGGGAAGCCCAAGAATACAGGAGTGGGTAGCCTATCCCTTCCCCAGGGGATCTTCCCAACCCAGGAATCCAACCAGGGTCTCCTACATTGCAGGCAGATTCTTCACCAGCTGAGCTACCAGGGAAACCCACAGTTTCTGCTAAACAACAACAAAATAATACAAGCTCCTTGAAAGCAGAATTTGGAATCTTACTACTTTTCTATGTCACAAACAGTCGGGCATGACTGAGCGACTGAACTGACTGACTGACTGACTTTTCTATATGGTACACATCCCCTTCTCTATATTTTTGAAGTGAGTGAAAAAATATTAATTTGTTCCTTCTGCCTCTCTTTAACTTCTGCTAATTTACTCCAAGGAAAGGCTTATTCTTGGAGAGTTTCTGTAGAATTTTATCCTTTAACCCAAAGTTACATGACTGAGTTTTCTCTTTTGACTTTTTTTTTCTTGAAACAGCTTTATTGAGCTATAACTCACTACCATAAGTTGCAATTCAATGTTTTTAGTATATTCACAGATATGTGCAGCTACCACCATATTCAATTTTAGAACATTTTCAGTTCAGTTCAGTTCAGTCGCTCAGTCGTGTCCGACTCTTTGTGACCCCATGAATCACAGCATGCCAGGCCTCCCTGTCCATCACCAACTCCCGGAGTTCCCTCAAACTTACGTCCATCGAGTCCGTGATGCCATCCAGCCATCTCATCCTCGGTCGTCCCCTTCTCCTCCTGCCCCTAATCCCTCCCAGCATCAGAGTCTTTTCCAGTGAGTCAACTCTTCACATGAGTTGGCCAAAGTACTGGAGTTTCAGCTTAAGCATCATTTAACTCACTTCAAAAAGAAACTCCATACCCTTTACTTATATCCTCACTCACCTCCCAACCCTGCCCCAACTAACCACTGATCTACTTCCTGCGTGTATAGATTTACCTGTTTTGGACTTTCATCTGAATGGAATCATGTACTATGTGGACTTCGATGACTGTCTTTTTTCACGTAGCATAATACTTTTGAGGTTCATCCAAGTTGCAGCATGTATCAATATGTCATTCCTTCATATGGCCAAATAATATATGCATGTGTGTTGTGCTTAGGTGCTCAGTCATGCCCGACTCTCGGCAACGTCAACTGTAGCCCACCAGGCTCCTCCGTCCTTGGGGATTCTCCAGGCAAGAATACTGGAGTGGGTTGCCATGCCCTCCTCCAGGGAATCTACCCAACTCAGAGTTCAAACCCAGGTCTCCCGCATTGCAGGTGGATTCTTTACCATCTGAGCCACCAGGGAAGCCCAATATATGCATATAACCTATTTTATTTATCCTTTCATTCATTGATGGACATTTAGATTGTTCCCACTTTGGGGATATTATGAATAATGCTGCTAAAAAATAATCATGTACCAGTTTTAGTGTGACATATGTTGTCATTTCTCTTGGGTATGTACCTAGAAGTGGAATTGCTGGGTCATGTGGTAACTCTAAGTATAATCATTTGAGGCACTACCAAACTATTTTCCAAAATGATTGCATCATTTTATATTTCCAGCAGCAATGTATGAGTGTTCTGATCTCCCCAGCTTCTCACCAACACTTGTTATTATCTAACCTTTTAATTGTATAGATAGTTATCCTAGTTAGTGTCAAGTGGTATCTCATTGCTCTTTTGATTTGTGTTTTCCTGATGACTAATAATTTCGAGCATCTTTTCATGTGTATGGGTGTTTTCTTTTTTTGCCATTGTATAGCCTCCTTGGAGAAATGTCTATTCACATTCTTTGCCATTTTTCTCCTTTGCCACTTTTTAATTCAACTTTTTGTCTTTTCATTGTTGAGATGTAATCAGTTCAGTTCAGTCGTTTACTCATGTCTGACTCTTTGCGACCTCATGAACTGCAGCATGCCAGGCTTCCCTGTCCATCACCAAATGCTGGAGTCCACCCAAACCCGTGTCCATTGAGTCGGGTGTTTGGCTGGTCCATCCAACCATCTCATCCTCTGTCATCCCCTTCTCCTCCTGCCCTCAATCTTTCACAGCATCAGGGTCTTTTCCAATGAGTCAGCTCTTCACCTCAGGTGGCCAAAGTATTGGAGTTTCAGTTTCAACATCAGTCCTTCCAATGAACACCCAGGACTGATCTCCTTTAGGATGGACTGGTTGGATCTCCTTGCAGTCCAAGGGACTCTCAAGAGTCTTCTCCAACACCACAGTTCAAAAGCATCAATTCTTCTGCGCTCAGCTTTCTTTATAGTCCAACTCTCACATCCAGACATCACCACTGGAAAAAACCTAGCCTTGACTAAATGGACCTTTGTTGGCAAAGTAATATCTCTGCTTTTTAAATATGCTGTCTAGGTTGGTCATAACTTTCCTTCCAAGAAGTAAGCGTCTTTCAATTTCATGGTTGCAATCACCATCTGCAGTGATTTTGGAGCCCAGAAAAATAAAGTCAGCCACTGTTTCTACTGTTTCCCCATCTATTTGCCATGAAGTGATGGGACCAGATGCCATGATCTTAGTTTTCTGAATGTTGAGCTTTAAGCCAACTTTTTCACTCTCCTCTTTCACTTTCATCAAGAGGCTTTTTGGTTCTTCACTTTCTGCCATAAGGGTGGCGTCATCTGCATATCTGAGGTTATTGATATTTCTCCCAGTAATCTTGATTCCAGCTTGTGCGTCTTCCAGCCCAGCGTTTCTCATGATGTACTCTGCATATAAGTTAAATAAGCAGGGTGACAATATACAGCCTTGACGTACTCCTTTCCGTATTTGGAACCAGTCTGTTGTTCCGTGTCCAGTTCTAACTGTTGCTTCCTGACCTGCATATAGGTTTCTCAAGAGGCAGGTTAGGTGGTCTGGTATTCCCATCTCTTTCAGAATTTTCCACAGTTTATTGTGATCCACACAGTCAAAGGCTTTGGCATAGTCAATAAAGCAGAAATAGATATTTTTCTGGAACTCTCTTGCTTTTTCCATGATCCAATGGATGTTGGCAATTTGATCTCTGGTTCCTCTACCTTTTCTGAAACCAGCTTGAACATCTGGAAGTTTACGGTTCACATATTGCTGAAGCCTGGCTTGGAGAATTTTGAGCATTACTTTACTAGCATGTGAGATGAGTGCAATTGCGTGGTAGTTTGAGCATTCTTTGGCATTGCCTTTCTTTGGGATTGGAATGAAAACTAACCTTTTCCAGTCCTGTGGCCACTGCTGAGTTTTCCAGATTTGCTGGCATATTGAGTGGAGCACTTTCACAGCATCATCTTTCAGGATTTGAAATAGCTCCACTGGAATTCCATCACCTCCACTAGCTTTGTTCGTAGTGATGCTTCCTAAGGCCCACTTGACTTCACACTCCAGGATGTCTGGCTCTGGATGAGTGATCACACCATCATGATTATCTGGGTCATGAAGATCTTTTCTGTTACAGTTCTGTGTATTCTTGCCACCTCTTCTTAATATCTTCTGGTTCTGTTATAGTTCTTTATATATTCTAGATATGAGCCCTTTAACAGATATACAATTTGAAAATGTTTTCTCAGATTCTGTATGTTGTATTTGCACTCCTTGATAGTCTTTGCTGTGAAACAAAAAGTCATAATTTCAATGAAGTCTGATTTGCCTATTTTTTATGCTGCTTATGCTTTGTATTATATAACAGACTCTTTTGCCAAACTCAAGATCATGAAGATGTACCATACGTTTTCTTCTAAGACTATATAATTTTAACTCTGTCTTAGCCTATTCAGGCTTCTGTAACAAAAAAGCACAGAGTGGCTTGCTTATAAACATTTATTTCTCATAGCTCTAGAGGCTGGAACCTCTAAGATCAAGGTACCAGTATGATTGAGTGCAAGTCCTCTCTTTAGTTCATAGCCTGCACCTTCTTGCTGTTCACTCACAATGTGGAAGGATGTAAGGATCTTTCTGGAGACTTTTTTTTAAATAAGAGTGATAATTACATTCATGAGGACTCCACCTTCATGACCCAAGTACCTCCTAAATTCCCATTTTATAATGCCATAATATTTTGGACTTGGTATTTCAACATGTTAATTTTGAAGAAACATATTCAGACCATAAAAATATCTTACACTTGATCTATTTTGAGTTACTTTTTGTATATAGTGTGAGGTGAGGGTTCAACTACATTCCTTTGAATACAGTTTTTCCAGAGTCATTTGCTGAAAGCACCATTCTTTCCCCTTTCAGTCATCTTGATACCCTTGTTAAAAATTAGTTGAACATACATCACTAATTATTAGAAATGCAAATCAAATCTACAATGAGATATCACCTTATACCAGCCAGAAAGGCTATCATCAAAGAATCCACAAACAATAAATGCTGGAGAAGGTGTAGAGAGATGGGAACTCTCCTACGCTGTTGGTAGGAATGTAAATTGGTACAGTCGCTATGGAGAACAGTATGGAGGTTCCTTTAAAAACCAAAAGTAGAGCTTTCATATAACCCTGCAATCCCACTCCTGGGCATATATCCAGAGAAAAACATGTCTGAAAAAGATACATGCACTCCAATGTTCATTGCAGCACTGTTTACAATAGCCAAGACATGGAAGCAAACTAAATGTCCATCAACGGAAGAATGGATAAAGAAGAAATGGTACATCTAGACAATGGAATATTACTCGGCCATTAAAAAGGATGAAATAATGTCATTTGCAATGGCACGGATGGACCTAGAGTGTCATACTGAGTGAAGTAAGTCCGACAGAGAAGGAGAAATATTGTATGACTTCCCTTATGCATGGAATGTAAAAGGAAATGATACAAGTGAACTTGAAAATGATAGAAGTGAGCTTACAAAAGTCTGTGAGAGACTCACAGGCTTTGAGAACAAGCTTATGGGTTTCTGGAGGGAAGGGTAGGGGAAAGGGACAGTTAGGGAGTTTGGGATGAACATGTACACACTGCTATATTTAGAATGGGTAACCAACAAGGACCTACTGTATAGCACATGCAACTCTGCTCAGTGTTGTGTGCCAGCCTGGATGGGAGGGGAGTTTGGGGGAGAAGGGATATATAGACATGTATGACTGAGTCCCTTTGTTGTTCAGCTGAAACTATCACAGCATTGCTTGTTATTTGGCTATATCCCAATACAAAATAAATAGTTAAAAAAATCAGTTGAACATAGATGTATGAATATATTTTTTGACTTCTATTCCATGTATCTATAGTGTCTGTCTCTGTGTTGTTAACGCATCATCTTGATTACCATGGTTTTGTAATAAGTCTTGAAATAAGGAAGTGTGAGTCCCACTACTTTATTCTCTTTTTAGAGTTGTTTGGCTATTCCAGGTCCCTTTAAATTCCATATGAATTTTAGAATCAACTTATAAATTTCTACAAAGAAGTAAGCTGGGATTCTGATAGGAACTGTACTGAATCCATAGATAAGTTTTGGGAGTATTGTCATCTTAGCAATGTCATGTTTTCTGATCCATGAATATTTGGTGTTTTTCAACTTATTTAGATATTTATTTTAAGAATGTTTTACAGTTAAGTATCTTATTCTTTTTGATGCTTATTGTTAATGGAAGTGTTTTCTTGTTTCCATTTTCAGATTGTTTATTGCAAGTGATTTTTTTATATTGATCTTGTTTCTTGAAATCTTACTGAGCTTATTGTTCCAGTCATTTTCTCAACAGATTCCTTAAGATTTTCTGTATTGAAGATTATGCAATCTGAGAATAGAGATAATTTTACTCATTCCTTTCCAGTCTGTGTATGTCTTTTATTTCTTTCAATTGGTAAATTGCCCTGTCCAGAACCTCCATTACAATGTTGAACAGGTGTGGCAAGAGTGGAACTTTTCTTGTTCCTGATTTAGAGGGGAAGCCCCCACTTCTCCCACCCCCCCCATTAAGTATGATGTTACCTTTGGATTTTTCTTAGATTCTATCAGTTTGAAAAAGTTTCCTTCTATTCCTAGTTTGTTGGGTGTTTTAATCATGGAGTGGAATGCTGAGCTTTTAATAAAGGAATATTAGAGGCTTTTAATGAAATAGCTATCATTGTTTCCATTTGCATATAGACTGGATGAATACATTTTAAGATTTTTTTCTGCATTGAAACATTAGGTAACATGATTCTTTAATCTAATAATGAACTTTAAGGGACCTTGCCGAATTTTACTTTATTAAGGATAATGTGTCAATTGCTGCTGGCCCCTAGTTTGACACTGACAAAAGTTTTGATGTGTAAAACTTTTCATTTCAATATTTTCTGCAGTGTACTTTGGCCCATGCTACATTAGAGCAAGATCTACTCCACCGTGTTTAAACATCTGTGCAAATGTTCTCACCAATTACTTATGTTTCATGCTTACTAGGAAATGAGAATGGGGACAAATTGTGTTACATGTTAAATGTCTTAAATTGATTTAATCTCTCATTTCCTGGAAGCTTGGAGACCTTTCTTATACTGTCCTTCTTGATAGGATTACTGGACAGAAGTGAGGTGTCAATATTCTCATTTCTTAGGTGCAGATAGAGATGGGTCAAGGAACTTGGTCACTCTGTCCATTATTTTATCATGGAATTCTCATCACTTCAGTTGTAAAGAAAGGAAACATTTAAGCTAAAGCTTCCCCCCATTTTCTTTAGCTATGTCTTAATTTGAGTTACCATAAAAAAAAAAAAACCACCATAGATTGGATGGTTTAAACAACAGATAATTATATTTCTCACAATTCCTGGATGTTGGGAAATCCAAAGTCAAGGTACCATCTGAGCTGGGTTCATGGTGAGGACTCTTGTTCGGATTTGCATAGAGATACCTTTTTGTTGAATTGTCATATGCTGGAGAGAGAGAGTTTTCTCTCTCATGTATCTTGTAAGAGCTTCTCACATGATTCAATTACCTCTGAAAGACTCCACCTCTACAAACCATTACATTAGGGATTAGGGCTTTAGTGGGTGAATTTTGGAAGAACACAAACAAGCTGCAAGTTTAAAGAGATATGTAATTCACACAATATTTCCCTCAAATATGTTATGTTAATGCTAATTTGAGAGAAGAGTTGGGGCAAAGGGACTCCAATTCTCCTCTAGATGACTTTATTTTTTAAAAAGAAATTGCAGTGTATTTTATTTTTTAAGTTATTTCTTTATTTTTGGCTGTGTTAAGTCTTCGTTCTTGTGAGGGCTTTTCTCCAGTTGCAATGAGTAGGGGGCTACTCTCTAGTTGTGGTGCATGGGCTTCTCATTGCAATGGTTTCTCTTGTTGCAGATCACGGGCTATAGGATGCACAGGCTTCAGTAGTTAAGGACGTGGGCACAGTATTGTGGCTCTCCAGCTCTAGAGCACAGGCTCAATATTTGTGGCGTACAGGCTTAGTTGCTCTGCAGCGTGTGGGATCTTCCCGGATTAGGGGTTGAACCCATGTCTCCTGCATTAGGAGGGGATTCTTTGCCCCTGATCCTCCAGGGAAGCCCTAGATAACTTTAATTCCTCTATTGGCATACTAGCACATCTAAGGACACTAGCAGCAAGGAAAACTAATATTTGCATAACGTTGTTCAGCTTATAGAATATTTTTATACTTATAAAAATTACTCCAATATCAAAACAATGACACATCCATTCCATAATGTAGTGGGAAGGGCACCTTAAGATGTGTCATATAGGAAATCATGCTGCTGCTGCTGCTAAGTCACTTCAGTCGTGTCCGACTCTGTGCGACCCCATAGATGGCAGCACACCAGGCTCCCCCGTCCCTGGGACTCTCCAGGCAAGAATACTGGAGTGGGTTGCCATGTCCTTCTCCAATGCATGAAAGTGAAAAGTGAAAGTGAAGTCGTTCAGTTGTGTCCGACTCTTCACAACCCCATGGGCTGCAGCCCACCAGGCTCCCCCGTCCATGGGATTTTCCAGGCAAGAGTACTGGAGTGGGGTGCCATTGCCTTCTCCTAGGAAATCATGAAAGCTCCCTTAATAGAGACTTAGATAAAAAATTTTCATGTTAACGACATCCTTAAATTTCCACAATAGCCCTTAAGAATCTTCTAGTCAAGAAGTATACTTAAGGTCCTGACACTTGTTGTTTTAATTTCCTTTATAAAGCTTTTATTAACTTCCAACAAAATAATCAAACTCTACCATTTACCAAAGCCATAGATTTGCCTTTTGAAGGAGAATGTAAATCTTGGCTTTTACCAGGCATCTTGGTGAAAGATGAGGAACCATTATGTATTTTAGCTTTCTATTTTGGGTCCCCCTAAAGTTCACCTGGGGTTTACACCTTATGATAGACAGATACTAAGTCTAAAACAGCTGAAACTTCATCAGATGGCTGCAACACTGGACAAAAGCCAAAAGGGCCTGGGCTTCCTATTTGAACCAAATGGATTCAAGGGCTCAGGGAGAGGTATGGACAAGGTATCAATTTTCATATTTTCTGATAATGAGTTTTGTCAAAAAAACTATTTTTATGATCACCAGTTGACCAGCTTGGACAATACACTAAATACACTCTTGAAGCCAGAAATTAGTATTTTCAAACTGAGATGAAACAGTTTCCTCAGGGAGTGTACTTTTCTGATCATTTACAGATTTAGACTCTTTAGATTGTAAGCTTTACATTCACTGTCTCACACACATTCATTCATTTCACTCATCTTAGAAGCATTTAGTGAGTGCCTGCTACTTTCTCAGTTTGCCTCCAATTATTTCTTTGAAAGGTGACTCATTTGGAATGCACCTGAAAACAGGGGCCAGTTATTTGATGTTTTTAAGTGCAGTCCAAATGCATCAAATCTAAAGGTTGTTGGGGAGGGCTTTGGAAATAGGCTTATCGCTCCTGCTATTTCCTCTGCTGAGAATTTGCAGGGAGCCTCCTAAAAACTAAGGGCCAGAGGAAATGCCCCCTGTGATGCCCACATTTGCTCCCCCACAGTGACAATATATGCCTGGGAGGGTCACAGTGCCCGTGTTTGCTTATCCCCATGGAGCCTCTTCTTGCCCTTTGGTTTCAGCTTTTGTGTCACGCAAGTCCTTGGCAGTTAACATCACAGCTTCCCAGGTGACAGAGTACGGAAGATTTTATACTTCTTATGAAAGCCAGCCTAGAAAAGAGATTTCAGAGACCAGTGAAGAAAGCATTTTCACAGCAGGTGTTTTGGCTGTTCTTTGATTGATGCCCTTTCTTTTGGATAGCAGAGAAGCCAACTTCTTGGTTAAAAGAACATCCATGATTTCTCGGAGACGCTGTGCACTGTCAAGTGTTCATGTTGTATCGATGCACCTTCCCTGCCCATTAAGTGCAATCATCTGAGTCCCTACATATATAAGTCAGGCTAACCAAATTCTTAATCCATTGGACAGTCTTTTCATTCAAGATGGACAATTATATCCTTGATCTCACTTCACCATATCTTCTAAGTACCATGAAAATATCAGAATAACTATAAAAGTGAAAATAAGCCTGCAGTTGCAATGACGAATAGGGAGAAAAGTTGTAGAAGTGAAAACTATTAGAAGACTGAACAAATTCAAATTAATTTGGGGAAGTAAAAAACATGTGGGCTGGTGTTCATGATGAAGGTGAATAGAGTCAAGGATCCTGCAGTCTAAGCTAGAAAAAGGACAGGGAAACTAGGAAAGCAATTATAATATTTTTCTCTGAAACTCTGGAAAAGCAATGCTCAGAACTAACAGAGATATGGACATTGAAAGGACCATAGGTCAGAACATGAATGTGGTGTACATGTATTGATTTGTTTGCAATCTACTCTGTGAATTTTCATGTTGGCCAATGGAAGAAATGTAAATATGGAAGTATCATATGTGGAGTCTGTGACGTATGGGGATTTACTGCTTCCTCAGAACACATACATATCCCCAGGGGAGAATGTTTGGGAGAAACTTTTCTTAGAAAAAAATTAGGCTTCTGGTTATCGAAACTGACTATTCCAATACCTCTCTTCACAGTATATTCTCAACCAAAGATTGCTCCCTATTAAAAGATGAATGACAAAAATGAATCAACAGGGCATGTGTGCTAAGATACTGTAATGGAAATGAGGCAAAATACAGCAAATGAGGCAGTTGGAGCATACATAATGAGAAATATGCCCCAAGGCAGAAGAAAATATTGAACAAAGACTTGTGTCTCAAATAAAATAAAGACAATGGAATTTCAGAAATAGGACCTCAAAGATGAGCTTCACAAATTTAAAGAAAAGATAATAATCAGACAATGGGAAATGACAAATGAACCAGCAGAGCTCCAGAAAGATATGTAATATGAAACAACTTTAAAAATTAGAGGAATAAAAACCTCAAGGAATACTAGAAATGAGAAGCTAGGCATCCGTGAACATACAATCAGAGTCATTGTATATACATCCACTCCAGTGACTTGAAATAGATCAAGTTGATATGGATAAGAAAAGGGAACTGAGAAGATCTGAACAGAAAAGCATAAATATAGGGGGAAATAAAGATACAATAGATACATAATTGACATTTACAAAAAAAGGGAACAGAAAAATAAAATGAAAAGTATTATAGTAATACTATAAGACCCTAATTTGCATAATCAGACTGCACAGCCTGTCTTTTCTGAGAATTTTCAGGAAACATTCTGAAAACTAGGGGCCAGGGTGGATTTGTGATTCCTCTCACAAATTTGCAGTGTATGCCTGGGATGGGTTTCACACTGCCCATTCTTGCTATCTATATGGAGACTTTTAGTGCTCCCTGATTTCAGCTTTTATGTTATATGTCATTACAATCCCTGACAGCATATTAAAAAGCAGAGACATCACTTTGCTGACAAATGTCCATGTAGTCAAAGCTATGGTTTTTCCAGTAGTCATGTACAGATGTGGCTGGACCATAAAGAAGGCTAAATGCCAAATTTCAAAGAAGCCTTCAAAGAAGGCTTTCAGATTTTGGTGCTGGACAAGACTCTTGAAAGTCCCCTGGACAGCAAGGAGATCAAACCAGTCAATCATAAAGGAAATAAATTCTGAATATTCATTGGAAGAACTGGTGCTGAAGCTAAAGCTCTCATACTTTGACCACCTGATACAAAGAGCTGACTCTTTGGAAAAGACACTGTTGCTGGGAAAGATTGAAGGCAAAAGGAGAAGAGGGCAGCAGAAGATGAGATCGTTAGATAGCATCACTGATTGAATGAACATGACTGAGAAAACTCTAGGAGACTGTGAAGGACAGGGAACCCTGGCGTGCTGTAGTCCATGGGGCTGCAAGGAGTCAGACATGACTTAATGACTGATTAACAACAATATCACTACCAAAGCACAATGTGCTAAGTTTACTGTACCTCAAATGTCAAAAAAAATGCTATGGGTACATACCTAGGCCACTCTCCATTCCCAGTGAAATCGACTACAAGGACAAAAGAATCAGGCTGGCATCAGACATCTAGGCAATAATAATCAATTCCAAAAAACAGTGAAGAAATGCCTGAGATATTTTAAGTAGAAATGAGAAAAAATTTATACACAGACATTATTTTAAACATGTAAGAATGAAGGTATAATAATTTTCTAAGGTATAATAATTTTCTATTGCATGTGTAACAAATTACCACAGAATCCATAGCTTAAAACAATATAAATGTATTATCTCGTACTTTCTGTATTTCAGAATACTATGTACAACTTAGTTTGGTGATGTCTCTGCTTAGAGTCTCAAGGGGCTCCTGTGATTACATTGGGCCCAGCTGGCTAACCTAGGATACTCTTTTTTAAAAAATTTTAATTGGAGGCTAATTACTTTACAATATTGTAGTGGCTTTTGCCATACATTGTCATGAATCATCCATGGGTGTACATGTGTTCCCCATCCTGAATCCCCCTCCCCATCCCATCCCTTAGGGTCATCCCAGTGGACCAGCCCTGAGCACCCTGTCTCATGCATCGAACCTGGACTGGCGATCTATTTCACATATGATAATATACATGTTTCAATACTATTTTCTCAAACCATCCCACCCTCGCCTTCTCCCACAAAGTCCAAAAGGCTGTTCTATACATCTGTGTCTCTTTTGCTGTCTCGCATATAGGGTTATCATTACCATCTTTCTAAATTCCATGTATATACATTAGTATATTGCATTGGTGTTTTTCTTTCTGACTTACTTCACTCTATAATAGGATCCAGTTTCATACTCTGTCTATCTTAAGGTCAACTGACTTAATTCTACCAGTGAAGTATCTCTTGCGATTTGACATAACACATTCTCAGCATTCCAGAATTAGGGCATAGACAACCTGCGGGGAGGAGTCATCATTCTTCCTACCAGAGTAGGTGATAAAATCCCCATCAATCGTGCTTTATGAAAAATTCAACTAATTAAGTTACATGTGAAGAAAATTTTATGAAGGAATTTGTGATGAATGTGGAATATATTTTTAAAATACAATGAAAGATATCTATTTACATACAAGGATATAAAATCAAATGCATTATTTAGGAAAAGGATTGATAACTGCTATAATACGCACTATCAAAATATCAGAGCTTGAACTCAGTAAAGGGTTATTTCTTGTTCCCATCACTGTCTGTTAAGTGATTCTCTTAAGTGGCTCTTCTCTTCCACACAGTGACTCAGGAATTCAAGGCCATTTTCAATGTGTAGTTCTGCTGTCTAGAAATCATTCACTTTCAAGTAAATGTATTGGAGAGAGAGAGATAGTGCAAGAGCTAGAGCAAGAAAGAAGATTCTCACAGGATATTCTAGAGGCCAAATCTGGAAAATGTATAAATCATTTCTGTTCACATTCTTTTTTTTTTAATTTAAATTTATTTATTTTAATTGGAGGCTAATTACTTTACAATATTGTATTGTTCTACCACACATCAACATGAATCCGCCACGGGTGTACACATGTTCCGCATCCTGAACCCCTCTCCCACCTCCCTCCCCATACCATCCCTCCAGGTCATCCCAGTGCACCAGCCCTGAGCATCCTGTATCAAACCTGGACTGGCAATTCGTTTCTTATATGATATTATACATGTTTCAATGCCATTCTCCCAAATCATCCCAACCTCTCCCTCTCCCACAGACTCCAAAAGACTGTTCTACACATCTGTGTCTCTTTTGCTGTCATGTATACAAGGTTATAGTTACCATCTTTTAAATTCCATATATATGTGTTAATATACTGTATTGGTGTTTTTCTTTCTGGCTTACTTCACTCTGTATAATCGGCTCCAGTTTCATCCACCTCATTAGAACTGATTCAAATGTATTCTTTTTAATGGCTGAGTAATACTCCATTGTGTATATGTACCACAGCTTTCTTATCCATTCATCTGCTGATGGACATCTGGGTTGTTTCCATGTCCTGGCTATTATAAACAGTGCTGCGATGAACATTGGGGTACATGTGTCTCTTTCAATTCTGGTTTCCTCGGTGTGTATGCCCAGTAGTGGGAGTGCTGGGTGGTATGCCAGTTCTATTACAAGCTTTTAAAGGAATCTCCACACTCTTCTCCATAGTGGCTGTACTAGTTTGCATTCCCACCAACAGTGTAACAGGGTTCCCTTTTTTCCACACCCTCTCCAGAATTTATTGCTTGTAGACTTTTGGATTGCAGCCATTCTGACTGGCGTAAGATGGTACCTCATTGTGGTTTTGATTTGCATTTCTCTGATAATGAGTGATGTTGAGCATCTTTTCATGTGTTTGTTAGCCATCTGTATGTCTTCTTTGGAGAAATGTCTGTTTAGTTCTTTGGCCCATTTTTTGATTGGGTCATTTATTTTTCTGGAATTGAGCTGCATAAGTTGCTTGTATATTTTTGAGATTAGTTGTTTGTCAGTTGCTTCATTTGCTATTATTTTCTCCCATTCAGAAGGCTGTCTTTTCACCTTGCTTATAGTTTCCACATTCTTGGTGGTATAATTTATCACATGGTCCAACCTAGCTACAAGGGAGGATGGGAAATGTAGCCTTTGTGAGTTCCTAGAAAGAGGAAATGAAATTGGTGTATATCCACTTTCTGCCACAATAACATTTAATGAAATAGAAACAATGTTCTTTCTGATCCAAATCAGCAGGTATAAATTGGTAGAGCAGTTGGGGGAATATTTAAGTGTACCTTAAATACCTTTTATAGTGATTGCTTTAAAAGTTGATTAAATAAAATTATTCTTAATTTATTACTTGTATATATGAAGATAACCATATGAACTAAAAATATGAACATAAAAAATAGGAAGTAAGAGATAGAGGCAGATTTAGAGTCAGAAGAAGTATTAAGTAGTTATTTTCTTATCTGTCATAGTGTGTAGCCTCTAATGTATTTTCTACAGTTTATAATTAAAGAAATCATGATTTAAGTTTATTGCATAAAGCTGTAGTTATTAAAGTAGCATTTGGCACTAAAAACAATAAACTTTAGAAGACATAATTGAAATAAAACAAAGAAAAGTAGGTTAATATAGGGAAGGACAAAACACAGAGGAAATTTTCTTAAAAAGCTTAACACAAAGAAACAAAAGCAAAAAGTGACATATCAATAAGTAGGCATGAGACAATCTTACCATTAAAAATATATATATTTTTCAGAGACACACTCAGAATAAGATGGAGTAGCAGAGACTAGAAACCTATTTAGTGTATCTGTCTATCATCTATCTAAGCCTGCATGCTGCTGTCCATGGGATCGCAAAGAGTTGGACATGACTTTGTGACTGAACAACAACGTGTGGGAAAAGAATCTTCAAAGGAGTGGATATGTGTATATGTATAACTGAGTAACTTTTCTGTATGGCAGAAACTAACATGGCAGTGTAAATTAACTATACCCCAATAAAAATTAACTAAAAGATAATAGAACTATGAGATCCACTGTAGATTTTTTAAAAACCTACAAACAATAAATACTAGAGAGGGTATGGAAAAAAGGAAACCCTCCTATACTGTTAGTGAAAATATAAATTGGTAGAGCCACTATGGAGAACAGTATGGAAGTTCCTTAAAAAACTAAAAAATAGAGCTACCATATGATCCAACAATTCCACTCCTGAGCATGCATTCACAGAAAACCATAATTTGAAAAGATAGATGCACTCCAGTGTTTATTGCAGCACTACTTAAAATAGCCAGGACAAGGAAGCAACCTAAATGTCCATTGACAGAGAAATGGATAAAGAAAGTGTGCTGCATATATGCAACAGAATACTACTCAGCCACAAAAAGAATAAAATAATGCCATTTATAGCAACATGGATGGGCTTAGAGATTTCCATATTGAATGAACTCAGAGAACAATACATATAGTATGATATTGCTTATATGCGGAATCTAAAAAAATGGTACAAATGAATTTATTTGTAAAAAGTAAATAGAGTCACAGATATTGAAAACAAACTGATGGTTGCCAGGGAAGAAAGGTGGGGGATGTATAGATTGGGAGATGGGGATTGACAGATACTTATTACTACATATTAAATAGATAACTAATAAAGACCTACAATCAACCTGCCTGACTTCAGACTATATTACAAAGCTACAGTCATCAAGACTATACTGGCACAGTACTGTACTGGTACAAATACAGAAATATAGATCAATGGGACAAAATAGAAAGCCCAGAGATAAATTCACACACCTATGGACACCTTATCTTTGACAAAGGAGGCAAGAGTATACAATGGAGAAAAGACAACCTCTTTAACAAGTGGTGCTGGGAAAACTGGTCAATCACTTGTAAAAGAATGAAAACTTTCTAACAAAATTAATTCAAAATGGATTAAAGTTCTAAGTGTAAGACCAGGAACTATAAAACTCCTAGAGGAAAACATAGGTAAAACACTCTCTGACATAAATCATGGCAGGATCCTCTATGACCCACCTCCCAGAGTAATGGAAATAAAAGCAAAAATAAACACATGGGACCTAATTAAATGTAAAAGCTTTTGCACAATGAAAGAAACTATAAGCAAGGTGAAAAGACAGCCTTGGGAATGGGAGAAAATAATAGCAAACAAAGCAACTGACAAAGAATTAATCTCAAAAATATACAAGCAGCTCACGCAGCTCAATACCAGAAAAATAAATGACTCAATCAAAAAATGGGCCAAATAACTAAAGAGACATTTCTCCAAAGAAGACATACAGATGGCTAACAAACACATGAAAAGATGCTCAACATCACTCATTGTCAGAGAAATGCAAATCAAAAACACAATGAGGTAGCATCTCACGCTGGTCATAATGGCTGCTATCAAAAAGTCTACAAACAATAAATGCTGGAGAGGGTGTGGAGAAAAGGGAACCCTCTTACACTGTTGGTGGGAATGCAAACTAGTACAGCCACTATGGAGAACAGTGTGGAGATTCCTTAAAAAATTGCAAATAGAACTGCCATATGATCCAGCCATTCCACTGCTGGGCATACACCGAAGAAACCAGAATTGAAAGAGACACATGTACCCCAATGTTCATCGCAGCTCTGTTTACAATAGCCACGACATGGAAACAACCTAGATGTCCATCAGCAGACGAATGGATAAGAAAGCTGTGGTACATATACACAATGGAATATTACTCAGCCATTAAAAAGAATACATTTGAATCAGTTCTAATGAGGTGGATGAAACTGGAGCCTATTGTACAGAGTGAAATACGTCAGAAAGAAAAACACCAATACAGTATATTAATACATATATATGGAATTTAGAAAGGTGGTAATGATGACAGCAAAAGAGACACAGATATAAATAACAGACTTTTGGACTCTGGACGAAGGAGAGGGTGGGATGATTTGAAAGAATAGCATTGAAACATGTATATTACCATATGTGAAAGAGATTGCCAGTCCAGGTTTGATGCATGAGACAGGGTGCTCAGGGCCGGTGCACTGGGTTGACCCTGAGGGATAGGATGGGGAGGGAGGTGGGAGCTGGGTTCAGGATGGGGGACACATGTACTCTCATGGCTGATTCATGTCAATGTATAGCGAAATCCACTACAATATTGTAAAGTAATTAACCTCCCATTAAATAAATAAATAAATTAAAAAAAAGACCCACAGAGAACTCTACTCAATACTCTATAATGTCTATAAGGAAAAGAATCTAAAAAAGAGTAGATATATGTATATGTATTACTGATTCACTTTGTTGTATTCCTGAAACTAACATTACATTGAAAATCAACTATAAACTCCAATACAAATTTAAGAAAAGAACACATAAGAAATATATAACCTCAAATTTTGAAATTATATAAAAATAAACATTGAATTATACAGCTTTTAAACAGAGAATATATCAATAGGTTCTTATCAGTTGCTTAGATAAATTTGCAATAACTGAACTTCAAAGAAGAAAATAAAGTCAAAATAGTAAAAAAATACAGATGATATTTGCTGATGAGAGAATAATAAAGCTAAAAACTAACAAAACAGAAGTGTCTATTTAAGTTACTTGTCCATTTTCAAATGTGATTATTACTATTATTATTTTGCTATTAAGTTTTAGGAGTTCCTCAAATATTATAACTATTTAAAAAATACAGAATTTGCCAATATTTTCTCCCATTCTGTTGTTTGCCTTGTAATTTTATTGATTGTTCCCTTTACTCTACAGAAGCTTTTGAGTTTGATGTGGTCCCACTTGTCAATATGTGTTTTTGTTGCCTGTGCTTTTTGTGCCATATCCAAGAAATCGTTGCCAAGACTGAAGTCCAGAAGATGTCCCTCTGTGTTTTCTTCTTGAAGTTTTACAGTTTCAGGTATTATCTTGAAGTCTGTAAAGCCTTTTGAGCTGATATTTATATATGGCATAAGATACAGATCCATTTTTATTCTTTGCATGTAGACATCCAGGTTTACCAGCATAATTTTCTTGAGTAGACATGTCTCAAAAGAAGATATACAAATAGCCAAGAGCTATATGAAAAGGTGCTCAACATCACTCATTATTAGGGAAATAAAAAGAAAACCACAATGTGATATCACCTCCCACTTTTTAGAATGGCTATTATAAAAAGAAATCCCAACAACAAGATAACAAATGCTGTTCACTTCAGTTCAGTTGCTCACTCGTGTCTGACTTTTTGTGATCCCGTGAACTGCAGTACGCCAGGCTTCCCTGTCCATCACCAACTCCCAGAGCTTACTCAAACTCATGTCCATTGTGTTGGTGATGCCATTCAACCATCTCGTCCTCTGTCGTCCCCTTCTTCTCCTGCCTTCAATCTTTCCCAGCATCAGGGTCTTTTCCGATGAGTTGGTTCTTTACATCAGGTGGCCAAAGTATAGGAGTTTCAGTTTCAGCATCAGTCCTTCCAATGAATATTCAGGACTGATTTCCTTTAGGATGGACTGGTTGGATCTCCTTGCAGTTCAAGGGACTCTCAAGAGTCTTCTCCAACACCACAGCTCAAAAACATCAATTCTTCAGCTCTCAGCTTTCTTTATAGTCCAGCTCTCACATCCATACATGACTACTGCAAAAACCATAGCTTTGACTAGATGGACCTTTGTTGGCAAAGTAGTGTCTCTGCTTTAGTATTCTTGCCTGGAGAATCCCATGGACGGAGGAGCCTTGTAGGCTACAGTCCACGGGGTCGCAAAGAGTTGGGCACGACTGAGCGACTTTCACTTCACTTTCACTAGTTTGGTCATAACTTCTTCCAAGGATCAAGCATCTTTTAATTTCATGGCTGAGTCACCATCTGCAGTGATTTTGAAGCCCCCCCACCAATAAAGTCTCTCACTGTTTCCATTGTTCCCCCATCTATTAACCATGTAGTGATAGGACTGGATGCCATGATCTTAGTTTTTTTTTCTTTTTATTTATTTATTTATTTTTACTTACAATACTGTATTGGTTTTGCCATACATTGATATGTTGAGTTTTAAGCCAATTTTTTCACTCTCCTCTTTCACTTTCATCAAGAGGGTCTTTAGTTCCTCTTCACTTTCTGCCATAAGGGTGCTGTCATCTGCATATGTGAGGTTATTGATATTTCTCCCAGCAATATTGATTCCAGCTTGTGCTTCCTCCCACCCAGCATTTCTCACGATGTACTCTGCATATAAGTTAAATAAGCAGGGTGACAATATACAGCCTTGACGTACTCCTTTCCGTATTTGGAACCAGTCTGTTGTTCCATGTCCAGTTCTAACTGTTGCTTCCTGACCTGCATATAGGTTTCTCAAGAGGCAGATCAGGTGGTCTGGTATTCCCATCTCTTTTAGAACTTTCCACAGTTTATTGTGATCCACACAGTCAAAGGCTTTGGAATAGCCAATAAAGCAGAAATTGATGTTTTTTTCTGGAACTCTCTTGCTTTTTCCATGATCCAGTGGATGTTGGCAATTTGATCTCTGGGTCCTCTGCCTTTTCTAAAACCAGCTTGAACATCTGGAAGTTCACGGTTCACGTATTGCTGAAGCGTGGCTTGGAGAATTTTGAGCATTACTTTACTAGCATGTGAGATGAGTGCAATTGTGTGGTAGTTTGAGCATTCTTTGGCATTACACCTTCTTTGGGATTGGAATGAAAACTGACCTTTTCCAGTCCTGTGGCCACTGCTGAGTTTTCCAAATTTGCTGGCATATTGAGTGCAGCACTTTCACAGCATCATCTTTCAGGATTTGAAACAGCTCCACTGGAATTCCATCACCTCCATGAGCTTTGTTCATAGTGATGCTTTCTAAGGCCCACTTGACTTCACATTCCAAGATATCTGGCTCTAGGTGAGTGATCACACCATCGTGATTTTCTGGGTCATGAAGATTTTTTTGTACAGTTCTTCTGTGTAGTCTTTCCATCTCTTCTTAATATCTTCTGCTTCTGTTAGGTCCATACCATTTCTGTCCTTTATCGAGCCCATCTTTGCATGAAATGTTCCCTTGGTATCTCTAATTTCCTTGAAGAGATCTCTAGTCTTTCCCAATCTGTTGTTTTCCTCTATTTCTTTGCATTGATCCCTGAGGAAGGCTTTCTTATCTCTCCTTGCTATTGTTTGGAACTCTGCATTCAGATGGGTATATCTTTCCTCTTCTCCTCTGCTTTTCCCTGCTCTTCTTTTCACAGCTATTTGTAAGGCCTCCTTGGACAGCTATTTTGCTTTTTTGCATTTCTTTTTCTTGAGGATGGTCTTGATCCCTGTCTCCTGTGTTATGTCACGAACCTCATTCCATAGTTCCCTCAGGCACTCTATCAGATCTAGTCCCTTAAATCTATTTCTCACTTCCATTATATAGTCATAAGGGATTTGATTTAGGTCATACCTGAATGGTCTAGTGGTTCTGCCCACTTTCTTCAATTTAAGTCTGAATTTGGCAATAAGGTATTCATGATCCAAGCCACAGTCAGCTCCTGGTCTTGTTTTGGCTGACTGTATGTAGCTTCTCTATCTTTGGCTGCAAAGGATATAATCAATCTGATTTCAGTGTTGATCATCTGGTGATGTCCATGTGTAGAGTCATCTTGCGTGTTGTTGAAAGAGGATGTTAGCTATGACTAGTGCGTTCTCTTGGCAGAAGTCTGTTAGCCTTTGCCCGGCTTCATTCTGTACTCCAAGGCATTTTTAAAGAAGTAAATCATGCCATATACCATACTGTGGATGGAGCTAAGGATATTATTCTAAATGAAGTAAGGCAGATACAGAGCAAATACTGCATGCTGTCACTTAAATGCGGTATCTAAAACAGTGGAATTTAAAGAAGCAGAGAACAGAATTGTGGTTTCAAGGGGTTGGAGCGAGCAAAAATGGGGAATTGTTTAATAAGCGTAAGTAAACTAATACAATATTTGTCTCTCTGTACCTGGCTTATTTCACTAAGCATAATGTCCTCCAGACCCATGTATGTTGTTGCAAATAGCAGGATTTCTTTCTTTTTTAAAGCAGAAAGACATTTCACTGGATGGTAGCACAACATTTTATTTACCCATTGATCTGTCGATAGATATTTAGGTTATTTCCATAGCTTGACTATTGCTACATGCATCTTTTAAGGTAAGTTCCTGTTTGGGCACTGCCAAGCAGGGGACTTCCCAGCTGGCTCAGATGGCAATGCAGGCGACACAGGTTTGATCGCTGCGTGGGGAAGATCCCCTGGAGCAGGAAATGGCAACTCACTCCAGTATTCTTGTCTGGAACATCCCATGGACAGAGGAGCCTGGCGGGCTACAGTCCACAGGGTCACAAAGAGTCGGACACAACTGAGTGACTGAGCAAGTACACATGCAACTCAAACAAGGCTTTCCTGACTTGACACTAGGTAAACTTTTGCTCTGTTTCTTAGGCTATCCCATGCATATATCACACACATATATGCACATATGTTATATATATACTCTTTCCAGTGATTGTGCTATAGATACAGTGGTGAATACTGACTGCCTTTAAGGAGGACTCAGTTTCTTTGACGAGGCCACTGCATAAATATATTATCACAATGTCATGTGATACATATGTGTAATAGAGTCTGTATTCATTAAATATATTGGAATAATTAATGAATGAGTGTCAGTGGGAGGCAAATTCCACATGGGTCTAGATGCATGTTTAAAATGAATTTCTCACATGGTGGTTAATATGTTAACATAATAATATTTATTATATTTAGGCCAGCCACTTGACTGCTTCAGATAAATTCAACTTGATCATTGTATATTAGTATCTTTACATATTGTTTGACTCAATTAACTCTAAATTTTAAGATTTTCTTATAATCTAGGTCATGAGAGAGAATGGCATATTAAGTTTCATTCTCATATTGTCTTTTGGTTCAGATAGCAAGATTATAATAACTTCATAGAATGAGTTCAGTTCAGTTCAATTCAGTCGCACAGTCGTGACCGACTCTCTGCGACCCCATGAATCGCAGCATGCCAGGCCTCCCTGTCCATCACCAACTCCCAGAGTTCACTCAGACTCACGTCCATCGAGTCTGTGATGCCATCCAGCCATCTCATCCTCTGTCGTCCCCTTCTCCTCCTGCCCCCAATCCCTCCCAGCATCAGAGTCTTTTCCAATGAGTCAACTCTTCGCATGAGGTGGCCAAAGTACTGGAGTTTCAGCTTTAGCACCATTCCTTCCAAAGAAATCCCAGGACTGATCTCCTTCAGAATGGACTGGTTGGATCTCCTTGCAGTCCAAGGGACTCTCAAGAGTCTTCTCCAACACCACAGTTCAAAAGCATCAGTTCTTTGGTGCTCAGCCTTCTTCACAGTCCAACTCTCACATCCATACATGACCACAGGAAAACCCATAGGTTAGGCAGTATTATCTGTTTTATTTTCTAGATTATATTATTTGAGATGGAAATAATCTGGTTCTTCATATTTTGGTAGAAAACACTAAGAAAAGACTTTCTCTGTGTTATTTTCTTTATGAGAAAGATCTTAATACCACTTCAATTTTTAAAATAGTTATTGGGCTATTAAAACTGTATTTAAAAAATTTTTTTGGTAATGTGTAGGTAATTAGAATTTGTCTAGTTTTCTTCTTTGGCATAAAGTTTTTCAAAGTATTATCTTATTCTACTTTTAATCTGATCTGTACCTGTATTAAGGAGCCACTTTGCTTTCTAGAATTGTATTTTTTGCCTTCTATCTTTTGTTAGGATAAATTTTACCAAAGGTTTGTTTACTTTGAATATCAATCTTTTCTTTTTAATCTCCTTGCTTTTTATTTCATTGAGTTTTTTCTTATCATTGTTGTCTCCTTTCTTTTATTACATTTTTATCTTGTTCTTTATTCAAGTTTCTTAAGTTAGATATATAGCATATTAATTTTGAGTAATTTAAATAAATTAAATAATAATTGATATCATTTTCTAATAAAACGTGAGACAATAACTTTCCTTCTAAATACAGCTATTTGTATCTAATAGGTTTTATATGAAGCATTTTAGTATTATTTAGTTCTATGTATTTAAAAACTTCCATCCATTATTCTTTAATCTGTGACTTAGAAATGTGCTTTAAAATTTCCAAATGTAAGGGAATTAAAAAAACAATTACTATTGGCATCTAACTTGTGTTTTAATCAAATACCAATTCTCTGAAACTTAACTTTCTCACCCCCTTAATATAATTAATATATGTAAGTGTTCCATTTATCTATGAAAATAATTGATATTTTTAGCTTTTGTGTATAGAATTCAGTTTTTGTTCATTAATGTTGTTAATTGTATTTTGTCATTAATATTTAATTTTTTATAAGAATTAACTGTCAATAAAAAAGTTATGTACAAATTTCCAGTATTATATCAGGATTGCTCATTTAGCAGGTATATCTATTTTTTTGCTTTTTACATTTGAAAATGATTTATTAGATTCATAAAAATCTCATCATTTTTTAAATTAAACATTAAAAATTTTACAAAGTTGTATTAGTTTCAAGTGTACAGCAAAGTGTTTCAGTTATACAGATTTTTTCCATTATAGATTATATGGTATATAATATATATTATATATATTGAGTATAGTTCCTTGCACTCTATATACATCCTTTTGTTCACTATTTTTATTTATAGTAGTGTGCATATGTTAATCCAAAACTCCTAATTTATCTTCCCCCCACAACTATTCCCTCTGGTAACCATAAGTTTGTTTTCTATGTCTGTGAGTCTATTTCTGTTTGGTAAACAAGTTTATTAGTGTCATTTTTTTAGATTATCCATATAAATGATATCAGGCTTTCCAGGTGGTACTAGTGGTAAAGAACCCAGGTGCCAATGCAGGAGACATAAGAGATGCAGGTTCAATCCCTGGGTCGGGAAGATCCCCTGGAGGAGGGCATGGCCACCCACTCTAGTATTCTTGCCTGGAGAATCCCATGGACGGAGGAAACTGGTGGATCATGGTCCATGGGGTCGCGAAATGTCAGACATGATTAAAGTCACTTAGCATGCTTATATATATAAATGATATCATGTGATATTTGTCTTTATCTGTCGAGCTTACTTCACTCAGTATGACAATCTCTAAGTCCATCCATGTTGTTGAAAATGGCATTATTTTCTCCTTTTTAATGAATGAGTAATATTCCATTGTGTATATATACCACATCTTCTTTACCCTTTCATTTATAGACATTTAGGTTGCTTCCATGTCTATTCTCTATTGTAAACAGTGCTACAATGAACAGTGCATGTATCTTTTCAAATTATAGTTTCCTGTGGATATATGCCCATGAGTGCTATTGCTGATCACATGGGAGCTCTATTTTCAGTTGTTTTTAAAGGATCCTCCTTACTGTTCTAAATAGTGGCTGCACAAATTTACATTCTCACCAGCATTGTAAGAGAGTTCCATTTTCTCCACACCCTCTAGCATCTATTATTTGCAGATATTGTAATTATGGCCATTCTAATTGATATCTGCTGGCTGTAGATCAGTGGCTCCTTCAACTACAAAGTGATTCAATTACCTTTTGAGGGTGGTTCAAGACACACAGGCGCTCGCCAGTCCTTTTGCCACTGTTGCAGCTTTCTTCATTGGGCTTCCAGGGGGCAAAAGAATCCTCCTGCAACGCAGAAGACACAGGAAATGTGAATTCGATCCCTGAGTGGGGAAGACCTGCTGGAGTAGGAAACGGCAACTGACCCTGGTATTCTTATCCAGAAAATTCCATGGACAGAGGAGGCTGGCCATCTATAGTCCATGGAGTCGCAAAGAGTTGGACATGACTGAGCGCACACACAAAGTTTCTGCTAACTGGTTTGAGGTGATATCTCATTGTAGTTTGGATTTGTATTTCTCTAATAATTGATGATCTTTTAATGTGCCTGCTGGCCATCTTGGAGAAATGCTTATTTAAATCTTCTGTTCATTTTTTGATTGAGCTGTTTGGTTATTTTAATATCAAGCTGTATGGACTCTGTATTTCTTGGAAATTAATCTTTTATCAGTAGCAGCATGTGCAAATATTTTCTCTCATTCTGCAGGTGGCCTTTTCATTTTGTTTATGGTTTCCTTTACTATGGAAAAGTTTTTAAGTTTAATTAGATTTCTTTTGTTTATTTTTGTTTCTATTTCCATTATCTAGCAAATGGATTAAGAAATATGGCTGTGATTTATGTCTAAGAGTGTTCTGTTTTCACTGAACTATGGAAAACATACTAAATGAAAAATATGGTAAAAAGCTATATGTGTAAGAGAAGAGGACCCCTGACTCATCTATTCTGGATACCTATCTTGGGTGGGGATGTGATTACTCATCATTCTAGATGGTGCCAATGAGTCATCTTTGAACATCGATCCTGAATTTATGAGGACGCGATGGCCCTGGGTCCTTCTTTGGAACTGACAGGGAGAGAGGGCCTCTGGCAGGGGCTGAGACTGTGACCAGCTCAGTGGCCAGATTCAAGCCAAATGAATGAATAACGTAGGGAGGAAACTTGCCACCTGGGGCAATTTCACTCAACAGCCAAGCTGGCTGAGAGATGTGACCAACGCCAAAGAGCTCTGATTAGTGTAGGTGGAGCTACAGGTGTCCTCCTGCCTCTGCGGTGGCAGACAAGTGGGGAAAGAGCTGTGGCCAGGCAGATCCCAGCTCTAAGGCTGCTTCTCCAGGAGTAGAGCCCTGATACAGCCTGTGGCCGTCTGGCCCGAGCGGGGTCTGGTCATTGGCAAAATTGGTGGACTCTGCCTGAAGAGCTCATTTTCCTCTCTGAAAACGTTCCTCTTCCCACAGTTAGGGGATGTGTGTGGGAAGGACTCAGTGCTGTCCAATGACCTCTGCCCTTGGTGATCCCACATTCTAAGAGGTGAGGGCACAGGGCCCAGCCTCCCCACCCCCAAGTCCAGGATGGTCACTGATGGATATCATTCAAAGCAAGATGAGGCCATGTTAATAGGGCACTCTCATCTCTAGGTGAGTGTGGAACCTCTGTGACAAGAAGGGAAAGAACTGCATTTTCTCCCAAAGCCGCCGGAAATAATTTCTACTTTAATGGTGAAAACAAGAGCCTTTACATCTCTAGCTGGTTTACATTGCAGGCTGTAATGAGCGAGAAAATGTTTTTCTTTTAATAGCTAATCCTCTGATGCTTCGTGCCTGGCAAGGTAAGTTGATGCAGCAAATCATCGTCCTCAAAGAGAGATTGAGCCAGGAACAGGATCCTTGCTTTGTCCACTGCGTCACTTAGCTCGTTAGTGTAGCAAGAACATTGGCACCTGTTTGCAACACGACATTCTTGAAAGAGTGGTGGTTACCAGGCACAGCCCCAGCAAGATGCAGGAAGAGAGGGAAAACTTCTTGCCCCAACTTCTCCCAGTTGCACCAGATTCCCTTACCTGAATGCACTGGTGTCACCTCTGTTAACAGTCACACTGTCCATTTTCCACTCTTTTAACTGTCTGCCCGTCACACCCTCACTGCCAGCCATTCCCAGGAGGCCCAGGGAGCTGGGATTAGTCTTTCCACTGTAGTGAGCACGAGCTAGGGTTTTCTCTTAAGAGCAGGGTGTCTGTAGGGGGCGGGCCTGAGCAAGTGGGCAGCGAGAGATGGCAGAAGTAAAGGGGTCTCACCCCACAGGTGCAGGTGCAGAAGGACCAGTACTGAGCACTGGCATCCTCTTGCTTTGGCCCCTTCTTCCAACTTCATCTCCGTTTGCTGCTAAGTCACTTCAGTCGTGTCTGACTCTGTGCGACCCCATAGACGGCAGCCCACCAGAATCCCCCGTCCCTGGGATTCTCCAGGCAAGAACACTGGAGTGGGTTGCCATTTCCTTCTCCAATGCATGAAAGTGAAAAGTGAAAGTGAAGTCGCTCAGTTGTGTCCAACCCTCAGCGACACTATGGACTGCAGCCTTCCAGGCTCCTCCGTCCATGGGATTTTCCAGGCAAGAGTACTGGAGTGGGGTGCCATTGCCTTCTCCATCTCCCTTTGGGGCTTTGTTTTCCCTTTGTGGGTAGGAATTTTTCCCCCAGCATGTCAGCATACAGTTGGGGTGCCCTTTATGCTGCTAGTCTGCCTCATTCTTCTTTCCTTTGCGAGTAAAAGCTTTCCTTAACTTTCTCTGCACTTCACATCCCATACGGGTGAGGTGTCCACATTAATAATGAAACATCTATGATTTTTTTAACGTCTCTTTACTTGGGAAGTGTTATTCATGGTAAGTGTTTCTGAAAGTCCTGCATTTTAGATTGTTAACACTGTAAATATATTTAGATTACCCTATATTCATCAATTTTTAATAGAATCATTATTTACTCCCTAATAATGGCTTCTTATCAAGTTAGCTGCAATTCAGTGTCTTTGGTAGTTAACATGAACTATTTTTCCACAAATACATATTTAAGCAAACAGTTTCAATTTTCTTCCAAAATTAGCAATGAAAATTAATTATAGGTACTATTTTGTTTTTAATATCAAGATAATCTATCAAAATCATTTGAAATGATTCTTAGGAAGGCTTCCATAATCATCTCATAAACATTTTATTTATTTCTCTGGAAATTAAAACTCATAATTTACTGATTTCTACACCTCATAATAATTTATTGTAGGAGCATGGCCATTGCTCACTGAACAAAAGCAACTGACCTATTGACAATGGGAAATGGGTTGGTATAGAAACAGAAGAGAACTCATTCTTTTTAGCTCTTTGGGTCCCTCTCAAATCTACCTGGGATTTATAAGTTTAGATGGGTACAAGCCAGTCTAATGTAGCTAAAACTTCATCAGAGAGCTGTAGCATGGGACAAAAGCCAGTAGGATCAGGTTTCTCATCCAAATCAATCAGGTTCCGGGGCTCAGGCAGAGGACAGAGTTATTATTATTTTTTCCTAAATGAAATTTGTCTGGAAAAGCTAGTGTACAAACCTATATGAAATGGATGGGAAAATACATTATCTGCACTCTTGAGGCCAGAAATTAGTATTCTCAAATTGAGATGAAACAGTTTCCTCAGGAAATGTACTTTTCTGATCATTTACAGATTTAGACTCTTTAGATTGTAAGCTTTACATTCACTGTCTCACACACATTCATTCATTTCACTCATCTTAGAAGCATTTAGTGAGTGCCTGCTACTTTCTCAGTTTGCCTCCAATTATTTCTTTGAAAGGTGACTCATTTGGAATGCACCTAAAAACAGAGGCCAGTTATTTGATATTTTTAAGTGCAGTCCAAATGCATCAAATCTAAAGGTTGTTGGGGAGGGCTTTGGAAATAAGCTTATCGCTCCTGCTATTTCCTCTGCTGAGAATTTGCAGGGAGCCTCCTAAGGGCCAGAGGAAATGCCCCCTGTGATGCCCACATTTGCTCCCCCACAGTGACAATATATGCCTGGGAGGGTCACAGTGCCCATGTTTGCTTATCCCCATGGAGCCTCTTCTTGCCCTTTGGTTTCAGCTTTTTGTGTCACGCAAGTCCTTGGCAGTTAACATCACAGCTTCCCAGGTGACAGAGTACGGAAGATTTTATACTTCTTATGAAAGCCAGCCTAGAAAAGAGATTTCAGAGACCAGTGAAGAAAGCATTTTCACAGCAGGTGTTTTGGCTGTTCTTTGATTGATGCCCTTTCTTTTGGATAGCAGAGAAGCCAACTCTTGGTTAAAAGAACATCCATGATTTCTCGGAGACGCTGTGCACTGTCAAGTGTTCATGTTGTATCGATGCACCTTCCCTGCCCATTAAGTGCAATCATCTGAGTCCCTACATATATAAGCCAGGCTAGTAAAACTCTTTAGAGAAGATATAAAGTAAGCAAGATATTTAGTTTGTATTACTTATGCTAAATGGTGTATCTGACAGAAATGTTGACTTACCGACTAGTAAAAAGATGCCAAGTAGAGATAATTAATATTTATATCTAAGAATTATAAGGATAAAGTTATTTATCCATATGATCAATGTTTTCATGAAGTTAGGTGTGAAGGTTCCAGGAGACAGTGCCTCTTGGAGTCAGTTATGCTTGAATATGATATTTTGGAAGGAGCATTAGTTTCTCCATTCTCCATCTTATTTGTTAATATAGATACTGGTCTGTACCAGGACACTTAGTTATTTCAGTTTGGGAAAATCCATATAATAATCAGGTTGCCTGTGTTTGTGAATGGGAGTAGTGAGTATACATATGTGTTTCTGAGTACTATGAATAAGTAGCAAGAAAAATTGCAAACACATTAAAAATAACTGTGCTTCACTTTTAAAAACTATATTTGACCTAAATTATGTTGTTTTTCCTTTTATATTTTTTTATTAATGCTGTTGTCAAACTGATTTCTTTACACAGCTCCTCGACAGGCCTGCTTTTTTCAACCAAAACTCTCCTGGACTCCTCTGCCTGTCATCCTCTGGAGCCTCACTGCCTTAAACTATAGTCTGTAGGGCAGCGGCACTGGCGTTTGTTATACATTTGTTAGACATGTGGAATATCAGGCTGCACTCCTCATCTAATGAATCAATCTTTATTTTAGCAAAATCCTCAGGTGTTTCGCAAGTACCTTAAAGTTTGAGAAGTGATCCTCTGTAGTGCTGCTGTCTTTAAAAAAAAAAAAGCATCAGTCAACACCTCCTATACCTTTTCTTATTTTTTGTGCTCTATTTTTACATTAATGACATTGAGTTTTCCCAGCCAGTTAGACTGAAAATGTCAGTCATATTTTTCACCTCCACCTCTCATGTTCCTCACCTCTCACCCATTGCCAAAGCCTGGCAATTTTACATCTTCCAAAATCTCCTGACTTGGTCATCTACTTTCTCTTCCCATTTCTAATCTCTTTGTTCACAGTTTAGTAGGCGTTCATCAGGCTGAACTAGCCAGGCACCGTGTTCGTGTGTGTGTGTGTGGTGTGTGTTTCTCTCGTCCAGACTTTCTGACCATTCTACTTGTTCCTATGTTAACTTTCCTAAATTATACCTCTGTCATCTTCTGCTCAGCAATCTTCACTGGCTACTTGTTAATTACAAAAATCTGTTTAAACGTGATATTCAAGACTCTTTGCAATGTTTCGAAGCACAACCTCTGTCATATTGTCAGTCAGACACTGAGTTTCAGCCTTATTAATTTTTTTCCTTTTTCCCCCCAAACATGTCTTATAATTTGTTTCTGCCCTGTTTTTGTTTGCATTTGAAATGCCCCTCTCAATCACATGTGAAAACATTCACTTCTTCAAGGCCGTTTAAGCCTATTCTTTGTCCTTTCTCAAAGTTCACCATGTGCTTTCTTAGCATTATTGCAACATTTTCATCTCTACTCTGCTCTAGGGAGCTTTGCATTCATGTCTTTACTCCTCTGATGAATTCTCAGGTCCTTGAAGGCAGAAATAGTGTCTTCTTCTTATGAGCTGTCACAATGTCTAGCCAAGTGCTTTACAAAAAAAGAAAGTGAAAGTGAAGATGCTCAGTCATGTCTGACTCTTTGTGACCCCATGGACTGTGCAACCCTATGGACTGTAGCCTGCCAGGCTCCTCCAGCCATGGGATTCTCCAGGCAAGGATACTGGGGTGGGTTGCCTTTTCCTTTTCCAGGGGATCTTCCTGACCCGGGGATAGAACCCAGGTTTCCCACATCGCAGGGAGACTCTTTACCATCTGAGCCACCAGGGAATTCCCCAAGAAAGTGAAAGTGAAGTCACTCAGTTATGTCATACTCTTTACAAAAAGAGATATTCAATAAATGCAGTATGAATGAAGATGAGTAGAAGGAGAGGAGATGGAAAACTATACTCCCAGTAAGGGACACCCCAGGTATCATCAAATATTTATCAAAGTCTTTTTATTTTATTTTTTTGTTTCCCCATCTATTTATTTTTTTAATACATTTATTTATTTTAATTGGAGGTTAATTACTTTACATTATTGTATTGGTTTTGCCATACATCAACATGTATCCACCATGGGTGTACACGTGTTCCCCATCTTGAACCCCCCTCCCTCCTCCCTTCCCGTACCATCCCTCTGGGTCATCCCAGTGCACCAGCCCCAAGCATCCAGTATCATACATTGAACCTGGGCTGGCGACTCGTTTCATATATGATATTATACATGGTACAATGAAGAGACACAGATGTATAGAACAGTCTTATCAAAGTCTTTCTAAAATCAGCTAGTTTTATTAATAGCAAGTGGCATGGGATAAATGCAGAGGAGGAGTTAACTGCTAGGATTAGTCCCATTGGCAATGCCAAACAATGTTCAAACTACCGCAAATTGCACTCATCTCACATGCTAGCAAAGTAATGCTCAAAATTCTCCAAGCTAGGCTTCAACAGTACATGCAAGGATGGCACAATAAAGGACAGAGACAGCAAGGACCTAACAGAAGCAGAAGATATTAAGAAGAGGTGGCAAGAAAACACAGAAGAACTGTACAAAAGAGGTCTTAATGACCCGGAAAACCATGCTGCTGTGTTCACTCACTTAGAGCCAGACATCTTGGAGTGTGAAGTCAAGTGGGCCTTAGGAAGCATCACTATGAACAAAGCTAGTGGAGGTGATGGAATTTCAGCTGAGCTATTTCAAATCCTAAAAGATGATGCTGTGAATGTGCTGCACTCAATATGCCAGCAAATTTGGAAAATTCAGCAGTGGCCATAGGACTGGAAAAGGTCAGTTTTCATTCCAATCCCAAAGAAAGGCAATGTCAAAGAATGTTCAAACTACAGTCAGTTGCTTTCATTTCGCATGCTAGGTGATGCTGAAAATTCTCCAAGTCAGGCTTCAGCAGTACATGAACTTCCCGATGTACAAGCTGTGCTGTGTGCATCTGATAGACAGAGTGCCTGATGAACTATGGACGGAGGTTCATGACATTGTACAGGAGACAGGGATCAAGACCATCCCCATGGAAAAGAAATGCAAAAAAGCAAAATGGTTGTCTGAGGAGGCCTTACAAATAGCTGTGAAAAGAAGAGAGGCGAAAAGCAAAGGAGAAAAGGAAAGATATAAGCATCTGAATGCAGAGTTCCAAAGAATAGCAAGAAGAGATAAGAAAGCTTTCTTCAGCGATCACTGCAAAGAAATGGAGGAAAACAACAGAATGGGAAAGACTAGAGATCTCTTCCAGAAAATTAGAGATACCAAGGGAACATTTCATGCAAAGATGGGCTTGATTAAGGACAGAAATGGTATGGACCTAACAGAAGCAGAAGATACGAAGAAGAGGTGGCAAGAATACACAGAAGAACTGTACAAAAAAGATCTTCACGACCCAGATAATCATGATGATGTGATGACTAATCTAGAGCCAGACATCCTGGAAAGTGAAGTCAAGTGGGCCTTAGAAAGCATCACTACGAACAAAGCAAGTGGAGGTGATGGAATTCCAATTGAGCTGTTTCAAATCCTGAAAGATGATGCTGTGAAAGTGCTACACTCAATATGCCAGCAAATTTGCAAAACTCAGCAGTGGCCACAGGACTGGAAAAGGTCAGTTTTCATTCCAATCCCAAAGAAAGGCAATGCCAAAGAATGCTCAAACCACTGCACAATTACACTCATCTCACATACTAGTAAAGTAATGCTCAAAATTCTCCAAGCCAGGCTTTAGCAATATGTGAACTGTGAACTCTGTGATGTTCAAGCTGGTTTTAGACAGGCAGAGGAACCAGAGATCAAATGGCCAACATCCTCTGGATCATCGAAAAAGCTAGAGAGTTCCAGAAAAACATCTATTTCTGCTTTATTGACTTTATGCCAAAGCCTTTGGCTCTGTGGATCACAATAAACTGTGGAAAATTCTGAAAGAGATGGGAATACCAGACCACCTGACCTGCCTCCTGAGAAATCTATATGCAGTCAGGAAGCAACAGTTAGAACTGGACGTGGAACAACAGACTGGTTCCAAATACGGAAAGGAGTATGTCAAGGCTGTATATTGTCACCCTGCTTATTTAACTTATATGCAGAGTACATCATGAGAAACGCTGGGCTGGAAGACGCACAAGCTGGCATCAAGATTGTCGGGAGAAATATCAGTAACCTCAGATATGCAGATGACACCAGCCTTATGGCAGAAAGTGAAGAGGAACTAAAAAGCCTCTTGATGAAAGTGAAAGAGGAGAGTGAAAAAGTTGGCTTAAAGCTCAACATTCAGAAAACGAAGATCATGGCATCTGGTCCCATCACTTCATGGCAAATAGATGGGGAAACAGTGAAAACAGTGTCAGACTTTATTTTTGGGGGCTCCAAAATCACTGCAGATGGTGATTGCAGCCATGAAATTAAAAGACGCTTACTCCTTGGAAGAAAAGTTATGACCAACCTAGACAGTATATTCAAAAGCAGAGACATTACTTTGCCGACTAAGGTCTGTCTTGTCAAGGCTATGGTTTTTCCTGTGGTCATGTATGGATGTCAGAGTTGGACTGTGAAGAAGACTGAGTGGCAAAGAATTGATGCTTTGGAACTGTGGTGTTGGAGAAGACCCTTGAGAGTCCGTTGGACTGCAAGGAGATCCAACCAGTCCATTCTGAAGAAGATCAACCCTGGGATTTCTTTGGAAAGAATGATGCTAAAGCTGAAACTCCAGTACTTTGGCCACCTCATGCGAAGAGTTGACTCATTGGAAAAGACTCTGATGCTGGGAGGGATTGGGGGCAGGAGGAGAAGGGGACGACAGAGGATGAGATGGCTGGATGGCATCACGGACTCGATGGACGTGAGTCTGAGTGAACTCCGGGAGATGGTGATGGACAGGGAGGCCTGGCGTGCTGTGAGAGTCGGACACGACTGAGTGACTGAACTGAACTGAGTGTCCAACTCTTTGCAACTCCATGGACTGTAGCCCGCCAGGCTCCTCTGTCCACAGGGATTCTCCAGGCAAGAATACTGAAATGGGTTCCCATGTGCCTCTCCAGGGGATGTTCCCAACCCAAGGATCAGACCCAGGTCTCCCCTATTGCAGGCAAATTCTTTACTATCTGAGCCACCAGGGAAGCCTAGGAATACTGGAGTGGGTAGCCTATCCCTTCTCCATGGGATCTTCCCAACCCAGGAATCAAACCAAGATCTCCCACATTGCAGGTAAATTCTTTACCAGCTGAGCTACCAGGGAAGTCCAACCCTTTTTAGAAAAAGCAGAGGAATCAGAGATCAAGTTGATAATATATATTGGATCATGGGAAAAGTAAAGCAGTTCCAGGAAAACATCTACTTCTGCTTCACTGACTGCACTAAAGCCTGTGTAGATCGCAAGAGACTGTGGAAAACTTTTAAAGAGATGAGAGTACCACACCACCTTACCTGTCTCCTGAGGTATCTGTATGCAGGTCAAGAAGCAACGGTTAGAATCAGACATGGAAGTGATTCCAAATTGGGAAAGGAGTATGACACGACTATATATTGTTTTCCTGCTTATTTAACTTTTATGCAGAGTACATAATGCAAAATGCCAGGCTGGTTGAATCACAAGCTGGAATCAAGATTGCTGGGAGAAATAGCAATAACTTCAGATATGCAGATGAAACTACTCTAGTTGCAGAAAATGAAGAGGAACTAAAGTGCCTGACTTGAAACTCAACATTTAAAAAACTAAGATCATAGCATCCTGTCCCGTGGCAAATAGAAGGGGAGAAAGTGGAAGCAGCAACAGATTTTATTTTCTTGGGCTCCAAAATCACTATGGATGGTGACTGCAGCCATGAAATTAAAAGACACTTGCTCCTTGGAAGGAAAGCTGTGACAAACCTAGGCAGTGTATCAAAAAGCAGAGACATCACTTTGCAGACAAAGGTCCATATAGTCAAAGCTATGGTTTTTCCAATAGTCATGTACAGATGTGAGAGCTGGACTGTAATGAAGGCTGAGTGCCGAAGAATTGATGCTTTCAGATTGTGGTGCTGGAAAAGACTCCTGAGAGTCCCTTGAACAGCAAGGAGGTCAAACCAGTCAATCCTAAAGGAAATCAACCCTGAATATTCATTGGAAGAACTGATGCTAAAGCTGGAGCTCCAATACTTTGACCACCTGATGAGAAGAGTTGACTCTTTGGAAAAGACCCTGATGCTGGGAAATATTGAAGGCAAAAGGAGAAGTGGATGGCAGAGGATGAGATGGTTAGATAGCATCACCGACTCACTGGACATGAGTTTGAACAAACTCTGGGAGATTGTGGAGGTCAAAGGAGCCTGGCATGCTGCAGTCCATGGTTTTGTAAGAGGAGAACACGACTTAGTGACTCAACAACAACAACAATGTATGCTACAACACAGATAAGCCTTGTAAACATTATGCTATGTGGAAGAAGTCGGTCACAAAACTCCATATATACTATGATTCAATTTATATGAAATGGCTAGAATAGTCAAATTATAAACAGAGAATTTTTGCCTGCAGAGGTGGAAATATGGGGAGCAATTACTTTTTAGGGTAAGTAAAATGCTCTAAAATTAGATAGTGGTGATAGATGCATAACATTGTAAATATGTTTTGCATTTAACACTAATATTTGGAGAGGTTAGAAATTTTTAAAAATATGCTTCATCATTTCACAGAACTTTGGGACCTTTTTCACTCATTTGCTAATTTTTTTGGGGGGGAGGGCGATATTCAATATATGGCCATCTATTCAGAAATGAGTATTACACTGTGTAATTTTTATGATGTGACATCTGTCTCAAAGCTATTTAAGCAACTATTACAACTTATTTGTTTCTGATTGGCCAACTGGAAAACCTTTACCCCAGTTGGTCTTCAGAAAGTATAGTCTTAATTTTTTTATCTTCTCTAAAGCCGAGTCATGCGGTGGGGAAAAGGATATGTCTAATAACTTAAAGGGGATATATTGCATTCACTTCTCCAGATTTATACTTTGGGAACCAATCTATATCATCAGAGAGAGTATATTTAGACCACATAGTTTGTCTTTTTTGAGCTTCCCAGGTGGCTCAGTGGTAAAGAGTCTGCCTGCCAATACAGGAGATGCAGGTTCAACCCCTGAATCTAGAAGATCCCCTGGAATAGGAAATGGCAACCTGCTCCAGTATTCTTGCCTGAAAAATCCCATTGATAGAGGAGCCTGGCAGGCTACAGTCCATGGGGTCACAAAAGAATTGGATATGACTTAGTAACTAAATAACAACAAATTTTGTCTTTTTTGCAGAATTATTTAATGAAATTGCCCTTTAACATAATATCTGCATTGAGGTATATCATCAAGAGTCCTATGAAACTAGTTACTTATTGTACTTTACTCTGGAATGCTTTTGCGGACATTGTTCTCTATATTCTCCAATTTTATAAAGACCTACAGTATACATTCCTCTCTGAATTTGATACTAAAAAAAACTGTCACCCATGAAAATTTTCTTTCATAATACTCTTGTGAACACTGTGATTCTTGTCATTACATTACCCACTTTGCTTGTGCTATTGTGTAGGACTGAGCCACGTTTGTGGGGCACTTCTTATCATGGTACACAGATTGTTACATAAACTTTGCACATTAACTTTACTCATAGCTTTATATGTATCTTGTATTATGTTTAGCTTTATGATCTACCTCAAATCGTTTTTTTTTTTCTATAATAATAGAATAATAGATCTCTGGACAGATTTAGATAGAGAAACGTAAATAAACAAATAGGTCCTGGTCCTGGCCATAGAAAGATTCATCATGTCAACTACAAACTTACTCAAAATCCTTGAAACTCATTTAACAAATGCATACTGTTGCCAAAAAAGTGAGGATAAGGGAGTATGACTGGCTCAGTGCAATACAACTACATGATATGAGTTACAATTCACATACGTGTCCTCAGGTCATCATTTGTGTGTTATACCTTGCTAATCAGTGATGAGAAACTGGGTTCTCATGTGCTGCAAGTTAATCTCTGTTATTGCAGGTCTGATTTCCATTGCTCTTATGAGCTTGAAATATGAAGACGACTTAAATTGCCCAGAGGTGGCAAGTGATATGGGGATTTGAGAACACTTATCAACTCATTTCAGCAACATTAACATTTTTATTTGAAATACCCAATTAAATAGGCAACTTTAAAGGCAATTGTTTGCTTCAGTTATTTGTATATCACATGAAAAATTGCTGTAAGAATTCTGGTTGTCTCTTTAAGACATTAAAAGAATAAGTCACACTATGCCCAGTAAGTTTTTTGATTTTTCTGAAAATGAAAGGACTGACGGACTGACTGATTGATTGAATTTTTCTATTTTTTATTAAATTGTTTGGTGTCATGGCAACCCAGGCTTTGTCTCTTGCTTAAGAAGGAAGCAGATCATGACATTTTTTATTACATGTCTTATAGAATGACAGTCTTGACAAATCTTCCCTTGACATGGAAAAGTGTAGTAATATGCCCAGATGCCTGAGGTTGTGGCGCTTGCATCATTAGTGAAGCAGATGGTCAAATAACCATGATCCTTTGCTGTATGAAAGTTCCAGAAAGAGAACTTTTTACCCTAAGTAGTTTCTAGAATAACCACACAATGCTGAACTTTCCTTGGCATGTTCAAAATATGGCCTCCAGCATGAAATATCTGGATCAAAAGAAAAAAATCATAAACATCTAAAAATATAGCTCACACATCCATTTTTTAAGAGTAAAAATGTTTATATTTAAGGGGATGTTTTGATTCTTGCATAGTGAAATGATTACTACAATTAGGTTAATGAACATTTCCAGCTCCTCACACTTACCAGTCTTTGTGTGTATGGTGAGAGCACCTTGAATCCATGGTTTTAGCAAATTTCCAGCATTCACTACATTATTATTATCTATAGTTGTTATATTATACATTGCATCTGTAACCTTATTCATCCTACATAACTACAAATTTAGACACTTTGCCCAATATCTCCACATTTCCCCCACCTCCCTGTGCTGCTAACTACCATTTTGCTCCCTGATTCTACGCATTTGACTTTTTTAGATTCCACATATAAGATCATACGTATCTTTACTTCTGTATCTAGCTTATTTCACTTAGTATAACATCCTTCTGAGTCATCCATGTTGTCACAAATGGCAGGATCTCCCTTTTTAAGGCTGAATAACATTCTATTACTTTATAAATTGTAAATTTCTGAATGTTGGTTGGTTTGAATTTTGCATTAAGATATCTGTCATTGTGTAAGAATAGCCAGTATGATGACTTATCCTTTTCACTATCTATACTGGAACCTCAAAAAAGTGAAAACGTAGGACTATTCCTTGGGAGCGCTGGTTCATGCTTGGCTGGCCTTAATAAGATGGAGTTTAATTGTTAGTTCTCATGATGAGTAGAGGAGAATGGTCAGGTTAGTTACTTGATGGAAATCCCAGTTTTTCTTATCGTAGTATAGTTGATTTACAGTGTTGTGCCAACCTCTGCTATTCAGGAAAGTAGCTCAGTTATACACATATATACACTCTTAAAATATTCTTTTCCATTATAGTTTATGTGGCTGCCACAGTAAAGGGGTAAGAGAGAGGAAGTTGGTTATTCAAGCCAGAATATTGGGAGTCATCTTTGTAGCCTCCTTTCCCTTTACCCCTTATTTAAAATTCATTACCAAATATCATGTATTACATCTACAAAATTTGTCTTGTATATAGACCTGTCTCTCCAAGTACTTTTCTCACATGATCATATATTCCCCAAACCTCTGTGCAGCTCTAACATTTTTTGTCTTCTATTCTCTTTGAATCTTTTTTACATTTTTCAACAAGAGCAATCTTAAAAAAAACCATATAAATCAGAAGACATCACTGCTATGCTGATATCATAACAGTCAATTCTCACTGAACTATGGAAAACATACTGAAGGAAAAACATGGTAAGAAGGCATTTATGCAGGAGAGAAGGACACCTGACTCATCTATTCTGGATATCTGCCTTGGGTGGTGATGTGATTACTCATGATGCTAGATGGTGCCAACGAGTCATCTTTGAACATTGATCCTGAATTTATGAGGACGCGATGGCCCTGGGTCCTTCTTTGGAACTGACAGGGAGAGAGGGCCTCTGGCAGGGGCTGAGACTGTGACCTGCTCAGTGGCCAGATTCAAGCCAAATGAATCAATAACGCAGGGAGGAAACTTGCCACCTGGGGCAATTTCACTCAACAGCCAAGCTGGCTGAGAGATGTGACCAACGCCAAAGAGCTCTGATTAGTGTAGGTGGAGCTACAGGTGTCCTCCTGCCTCTGCGGTGGCAGACAAGTGGGGAAAGAGCTGTGGCCAGGCAGATCCCAGCTCTAAGGCTGCTTCTCCAGGAGTAGAGCCCTGATACAGCCTGTGGCCGTCTGGCCCGAGCGGGGTCTGGTCATTGGCAAAATTGGTGGACTCTGCCTGAAGAGCTCATTTTCCTCTCTGAAAACGTTCCTCTTCCCACAGTTAGGGGATGTGTGTGGGAAGGACTCAGTGCTGTCCAATGACCTCTGCCCTTGGTGATCCCACTTTCCAAGGGGTAAGGGCTCAGGGCCCAGCCTCCCCACCCCCAAGTCCAGGATGGTCACTGATGGACATCATTCAAAGCAAGATGAGGCCATGTTAATAGGGCACTCTCATCTCTAGGTGAGTGTGGAACCTCTATGACAAGAAGGGAAAGAACTGCATTTTCTCCCAAAGCCGCCGGAAATAATTTCTACTTTAATGGTGAAAACAAGAGCCTTTACATCTCTAGCTGGTTTACATTGCAGGCTGTAATGAGCGAGAAAATGTTTTTCTTTTAATAGCTAATCCTCTGATGCTTCGTGCCTGGCAAGGTAAGTTGATGCAGCAAATCATCGTCCTCAAAGAGAGATTGAGCCAGGAACAGGATCCTTGCTTTGTCCACTGCGTCACTTAGCTCGTTAGTGTAGCAAGAACATTGGCACCTGTTTGCAACACGACATTCTTGAAAGAGTGGTGGTTACCAGGCACAGCCCCAGCAAGATGCAGGAAGAGAGGGAAAACTTCTTGCCCCAACTTCTCCCAGTTGCACCAGATTCCCTTACCTGAATGCACTGGTGTCACCTCTGTTAACAGTCACACTGTCCACTTTCCTCTCTTTTAACTGTCTACCCACCACACCCTCACTGCCAGCCATTCCCAGGAGGCCCAGGGAGCTGGGATTAGTCTTTCCACTGTAGTGAGCACGAGCTAGGGTTTTCTCTTAAGAGCAGGGTGTCTGTAGGGGGCGGGCCTGATGGCAGAAGTAAAGGGGTCTCACCCCACAGGTGCAGGTGCAGAAGGACCAGTACTGAGCACTGGCATCCTCTTGCTTTGGCCCCTTCTTCCAACTTCATCTCCCTTTGGGGCTTTGTTTTCCCTTTGTAGGTAGGAATTATTTTCCCAGCATGTCAGCATAAAGTTGGGGTGCCCTTTATGCCACTGGTGCTGCTAAGTCATTTCAGTCGTGTCCGACTCTGTGCGACCCCATAGACGGCAGCCCACCAGAATCCCCCGTCCCTGGGATTCTCCAGGCAAGAAGACTGGAGTGGGCTGCCATTGCCTTCTCCTTTATGCTGCTAGTCTGCCTCATTCTTCTTTCCTTGCAAGTGAAAGCTTTCCTTAACCTCTGCACTTCACATCCCATACGGGTGAGGTGTCCACATTAATCATGAAACATCTATGATTTTTTGAACTTCTCTTTACTTGGGAAGTCTTATTTACAGTGCTTCTGAAAGTCCTGCATTTCAGATAGTTAATGCTTCGACAAATTTAGGTTTATGCATATGCTGCCCTATTTCCAGCAGTTTTCAAAGAAACCATATTTTCTTGATGGTACAAAAGCCTTATTTGGAATACATTCTATCAAGCATTCTTTTCTGTTTTAATAGATTTGTGAGTGATTCTTACCAGAATGGATATAGGTAATGTTCTCATGACACCATCTTTTATGTGTAGTTTTTACACTGTGACTTAAGCATATACAGGATTTTATTTGTTTAGTTAAGTCAGCCTATTAGCTAGGTTGTCTTCTTTTGCTCTAAATATACATCTGAGATGGTTATCTAAATAGAGGTACAGTTTTGTGGGTTATATTGACTTTCTCTTCTACGTGAATTTCATGACCTTGTAGATTTATGGATATTTTATAAAGATCTGTATTAAGTTAACCTGGATTTAGATTTCAAAAGCCTATTAATGTGAGTGGTTCATAAAGACAGAAGAGAGAAAAATGCTCTTGCCTATGCACATTCTAAACTTTGAGTTAATTTAGTTCTATAAATCCTTCTTGTGTGACAAAAAGGAAGAAGACGTATATTCTACATAACTGCCTGATGGTATAATTTCTTCAAATAAATTTTGGCATCTTCTAGACTTTCTACATGACTCCCAAATGAATATTAAAAATAATATACATACTACATAGTGTCCAAAGAACACATTTACCTCCAAGAGTGGAAAACCCACATTGAAGTCTTATGCCTGTCACAGGTGCTGTGTTCACACTAGGAACTGAATCTGGGATAACCTGACCTCACAAACTCTTCCAATGAGATTTTTGTTTAGATTCCTCTTTCAGTAACTCCAGGGCTTCCCTGGTGGCTCAGCTGGTAGAGGATCTACTTACAATGTGGGAGACCTGAGTTCGATCCCTGGGTTGGGAAGATCCCCTGGAAAAGGGAACGGCTATCCACTCCAGTATTCTGGCCTGGAGAATTCCATGTACTGTGTAGTCCATTTGACACCAAAGAGTCGGACACAACTGAGAGACTTTCATTTTCACTTACAGTACCAACTAACATTTAGCATTGATGTTGGGCAATATTTTTTATCAAGAAATTCACTGAAAGAGATCACAGAGTGTTGAGGTCAGAAGTAACCTTTGAAAGCATCTCATTTGTAAATGGGGAATCTGGAGAGCAAAGATGCAAAGATACCCATGGAGACAGTGGCAGAGTTCAGATCACTGTTCCATGACAACCGCTAATTGGTCTTGTATACATATTTACTGATTCAGTTCATGCCAGCAAGCCCTATTATGGTGCTCATGATTGAGTCTATTAAAATGTATCCTCAACCCCAGACCTTATTCTCCTTGCAACTGCAGTCTTATACTGCTAAATAATGTACTCTCATATCTGGATGACTTCCCACTGAGGCAGATTTTTTTTAAGTTAGAGGAGGATGTTTGGCATTTGACAATGAAATCTAACAAATATTAATATATGTGTTTCTTAGTTATATAGTAATTGATATGTGATAGGTTTTCATGATGTGGTTCAATATAAATTTCAGTTTTCATCCAATAATTTTTCATGGCCTTTGGTTTTGAATCATAGGAATTTTAATAGGATGATTTTTCAAACCACAATTTAAATAAACATATGTTTCTAGAGTTAAAACCAGTTGGCTTATATCCAGCTCATGCTCATCATTGTGACTATCTTTTATGGATTCTTCTATATCAGTGGTTCTCAATATTGACTGTCCATTATAATCACTTGTGGAAACTTTAGAATATGATATGTTCTTTGAATTCACTTATATGAAATTCCAGGACAGGCAAACTAATAACACACAGTGAAAGAGATCAGTGACTGCTTGGCACCAAAGATGGGATAGATTGATTAGGATGGGGTAAGAGGGAACTTTTTGAAGTGATGTAAATGTTTTTTTTTTTTTCTGTTTGTGGAGTGTTAGATACACAAGTATATATATATATATATTTGTCCCTATTCACTGAACTGTACATTTACCTTGGGTACATTTTTGGATGAAAACTACACCTCAATAAAGTCTACATCCTCCAAATATAAAAACATGTAATGAGGACCCGCATGCAGAGATTCTGATTAAGTAGATTCAGTATAGGTCCCTAGTTTCAGCCCATGGGATTCTGATGAGCACTGATGATTGAAAACTTTCCTGGAGATACTAGAGTCCCAAAAAAGATGTCTTTTTCATTATAGGGGACTGGAATGCAAAAGTAGGAAGTCAAGAAACACCTGGAGTGACAGGCAAATTTGGCATTGGAATGCGGAATGAAGCAGGGCAAAGACTAATAGAGTTTTGCCAAGAAAATGCACTAGTCATAGCAAACACCCTTTTCCAACAACACGAGAGAAGACTCTACACATAAACATCACCAGATGGTCAACACTGAAATCAGATTAATTATATTATTTGCAGCCAAGATGGAGAAGCTCTATACAGTCAACAAAAACAACACCAGGAGCTGACTGTGGCTCAGATCATGAACTCCTTATTACAAAATTCAGACTCAAATTGAAGAAAGTAGGGAAAATTGCTAGACCATTCAGGTATTACCTAAATCAAATCCCTTATGATTATACAGTGGAAGTGAGAAATAGATTTAAGGGACTAGATCTGATAGACAGAGTGCCTGATGAACTATGGACGGAGGTTTGTGACATTGTACAGGAGACAAGGATCAAGATCATCCCCATGGAAAAGAAATGCAAAAAAGCAAAATGGTTGTCTGGGGAGGCCTTACAAATAGCTGTGAAAAGAAGAGAGGCGAAAAGCAAAGGAGAAAAGGAAAGATACAAGCATCTGAATGCAGAGTTCCAAAGAATAGCAAGAAGAGATTAAAAAAAACCTTCCTCAGTGATCAATGCAAAGAAATAGAGGAAAAGAACAGAATGGTAAAGACTAGAGATCTCTTTCAGAAAATTAGAGATACCAAGGGAACATTTCATGCAAAGATGGGCTTGATTAAGGACAGAAATGGTATGGACCTAACAGAAGCAGAAGATATTTAGAAGAGGTGGCAAGAATACACAGAAGAACTGTACAAAAAAGATCTTCACGACCCAGATAATCATGATGGTGTGATCACTAATCTAGAGTCAGACATCCTGGAATGTGAAGTCAAGTGGGTCTTAGAAAGCATCACTACAAGCAAAGCTAGTGGAGGTGATGGAATTCCAGTTGAGTTGTTTCAAATCCTGAAAGATGATGCTGTGAAAGTGCTACACTCAATATGCCAGCAAATTTGCAAAACTCAGCAGTGGCCACAGGACTGGAAAAGGTCAGTTTTTATTCCAGTTCCAAAGAAAGGCAATGCCAAAGAATGCTCAAACTACCACACAATTGCACTCATCTCACATGCTAGTAAAGTAATGCTCAAAATTCTCCAAGCCAGGCTTCAGCAATACGTGAACCGTGAACTCCCCGATGTTCAAGCTTGTTTTAGAAAAGGCAGAGGAACCAGAGATCAAATTGCCAACATCCACTGGATCATCGAAAAAGCAAGAGAGTTCCAGAAAAACATCTCTTTCTGCTTTATTGACTATGCCAAAGCCTTTGTGTGGATCACAGTAAACTGTGGAAAATTCTGAAAGAGATGGGAATACCACACTACCTAACCTGCCTCTTGAGAATTCTGTATGCAGGTCAGGAAGCAACAGTTAGAACTGGACATGGAACAACAGACTGGTTCCAAATAGGAAAAGGAGTATATCAAGGCTGTATATTGTCACCCTGCTTATTTAACTTATATGCAGAGTACATCATGAGAAATGCTGGACTGGAAGAAACACAAGCTGGAATCAAGATTGCCGGGAGAAATATCAATAACCTCAGAGATGCAGAAGACACCACCCTTATGGCAGAAAGTGAAGAGGAGCTAAAAAGCCTCTTGATGAAAGTGAAAGAGGAGAATGAAAAAGTTGGCTTAAAGTTCAACATTCAGAAAACAAAGATCATGGCATCCGGTCCCATCACTTCATGGGAAATAGATGGGGAAACAGTGGAAACAGTGTCAGACTTTATTTTTTGGGACTCCAAAATCACTGCAGATGGTGATTGCAGCCATGAAATTAAAAGACGCTTACTCCTTGGAAGAAAAGTTATGACCAACCTAGACAGTATATTCAAAAGCAGAGATATTACTTAGCCAACTAAGGTCCATCTAGTCAAGGCTATGGTTTTTCCTGTGGTCATGTATGGATGTGAGAGTTGGACTGTGAAGAAGGCAGAGTGCCGAAGAATTGATGCTTTTGAACTGTGGTGTTGGAGAAGACTCTTGAGAGTCCGTTGGACTGCAAGGAGATCCAACCAGTCCATTCTGAAGGAGATCAGCCCTGGGAGTTCTTTGGAAGGAATGATGCTAAAGCTGAAACTCCAGTACTTTGGCCACCTCATGAGAAGAGTTGACTCACTGGAAAAGACTCTGATGCTGGGAGGGATTGGGGGCAGGAGGAGAAGGGGGCGACAGAGGATGAGATGGCTGGATGGCATCATGGACTTGATGGACGTGAGTCTGAGTGAACTCCGGGAGTTGGTGATGGACAGGGAGGCCTGGCGTGCTGCTATTCATGGTGTCGCAAAGAGTCGGACACAACTGAGTGAGTGAACTGAACTGATATGATTTTCTTTATGCTTCTATTGATTTATTTTGGACTCCTGGCACTTACCCATTGTGGAACTTTAACAGTCTCTGTGCCAGAAAGTTTTAATCTCAAACGTGTTCTCTATTATCAGGGGGTAGCTAGGAGGCAAAAGTTAGTACACTGTTTCATGGATTGTATCAATGGGACACTAAACTCAGAGGGATTTAATTGACTCATCTAGTGTTACTAAACAAGTCAGCAGAAGATAAACTAAAAATAAGTTTTCTATTTTGAGAGATGACAATGATTTAGTTCAGTTTTGGTTTCCTGAATACTTACCCTGTTTCAGGCATTATACCATGCTAGAGCTACAGAGGAGAATAAAATAGCCCTGTATAGTGTAAAGAGTTCAGACCATCTTGGATAAAATCGATAAATATCCTTATAATTATGATTTATTGTGATAAGTGATACAATAGCAAAATAAAATGCTACAGGATCCTAGAGGAGATAAGAGAATAATGTTACCTATAAAGGTAGAAGAATTATGAAATAAGTCACAGAGAATGTAAGACTTGAGACCGAACATTTAAAAAGTGTCAGATGTCTGTAGCAAGAGGGAATGGAACAGATATTCCTGGAGAAGATGTAACCTGTACAAAGAAAAGAGTAATGCAAATCCATGTGTGGAAAGTCACTCAGTCATGTCCGACTCTTTGCAACCCCATGGACTGTAGCCTGCCAGGCTCCTCTATTCATGGAATTCTCCAGGCCCGAATACTAGAGTGGTCAGCCTTTCTCTTCTCCAGGGGGTCTTCCCAACCCAGGTCTCCTGCACTGCAGGTGAATTCTTTACTGTCTGAGCCATCAGGGAAGTCCAAGAGTACTGGAGTGGGTAGCCTATTTCTTCTCCAGTGGATCTTCCCGACCCAGGAATCAAACTGGTGTCACCTGCATTGCAGGCAGATTCTTTACCAGCTGAGCTAACAGGGAAGCTCAAAGAATGACAAAGTATCCAATGCGGCTGGGATGAAGGGTGTTGCAGAGATGGTGAGGGGGTAAGGAATGATGATTCTTACATTTGGAAATGTACGTGAAGGCAGGTGGTAGAGCTGAAGAAGTTTAGCTTTGCTGGGGAGGCTCTGTAGGGCTCAGAGCAGGACAGATGATGCGATTGTTTATTGCCTCAGTTTGATTTTCTTCTATTAATATGTCTTTTTTCCATCCTTAGTATATGAGAATTATACAGTATTCACCTTAAAGTATTATTGTGTGAATCAAGTCCTTGTTTTGAAGTTGTGGATTTTAAAATGGTGTTATCTGTAAGATATTGTGAGCTATTGTCATCATTTTTGCTTCCTTCCTCCTTCCTTCCCTTCCTTCCTATCAATGATTTAGCAAGTGTGATTTGGTAGGGGGGAAAGGAAACACCTTACTTACGTTTCCAATGTAATGTAATTCGAAATGCCCTCACTTACATTTCCGAACGTAAGAATCATCATTCCTTACCCCCTCACCATCTTTGCAACACCCTTCATCCCGGCTACACTGGATGCTTTGTCCTTCTTTGGGCTTCCCTGGAAGCTCAGCTGGTGAAGAATCCGCCTGCGATGCAGGTGACCCCAAATTAGTAAATACTGACTACACAACCATTAGTTTATTCAGGGGAAACTCTAAATTGTGAAAGATTATGGAATAAGGGAGCATTTTTGTTTTGTTATTATTATTATTTTACCTAGAGAGATAAGTCTGATCTAGATCCTTGGGTCTGGATTCAGGGCAGGAAATGGATGGCAAAGAAATTATCATGGTGGCACAGTAGCCTAAGGTTTTGGACTCTGTGTGCTCATCAAAGTATAAGCAGGTGATATAGGCATTTCTTATGGCAGGAATCACCAACTCCAGAAATAGGTTTTCCTGATAAGTAGTCTCCTCACAGCTCCCTTCATGTCCTTGTTCCTTAGACTATAGATGAAGGGGTTCATCATGGGAGTCACCACTGTATACATGACGGCAGCCACCTTATCCCTTTCTGCTGAGTAGGCAGAAGAAGGAAGAAAGTAGACCCCACTGATGGAGCCATAGAAGAGGGACACAGCTAAGAAATGGGAGCCACAAGTGGAGAGTGTTTTCCACTTCCCCTTAGCTGAACGAATCCTAAGTACAGTGCAACCAATAAGGTGATAGGAGACACAAATGAGGGTGAATGGAATGAAGATAACTGATCCCCAATCACTAGGATGGCCAAGTCGTTGATCTGGGTGTCTGAACAAGCCAGCCTTAAAATGGGTTCCAAGTCACAAAAGAAGTGTGGAATTTCTCTCTGATCACAGAAATTCAAGAGGCCCAGCAGACCAAGATGAAGTACTGAAACAAGATTACAGACAACCCATGGAGTCACTACCAACAGGGCACAACGCTTCAGACTCAGTAAGGCAGCATAGTGTAGTGGGTGACAGATGGCAATGTACCGGTCATATGCCATGGCTGCCAAGAGGAAATTGTCCAGGTCCACCAGCAACATAAAAAAGTACATTTGTGTAAGGCATCCTGCAAAGGAGATGACTGGGCTCTGGCTTTGGGTGTCTGCCAACATTTGGGGGACTGTAGTAGATGTGAAGCAGATGTTGGTGAAGGATAGATTGGCAAGGAAGAAGTACATGGGACTGTGGAGGTGGGCATCGCTGACAATAGCCAGGATGATCAGTAAATTTCCCACCATGGTAACCAGATACATGCACAAAAACAGCACAAAGATGTGCTGCTGCTGTGCTGACACCGCTGTGAGTCCCAGGAGGAAAAATTCAGAGATAGTTTGGTTTCCTTGGAGCATGATTCTTCTGCGTCTAAAAAGAGAAAAACATGTGACTTCACTGTAAAATGGTAACATGACACAAAAGCTAGTCAGAGGACATTGTACCATATTATAAAAGTGAATCAAGCCTTGGAACTTATTTTCTGAATCTTATTTTCTGCTTACTAAAACACAAGCTCCACCAGGGTATGAATTTCGTCTACTATGTTCAGTGCTGTGCACTAGTGCTAAAGATAGTGCCCAGAACATAGTAGGTGTTCATTAAATATTGGTTGCGTTTATACACGAATGAGTGAATAAATTAAAAAATAAATATTCTGAATGTATGACTCACTATCTTCCTGACTGTTTTCCGTGCTTTTCTAAGCCTATTTCACTGATTTTAAAATGTGGAGAATATCCACTTTATAGGATTTGTGTGAGGATGGCAAGGACGCATGTAAAATGCCTATATCTGTATTTTAGCTATTGCCTCAGAAATACTAGCTGCTATCATTCACTAATTTGGAAACATCACAGACTTTAAAGGCAAAAAGAATCCTTTAGAGAACATGTAGCTGAACCTCTGTCTTTGGGCAGTTAAGTATTCAATACGCATACAATGATTTAGCTGATCATGTTTCACTGTTCCAGAGACAAAAATGCCACACGCAACTTACAACACCTGATCCAAAATTTTATCCTTTTACTAATTAGCTCTTCCTCAAATCTTTCTGAAAACTTCCCAGTTTTTACATTTCAACAAGGAGAAATTAGTCATTACCATAAATGCTGCTGAAGTCCTGTAGGGATGTCCACTGAATTAAGCAATGCAATGGTAAGTGTTCTTAACATGACCATTTATGGTAGAGCTACCTGGGTGAAAGCCACAATGAAGAAAATTTAGGGGCAACACTTTAACAACAAGTGTTTATTGAGGGCTTACTATGTTGCAATTGCATTCAAGTGCTAAGTGCTTTATATCAATTATTTTAGTAAATATTCACCACAACTCGGTGAGCTAAGTAGGTCTATTAAAAATATGTTCCATTTGCAGATGAAGAAATCAAGAATTAAATAATTAAATAAATTTGATGCGTGATGCATAGCTAGTGTATATTCTGAGCCCAATCTGACTTCAGAGCCTTCTTGATGAACTATTAATACTATGGGTATGCTATATAACTACTATACTGCTTATGGCTTAGTGTTTGTGAAGAGCCTCACCTATGTTTTAGGCACAGAAAGGCTTGCTCAGCCAAAGTAAAAAAGCTAGTAGTTGATGGAGCTTGACTTAGAATCTTGATGCCAAAATGTTTTTGCCATCTCCGTATAAGTCCAAATGAGAGCAGATGGGCTTACAAATGGGAAGCTTTGTCTTTGCTTATTCCAATTTGTACCTTATCTATGCTGCTGTGAGATCCATGTTATTAATACACACTTGTTACTTATTCAAAAATCTGTATGTCTTCATACCACCTTTCCAGTCTAACACAACGGGATTGCCATTGTATTAATTCACCTACCTCTGCTGGTTTGCAGTTTAGCTTTGTACACTCTGAAAAAAGAGGTTAGCAGAACTAATGAATAGTTGAAGCAAAACTGCAGGAGAAATGTTGCACTTACTTAACAACACAATTTTCCCCAAGTACTGTAGCAGTTCTCATTTGCATACTAACAAATAAATGTGCTAATTATAAATCCCAGGCAGGATCAGTTTTTGTGGGACCTCTGCTAGGCAACATTTAGCTATTTCATATGTACAGAATGTACTGAAAATAATAGACTGACATATTATTATAGATTCTTCACCGATGCAGACTATATTAGAAGAATTTGACAGTCCATGTCTCTGATTTGATCTTCAAACACCGGATCAGTTAGTTCAGTTTAACTGCTTGTTCTCATCTACTCTCCCCAAGTTGGCACCATCTTTTACAACCAAACACATGAGTATATTCAGCTTTTCAACCCTTGTGTATTTAAGTCACTGATTTGGCACAATGCTTTTGTAGTGACCTTGAAGAACAAATGTTTGCATATTTGAGTCCCTCTCCGATGGAACTTACCTACATGTTTTGTGGCTGTTTCCAAAGCTTTTCATAAGCAAATAATTCCACTTCCTCAACTCAAAAATAAATGGTGATTTTCCCAGCCATAGATGCGAACATTTTCCCTTCCTAAAAACAGAAGAAGGCAGAGGAGAGGGCTGAAATAGAACTGAAAACCTCAACTGGTGGTGTTGTCCCTGCTCTTGGATTTAGAAAAAGATCACCCTAGGGCTCAGGACACAATCCTCTAGGCTACTCATTAGAAACTACTCTCAATTCCATCCCCTATGGACCAAGACCTCCCTATTGGGATATATTGATATTCACTGATTTCTCATATATTTTATTATAAATATGAATAGTTATTATACATGAATAATGTATATTAATTATATGCACTGTATAATGTATACATCCTGGACATCCTGGAATATGAAGTCAAGTGAGCCTTAGAAAGCATCACTATGAACAAAGCTAGTGGAGGTGATGGAATTCCAGTGGAGCTATCTCAAATCCTGAAAGATGATGCTGTGAAAGTGCTGCACTCAATATGCCAGCAAATTTGGAAAACTCAGCAGTGGCCACAGGACTGGAAAAGGTCAGTTTTCATTCCAACTCCAGAGAAAGGCAATGCCAAAGAATGCTCAGACTACCGCACAATTGCAGTCATCTCATACACTAGTAAAGTAATGCTCAAAACTCTCCAAGGCAGGCTTCAGCAGTACGTGAACCGTGAACTTCCAAATGTTCAAGTTGGTTTTAGAAAAGGCAGAGGAATCAGAGATCAAATTGCCAACATCCACTGGATCAAGGAAAAAGCAAGAGAGTTCCAGAAAAACATCTATTTCTGCTTTATTGATTATGCCAAAGCCTTTGTGTGGATCACAATAAACTGTGGGAAATTCTGAAAGAGATGGGAATACCACACTACCTAACCTGCCTCATGAGAAACCTGTATGCAGGTCAGGAAGCAACAGTTAGAACTGGACATGGAACAACAGACTGGTTCCAAATAGGAAAAGGAGTATGTCAAGGCTGTATATCGTCACCCTGCTTATTTAACTTATATGCAGAGTACATCATGAGAAACGCTGGGCTGGAAGAAGCACAAGCTGGAATCAAGATTGTCAGGAGAAATATCAATAACCTCAGATATGCAGATGATACCACCCTTATGGCAGAAAGTGAAGAGGAAGTAAAAAGCCTCTTGATGAAAGTGAAAGAGGAGAGTGAAAAAGTTGGCTTAAAGCTCAACATTCAGAAAATGAAGATCATGGCATCTGGTCCCATTACTTCATGGGAAATAGATGGGGAAACAGTGGAAGCAGTGTCAGACTTTATTTTTTGGGACTCCAAAATCACTGCAGATGGTGACTGCAGCCATGAAATTAAAAGACGCTTACTCTTTGGAAGGAAAGTTATGACCAACCTAGATAGCATATTCAAAAGCAGAGACATTACTTTGCCAACAAAAGTCCATCTAGTCAAGGCTATGGTTTTCCCAGTAGTCATGTATGGAGGCGAGAGTTGGACTGTGAAGAAAGCTGAGTGCTGAAGAATTGATGCTTTTGAAGTGTGGTGTTGGAGAAGCCTCTTGAGAGTCCCTTGGACTGCAAGGAGATCCAACCAGTCCATTCTGAAGGAGATCAGCCCTGGGATTTCTTTGGAAGGAATGATGCTGAAGCTGAAAATCCAGTACTTTGGCCACCTCATGTGAAGAGTTGACTCATTGGAAAACACTCTGATGCTGGGAGGGATTGGGGGCAGGAGGAGAAGGGGACGACAGAGGATGAGATGGCTGGATGGCATCACGGACTCAATGGACGTGCGTCTGAGTGAACTCCGGGAGATGGTGATGGACAGGGAGGCCTGGCGTGCTGCGGTTCATGGGGTCGCATAGAGTCAGACACGACTGAGTGACTGAACTTAACTGAACTGATAATGTATACATATAAATTATATATATATAAATCATATATATATGAATAGAAAGCAAGTTATGTCCTTGTTGTATTTTCACTTTAGTTAGAAAACTAAAATACCAGCTTTTGAAGGAAAATTTCACCTTCCTTTCTACCTAATAGTTATCTTTTGTATCTCCATATATTCCAATAGTAAACTGACTCGGGTAATATTTGGAGAGCTTTAGTAATGAAAACAACACTGCAGAGTACTTATTACATATCAGGCATTATTCTAAGCCCTTCATGTATATTAACTCAGTTGATTTATTTTCACAATAAAATTTGAGGTAGGTAAAAACATCATCCCCTTTTCACAGAGGAGGAAACTGAAAACCAAAAGGTTAAATGATTTGCCCAAGGTCATACAACTATTTGATGGCAGAACCAAGGTTCTTACCAGAAACTCTTGCTCTTGATACCATTTTCTTAATTGCTGCATTAAATTATCACTTATTAATCATGGGGCATCTTTGGAAGGGGGAAAGGCATTCTGAGAATTTGACTAAAAATATCTTTGGAAATATCACTCATATCATTCTCCGTACCCTAAATTCCAGCAAATGTCCTTACTTCCTATTTAACTCTACATCCAAACCAAGAGTTGGTGAACGTTTCACTACCGTCTTCTCTCTTCATGTTATTACGGAAGGACATGCTTCTTCTTATTGAAGGCCAATCCCTTCACCTATATTCTGGATTCCTTCCCCTATTGCCTTCCCAAGGGACTTATGTTATCAGTTAATTTCTTTCTTATACCTTCAACCAACCCTTCTCTACTGGATTTTTCTTTTGACTTTAAAACATGTTATAATTTTTCCTACATTCAAAACAAACAAAACAGACAAGTGAATCCTCCAGGATTCCTTAGCCTCCTCAGTTACTAAACAATCTTACATCTACCATTAAACACAAATGTCTTGAATTGTCTACCTTTCTGTCTCCATTTCTTCACCTCAACCCACTCCAATCTGTCTTCTGCCCCACACAACTCCACTGAAATAGCTCTTGATAAGGTCACAGTGACACCCGTGTTGCTAAATCCACCCTTCTTGGCAACTCAACAGCACTCACCTCAAATGATAGTCCTCTTTCTTTATATTGCTGTTCTGTTGTTTTTAGTTACTAAGTTTTGTCTGACTCTTTTGTGACCCTATGGACTGTAGCCTGTGAGGCTCCTCTGTCCATGGGATTTCCCAGGCAAGAATACTGGAGTGGGTTGCCATTTCCTTCTCCAGGGGATCTTCCCAACCCAGGGATCGAACCCTGGTCTCCTGCAATGGCAGGCAGATTCTTTACTGCTGTGTGTGTATATATAAATATATGTAAGTATATACACATATATGTAAGTATATACATATGTATAGGTATATAATATATATATGTATATATATTCCAGTAGTCATATATGGACATGAGAGTTGGACTAAAGAAAGCTGAGCACCGAAGAATTGATGCTTTTGAACTGTGGTGTTGGAGAAGACTCTTGAGAGTCTTTTGGACTGCAAGGAGATCCTAAAGGAAATCAGTCCTGAATATTCATTGGAAGGACTGATGCTGAAGCTGAAACTCCAATACTTTGGTCACCTGATACAAAGAACTGACTCATTTGAAAAGACCCTGATGCTGGGAAAGATTGAACAGCGGGAGGAGAAGATGACAGAGGATGAGATGGTTGGATGGCATTACCAAACTCACTTGATAGACATGAGTTAGAGTAAGCTCAGGGAGTTGGTGATGGACAGGGAAGCCTGGTGTGCTGCAGTCCATGGGATCTCAAAGAGTCGGACACAACTGAATGACTGAACTGAGCTGATAGCTGACTTACAATGTTGTTTTAGTTTCAGGTGTACAGTGCAGAGATTCAGGCATATATACATGTATATATCTATTTCTATATATTGCTCTTTAGATTCTTTTCCTTTATTGGTTATTGCAAAATATTGAGTACAGTTCTCTGTGCTGTACAGTAGGTCCTCTTTCTTGATGTACCCTCTTTTGTTGGATGTTGAGAACCCTGAATCCCCTGGTTTTCCTTCTATCTCTTTAACCACTCTGTCCATCTCCTTTCATGGCTGTCCCATATAACCTTCAAATGTTGTGTTGTGATGTCACAGAATTTTTATTTGCTCACTCTATTCTATCCTTAGAATAAAATTATCCATTTTCATTACTTCAGTTAAATCTTTATGTTGATGATTCTGTTTCCTTTCTTTAATTAGCTCTCTCTCTGAGCCCTGGAATCATATGCCTAACTGTTTGTTATAAACACTTCTATATCTCATAAGCACCTCAAATTCAGCATTTTCAAATCCATACTCATTGTCTACCCACACCACTGCTGAAACCAATTTCGGCCCTGTTCCATTATTCCTTACCTCAGTAAAATGTAACGTCATTGATTTTTGTCATGTTTTTTAAACTTCCATCTTTATTTCTTAAGATCTCATTATTTAAGTCTTGTAGATTCCCCATCTTAAATATCTCTCAAATGTGTTTCTCCATCACCCTTTTGGAAGCCATCACCACATTTCTATCTCTACTTTTGTTCCTTCCAAACAGTTTTAAGGCTGATACTCTTCAGTGACTTCGTAGTCCTCTTAGTTTATGGCCCAGAATTACAATGCCTGGCCTTCTTCTGAATTCTCATGCTGTACCACTTTCCCCTTCTTTCAGTTTCTTGAGAGTCCCAAATTCCTTCTTGCCTTATTGTTTTTTCATATGTTTATATTTTCTTTCTGAAGGAAATACCCTCTATATTTGGCTAACATGTTTTTACTTTGGGTCTCAAAAAAAAAATTTTTTTTTGGCTCCACTGAGCAGCATGCAGGATCTTAGTTTCCTGAACAGGGATCAAACCCAAGCCCCTTGCAATGGAAGCACAGAGTCTCAGCCACTGAACCACAAGGGAAGCCCTTTCAGGTTTCAATTTAAATTCTCCTTCTGAAGGTATACCTTCTCTGATCTCTCAAACCTATGTAAAATCCTTGCAGTGACATCCGATAGCCACCTATATATCTCCCATAAATAGTACTTTGAGTACTTATTTTTCCTGTTATTCTATAAATTCTATAAGTACAGGAATATGTCTAACTACTGCTGCATTCTCAATGCTTAGCAAAGTGCATGACAAATTGTTCGTGCTCAATAATTTGTGAATGATTGAATTAATTGTGAAAGTCTCTCCACCATGTTTGACTCTTTGCAACCCCATGGACTATACAGTCAATGGAATTCTCCAAGCCAGAATACTGGAGTAGGTAGCCTATCCCTTCTCCAGCAGATCTTCCTGACCCAGTAATTGAACCAGGGTCTCCTGCATTGCAAGCGGATTCTCTACCAACTGAGCTATAAGGGAAGTAGAAGAATAGAAATTATTTATGGAACATTTAATTTGGGGTGGGAGTAGAGATCAAGGAGGGCTTCCCAGGTGATGCTAGTGGTAAAGAACCCACCTGCCAATGCAGGAGACATAAGATACCCAGGTTCAGTCCCTGGGTTGGGAAGATCCCCTGGAGGAGGGCACGGCAACCCACTCTGGTATTCTTGCCTGGAGAATCCCATGGACAGAGGAGTCTGGCGGGTGACAGTCCATGCGGTCGCAAAGAGTCAGACACGACTGAAGTGACTTAGCATGCACATAGAGTTCATGGAAGACATTAAAGAGAAAATAGGTTTAAAAATATGTGTTGCATAATGAAATGAAGGATGAGATTGAGGCATTCTAGCAACTTGAAACGTAATTTTTAGATATCGGTGGGGAAATGTGAGTCCTCAAAGTACAAGACAAGTGCAGTTAACTTAGAGTTGCCCAGTGTGGGCTGTGAACAAGGGAGAAAGGGGTAGAAGGTAAGATTAGAAAGTAATAGGTTGAGTATGGTTGTGAAGGTTTTGTGTATAACATATAATTAATGATGCTTGGCAGCATCTAAGAGGAATAGCAAGAGTCTTTTTGTGCCATGGGAAATTCAGAGATCAGAGCTGACTGATAGGTACTGGGGAAGAACTAACATCAGAAATACAAAGCAAAATAGCTATAATTCTTCCTTTCCTTGGTGGCTCTACCTCTCTGTTTGGAGAGGAAATCTGACTCCCTATTTCTAGTGACCAGAGGCCATGTATCGGGCTTGCATAACTTTCCAAGTCACTGGAGAAAGGGCAGAGTTAGTTATAAAGACTGAGGAATGAGGAGTCGTGTCACTCTATAGTAAACATATCAGCACAATTCCGTGGGCCCATAGAAAAACAGTTTCTCCTCATACCTCTTTTGTGTCTCTTTTTCAATTTGGTAAATCACATCCCAAATGTCATTGGATTGTCCATTTTCCCAGGAGACTTGGACTTTCCTAGAGGAGATTTGTAAGTCTTCAGGCAATTGGTATGCAGCATTGTAATGTCTGATTCTTTTAAGGGACATATTTGGAAACAGAGAACAGTGACGCTGACCTTTTCTCTGAGAAGCTGCCTTTGCAAACGTCATAGCAAATGCGTTTAGGAATTGCTCATTTGTGGGGGTTGTTCAGTGGCTGGGGAAGGAAAGTGTCCTGGGAATTGACAATAGCAGCCAAACAGTACAGAAAAGAGCAGGGATGTTCAGATATGATGAATGGAGTCATTTTAGTTTTGAAAAGATTGATGCTTCCTCCTTTGGAGGATGGATCCATACCCTTAAATTCTTAAGTGTATGTTTGTTTGTTTGAAACAGAGGATCATAAACATGGCCAGGGTTTCAGTTGCACTTATATTCTCAACTTCCTGAGTGGCCTTTGGAAAACCCTTTCTCTGGGTATTAGTTTTATTCTCTGTAAAATGAGTGAGTTAGACTAAATTATCTCTATGCTCCCTTCCCACTCTGACATTTGACAATTCTATGATTTATAATTGGGTACATTTATGCATGTTGTGGTGGAGATGTGATCTTACATGACTCGAAGGTGGATAGTAGAAATAACACAATCTCTTTTCATCTAACACAGTGGGTTTGCTGTATGTGTTTTGATGTATAATTCATGAAGTTTTACAATTTTTTGCTTGAGAGTTCGTGACAATAAAATTACATTTTGCTTAATCGGTTCACCTATGTTGTGTGTGTGGGTAGGGGGCTTATTATAGAAGAGTGTGTTAGGGAAGAGAGGTCATCTGGAGGTGGTAACAAAGGTAAGCTCTTGTTTGTGATGAACAGACAGGAGAAAGGGGAGTAAAAGATTAAACATAGCTTTAAATAATCTGTTTAATACAAGTTTTTAAAAAACACTAGGAAGCTTGTCAACTAAATTGGAGCCAATCTCTATTTAAACCCTAAATGGAAACCTCTTCAAGGTGGATAAACAGACTATCCATTTATTGGTTGCTTCACTAATGGGATAAAGAGGCAGTGTTAGAGCTCTTCTTCAGGATTAGAGAAGAGGAAATGAAGTGAGAGAAGCCTCCCATAGGTCTCCTTTCTCCTCTAACTCTCATTCAATTGGGAAGGGGGTGCAAGGATCCAGGATTCACTCTCCTTCTTACCTGTTTCTCTTTATCTTCCACAAACATCCTTAACAGGAAAAAAACAAAAATCACTGAGAGGAGTGAGAAGCTGAGAGATCAAGGGCTAGATTAACTGTACCATCCCTGTTCCATCCAATTACCAATTTATGGAGGTTTTGTTGGCAGCTACATAAGGAGACATTGGGACATAGGGGGAGCATTGAAGGAAGACCAGTACGAGATATTTGGGCATCAAAGTTAAATCAATTAGTTCCTATTATTGTAGAGAATCATAGCAGATGGTGTCACACTTTACTTATTCAGCTAGCTTTATTTGATGCATGAGCCATAGTTTGCCAACCCTTAGATTTTATGCTTCCTCATAATGTTAGTTTATTGTGTGAGTGAAAAGAAATGCAGGGAAGTAAAATGCAGAATAGATAAAGCACAGGTGATCAAGATCATACTCAAAAGCAGCTATACAGAACACATAAATTGTTTCAGGAGAACACATATATGTACAGTGATAACTCTGCCTCCCAAAGTAGTCTTTCAAAGCAACAACTAAAGAAGAGCAAACAATAGAATGTAAAGTAGAGGATCTGAGCAGGCCAAGTTAGGTGGGTTTTAGAAAGGACTTCCTGGAGAACAGAAGTTGAGGGGAAGCGACCATTCCTATATGCAGAATTGTTTCATAATCAGGTCACTGGGACACCTTTCTAGTCACTGCTTCAATCTCAGTAGTAATCTTGACATTTTCAACCATGGTATGGTATTATTGGTCTATGTTAGGTAATATTTGTTATCATGTGGGCATTAGGGAGCACACTGTCCTTGAAGACAGCTGGCAAGAGAACAAGGCACTTGCAAGCCCTAATTGGCTTGAGAAAGGATATAATTTGCCACCTGAAATGCCAAGGGAACAAGCACACAGTGTACTTCTTCCCTAACGAGATTCAAGCTTGGTGGAGAATGAGGATCTTCCTAATTTTCGGTTATTTGGATGGTGTGTCCAGAAAGGCAGAATTCAACAGTGAAGTGCAGAGTAAGGGTCACAGTGACTCAGGGTTTAGCAGCCCTTGGAAATCTCCATTGCCTTCTTTTAGAACCAACCTGAGACATGGGTCTCTTGGGACAATAGCCATGTCTTCAAAGGAAAAAGCCTTTTGCTGGGATACAAGACCTCTGGTCCCAGTCTGGCTTGAAACCTAATTTTCAGTGTAAATTTGAACGTATTATTTCCCTAATATGCATATCGGATTTATGATCTATTAAACACAAAGGATTTCCTTTCCTGGCTGTGTAACTTGATTCCATCAGATAACTTTATTTCTAAATTTTTAATTGGAGGATAATTGCTTTACAATGTTGTGTTGGTTTCTGCCATACAAAAATGCAAATCAGTCATAATTATATATGTCCCCTCCCTCTTGAGCCCCCCCACATCCCACTCCTCTAGGTCAACACAGAGCATCAGGCTGGGCTTCCTGTGCTATACAGAAGCTTCCCACTAGCTATTTCTATTTTACACATGATAATGTATATGTGTCGGTGCGACTTTCTCCATTCATCTCACCCTCTCCTTCCCCTCTGTGTTCACAAGTCCATTCTCTACATCTGTATTTATATTCATACCCTGCAAATAGGTTCATCAGTACCATTTCTCTAGATCCCATATATATGCATCAATATACAATGTTTGTCTTTCTCTTTCTGACTTCATCCTGTGTGACAGGCTCTAGGTTCATCCACCTCAAGATAACTTTAGAATATAACAATCTTTATATTTACCACATGATGGTTTGGAAGAGTAGTAGATGGAGAGGGGACTGCAGGGAGTTGGATAATTGGAAAAGTAGAAGTGCTTTAGTGAGCTCCACCAATAGATAGATCTTGAGGGGAATACAATTGCAGACTCTTTCATTCAACTGTGTCACCTAGCAGAGCTGCCTTATACTTTGCCTCTCTTCTCTGTCAGTTTCCTTACTGCTATGGATTAAATTGTGTGCCCCTCCTAAATCCATATGCTGAAGCACTAGCCCCCAGTGTGATGGTATTTGGAGATGGGATCTTTTGAAGGTAATTAAGTTTAGATGAGATCATGAGGATGGGGGCCTCATGATGGGATTAGGAAGAAAAGTTATGATGAACCCAGACAGCATATCAAAAAGCAGAGATATCACTTTGCTGACAAAGTTCTGTCTAGTCAAAGCTATGGTTTTTCCAGTAGTCATGTATGGATGTGAGAGTTGGACCATAAAGAAGGCTAAGTGCTGAAGAATTGATGCTTGTGAACTGTGGTGTTGGAGAAGACTCTTGAGAGTCCCTTGGACTGCGAGGAGATCCAACCAGTCCATCCTAAAGGAAGTCAGTCCTGAATATTCATTGGAAGGACTGATTCTGAAGCTGAAGCTCCATTACTTTAGCCACCTGATGCGAAGAATCAACTCATTGGAAAAGAGCCCAATGCTGAGAAAGATTGAGGGAAGGAGGATAAGAGGGTGGCAGAGGATGACATGGTTGGATGGCATTACCGACTCAATGGACATGAGTTTGAGCAAACTGAGATACTGAAGGACAGAGGAGCCTGGCATGGTGCAGTTCATGGGGTTGCAAAGAGTCAGACATGACTGAGTGACTCAACAACAATGAAAAGGGACATCAAAGTGCTCTCTCTCTCTCTGCCATGTGAGGACACAGTAAGATGGTGCTTGTTTGCAAGCTGGGAAGAGAGCTCTCACAAGAAACTAACTATGGTGACATCCTGATCTGGAAATTCCAGCCTCCAGAACCTTGGGAAAATTAATTTCTGCTGTTTAAGGCACCAGTGGTATTTTGTTATGGCAGCCTGAGCAAACTAAGACAGTTACCCTCTCCTAAACTGGCCTTGCCATGTGACATGTAAAAAAGGAAATCTAACACCACCAACTTGAGTTTATGTTCTTGAGAATGTGTTAGAACCTGACTCTTCGGGGGTCTCTTTTTGGGGGGCAATACAAATTATTGGATTGTTATAGTGAGAAACTGGGCTTGACTACCCTTTTTTTGTATCAAAATAATCCCCCCTACCTTGTACATACAGACTCTATTTTACACAATTTGTGCATTTCTTCTTTACTATGGCGTCTCTTTTCCATTTTTGCTACCCCTTAATCACAGGAACAAAGAAGCTAGAGGACATTATAGCAGAGTTCAGAACTACTGGTTTCTCTTTAGGTATGGCATTGATGAGCCTGTTTACCATTTTTTCCTCAACCATGGGATACTTCCTGGATTATCAAATATATGGTCATTATGTCACCTTGTATATCCACAACTTTACTCTGTTACTTGTTGAGTTCTATGAACTCTTGGTGGTTAATCCATTAATAAGTTAATTCAGGCAATATTTACTGAGCACCTATGAACATGCAGAATTCTGTTCTAGATACTGAGGTAGTGATGAATAAGAAAAGCAAATTCACTTTTGCCCATATAGTGCTTGTATACTAGTGGCAGAATACAGATAATAAATGTATATAGAGAGATGAATTTAAAAACATGCTTTTAGTAGTATACTCATTTTCACTATATTGATTCTTCTGATCCATGAACACAGTATATTTCTCCATCTATTTGTGGCCTTTTTGATTTCTTTCACCAGTGTTTTATAGTTTTCTTTATATGGGCCTTTTTTTTCTTCAGGTAGATATAGTCCTAAGTATTTTATTCTTTTTGTTGCAAGGGTGAATGGAATTGTTTCCTTAATTTCTCTTTTTGTTTTCTCATTGTTAGTGTATAGGAATGCAAGGGATTTCTGTGTGTTAATTTTATATCCTGCAACTTTGCTATATTCATTGATTAGCTCTAGTAATTTTCTGGTGGAGTCTTTAGGGTTTTCTATGTAGAAGATCATGTCATCTGCAAACAGTGAGAGTTTTACTTCTTTTCCAATCTGGATTCCTTTTATTTCTTTTTCTGCTCTGATTACTATGGCTAAAACTTCCAAAACTATGTTGAATAGTAGTGGTGAGAGTGGATTAAAGATCTAAATGTAAGACCAGAAACTATTAAACGCCTAGAGGAAAAAATAGGCAAAACACTCTCTGACATAAACCACAGCAGGATCCTCTATGACCCACCTCAGAATGTTGGAAATAAAAGCAAAAATAAACAAATGGGACTTACTTAAAAATCAAAGCTTCTGAACAACAAAGGAAACTATAAGCAAGGTGAAAAGACAACCTTCAGAATGGGAGAAAATAATAGCAAATGAAGCAATGGACAAAGAATTAATCTCAAAAATATACAAGCAATTCCTGCAGCTCAATTCCAGAAAAATAAAAGACCCAATCAAAAAGTGGGCCAGGGAACTAAACAGACATTTCTCCAAAGAAGACAAACAGATGGCTAACAAACACATGAAAAGATGCTCAACATCACTCATTATCAGAAAAATGCAAATCAAAACCACAATGAGGTACCATCTTACGCCAGTCAGAATGGCTGTGATCCAAAGGTCTACAAGCAATAAATGCTGAAGAGGGTGTGGAGAAAAGGGAACCCTCTTACGCTGTTGGTGGAAATGCAAACTGGTACAGCCACTATGGAGAAGAGTGTGGAGATTCCTTAAAAAACTGCAAATAGAACTGCCTTATGACCCAGCAATCCCACTGCTGGGCATACACACCAAGGAAACCAGAAGTGAAAGAGACACATGTACCCCAATGTTCATCGCAGCACTGTTTATAATAGCCAGGACATGGAAGCAACCTAGATGTCCATCAGCAGATGAATGGATAAGAAAGCTGTGGTACATGTACACAATGGAGTATTACTCAGCCATTAAAAAGAATACATTTGAATCAGTTCTGATGAGGTGGATGAAACTGGAGCCTATTATACACAGTGAAGTTAGCCAGAAAGAAAAACACCAATACAGTATACTAACACATATATATGGAATTTAGAAAGATGGTAACAATAACCTTATATGTGAAACAGCAAAAGAGACACAGATATATTGAACAGTCTTTTTTTTTTTTTTTATTGAACAGTCTTTTGGACTCTATGGGAGAGGGCCAGGGCGGGATGATATGGAAGAAGGGCATTGAAACATGTATATTATTGTATGTGAAACGAATCACCGGTCCAGGTTCAATGCATGATACAGGGTGCTCAAGTTGATGCACTGGTATGGCCCAGAGGGATGGGATGGGGAGGGAGGGAGTTGGGAGGGGGGGTCAGGATGGGGAACACATGTACACCCGTGGCGGATTCAAGTTAATGTATGGCAAAACCAATACAATATTGTAAAGTAAAATAAATTAACAGAAAAAAAGTTAAAAAAGGAAAAAATAAAATAAATAAAATAAAAACATACTTTTAGCTAATAATAACTAGAATAAATACTAAAATAAAATAGTATAGAGAATTGTTGGGTCAGTGACTGCTTTAGGTAAGTTGATCAGGGAATTTTTCTGTGAGTAAGTGACAAATGAGCTGAGATCTAAGTAATGAGAGATGAGAAAGAGCTGGAGAACTGCAGATAGAGACTAGCGCAAAAGACTTAAGCTAGAAATGTACAGGTCATGTACATAGAATACAAATTAAATCAAATGTGTCTGGAAGTAATGAGAGAGACAGATAGATGATGATGTCAAAAGGCATGCTAGGGCCATATAATGATAGGGAGGGGGTGATCCAGAATGCTATGGTAAAGTGTTTGGACTTAATTTCGGAAGCAGTGGAAAAACCATGAATAGAATTCAGAACGGAGGGAAAGGGGTCTGAGTTACACTTTGCAAAGATGATTCTGGCTGCTATCTGAACAATGAGCTACAGGGGCAGAGTAAAGACTGAGAGCCCAGTCTAGGCTACCGTAGTACTCTAAGAAAAAGACAAGTGGACTGGGCTAAGAAGGTAAAGAGAAGTCTTTGGATACTGTATGTTCTTTTAGAATAGAGCAGGCAACGTTTGATAGATTAGATATAGGGTTTATATGCCATGCCTTGACTATGGTCATCTCAATAGCTTGTATTCATTTTTGCCTTCCTACTCAACTTCTGCCATTGAAATATAATCTTCTCTTGATTTCCAGTATTCTTATATTTCAATATGACACCCCCTAGTGTGAGAAGGCAATGGCACCCCACTTCAGTACTCTTGCCTGGAAAATCCCATGGATGAAGGAGTCTGGTAGGCTGCAGTCCATGGGGTTGCTAAGAGTCGGACACGACTGAGCGACTTCACTTTCACTTTTCACTTTCATGCATTGGAGAAGGAAATGGCAACCCACTCCAGTATTCTTGCCTGGAGAATCCCAGGGACAAAGGAGCCTCATGGTCTGCCGTCTATGGGGTCACACAGAGTCGGACACGACTGAAGCGACTTAGCAGTGTGAATCTACTTGCATTGGTATTGTTAGTTACTCAACTGACCCTTTTAATCTGGAAACTATTTCTTCAGTTCTGGGAATTTTACTTCAATGATTTATTTGATAATTTCCTTTCCTCCATTTTCACTACTCTCTTTTAGGAAAACCTATTTTTCTTATTAAACCTATTCCAAACCTCCTGGTTTGATTTTCTAAATAAATGTTATTTTTTAAATTTTCTATCTCTGTTTCTTTGGTCTAGTTTGAGAATTTCTCAACTTCATTTCCCACTACTTCTACTGAGGTTTGTATTTCTGCTGTCATTTAAAATATCCAAGAACTCTTCATTTAATGCCCATTAAAAAATAATATACTATTCCTGTTTGATGATTATAATATCTTCTTTTATATTTTTGATGATCTTAAAAGATTATTAAGTTCTCGTCTTCCTGAAATGTTTCCTCTAAGTTTGTTTTTTCCCCTCATTTGTTTTAATCTCTTTCTTTCATGAAAGAATTAAAAACAAATCATATGTCTTGGGATCCTTGGATGTTTGGTTCTATTTGAATGGGGGATGACAAGGATGATAAAAAGTTTTGTCATGGTGGGCACTACTATAGGATGATTTGGCTGGGTCCTTTACTTTGGTGAACCCCTAATTATTTTCAGGTAATTTCCTGGAAGTCTGGTCAAATTCTCTCAGAAAATAATCTTCTAATCTCTTGGAGGATACAAGGTAAGTTTGGCTGTAAGTTTCTGGGAACCAAGTAGACAAGAACTAGGGGTCTCAGCATGCAGTATATAGCTAGACTTTACCTAATCTTACACTCAGCTCTGAGACACACAGAACTCCTATTTAAATTCTCATAGAATAAATCTCTAGTCTTCTGTGAGAGGAAAGTATATAGGGGAGTTACCTGGGTGTGGAGAATAAAGAACGGGATTTGGAGGCCTAATTGCTTCATGAATCACCTTTGCACTAATTCCCATGTTTTGGGCTCTGCTTTCACCCTCACTCACAGAAGTACTGGATGCTGACCTGACGCTGCTAGCTTCTGAGCCTTTCGGAAGTTCATTGGCATGAGTTGTATTGTTCCTTTTCTCACTGCTGGTTTAGGATTCAGGTTTCTTGGGTCTGCTAAGCAGTTGACATTTTCTCTTTAACTTTCCTTTTTTTTTTAAAATTTTCAACAGTGCATTTTTTTAAATTTTTTTACTTTACAATATTGTATTGGTTTTGCCATACATTGACATGAATCCACCACAAGTGTACATGAGTTCCCAACCCTGAACCCCCCTCCTAACCCCCTCCCCATATCATCTCTGTGGGTCATCCCAGTGCACCAGCCCCAAGCATCCTGTATCCTGTATCGAACCTAGACTAGCGATTTTTTTCTTACATGATAGTATACATGTTTCAATGCCATTCTCCCAAATCATCCCACCCTCTCCCTCTCCCACAGAGTCCAAAAGTCTGTTCTATACATCTGTGTCTCTTTTGCTGTCTCGCATACAGGATTATCATTACCATCTTTCTAAATTCCATATATATGTGTTAGTATACTGTATTGGTGTTTTTCTTTCCGGCTTACTTCACTCTGTATAATCGGTTCCAGTTTCATCCACCTCAATAGAACTGATTCAAATGTATTCTTTTGAATGGCTGAGTAATATTCCATTGTGTATATGTACCACAGCTTTCTTATCCATTCATCTGCTGATGGACATCTAGGTTGCTTCCATGTCCTGGCTATTATAAACAGTGCTGTGATGAACATTGGGGTACACGTGTCTCTTTCAATTCTGGTTTCCTCGGTGTGTATGCCCAGCAATGGGATTTCTGGGTCATAAGGCAGTTCTATTTGCAGTTTTTTAAGGCATCTCCATATTCTTCTCCATAGCGGCTGTACTAGTTTGCATTTGGAAACTTTCCATTTCCTAAAATGCTGCTGTTTTCATCCTCTTTCCTATTCTTTTTTTCACATGGGCTTATGGCTCTAAAATAGCTCTTTTATGTCATTTGTAGATAAATATGAATGTCTGATCCACTGCATTTAACTGGGAACCCTTTTTCATCATAGCATTTAGCATGTTTATTGTAGCATTTTTGTCATATTAAATATTTATTGCTTGCTTATTATATGTCTCTATCTACAAGTGTGCATGTTTCCCAAAAACTGAGATATTGTCTGTCTTATTCACTATGCATTTCTAGTGCCTAGGCCACTCCAGTGTTCTTGCCTGGAGAATCTCAGGGATGGGGGAGCCTGGTGGGCTGCCATCTATGGGGTCACACAGAGTCAGACACGACTGAAGTGACTTAGCAGCAGCAGCAGCTCATAATAGATACTCAGTAAATATTTGTTGAATAAACTAATCTGGCACTTTTTATTATTTGGAAAAAATTATATTTTTAGTCTTCACATCTGATAGTATTTGCTGGAAAAAGTAAAAATACTTCTATAGCAAATTTCTGTTGTCAGTCACTAAGTCTTGTGTGAGTCTGTGACCCCATGGACTACAGCACACCAGGCTTCCCTGTCCTTTACTATCTCCCAGAGTTTGCTCAAATTCATGTCCATTGAGTTGATAATGCCATCCAACCGTTTCATCCTCTGTCTCCCCCTTTTCCTCCTGCCCTCAATCTTTCCCAGCATCAGGGTCTTTTCCAATGAGTTGGCTCTTCCCATCAGGTGGCCAAAGTATTAGAGCTTCAGCTTCAGCTTCAGCATCAGTCCTTCCATGAATATTCAGGGTTGATTTCCTTTAGGATCGACTGGTTTGATCTCCTTGCTGTACAAGGAACTTTCATATAGCAAATTAGTCAAATAAAAATGATATTATTAGTGGCTCAAGGAAAAGAGATATTTAACAATATGTGTAATAATGGTACATAAACTTTCCCTTTTTCCATACATATTCCAATTTTAATTTTAAAGACCAACTGGCTGTGCATAAGAAATTTATTTTAGAGAAGTAAGAAAAGCCAAATGGAGATCAGTTAGCAGATTTTTGAAGTATTCCAGGTGAGAAAAAATTGTTACCTAGTAAGGGAATTAGAAATTGAACAGAAGGTGGAGGAATTTAGAAGATAGAGTTAGAAGAACTTTGTTTCCTTTGGATGAGGGAGAAGTAGATAAAAAAGGAGGCATCAAGGTGTTAACTGTGAATTCCAGGTTTCTGGCTAGATGGACAGTGGCGCCCTTCACTCAGATGGTCAGACTAACTGGAAGAGGACAGGAGTAGATATGGGGAAGCAAGCATTGACATTAATTTGACCTGCTTCTTTTGCTGCCCAAGTGTTTTTCATTTGAGTCTTTTGCCCCAAACTTAGAAAAAAAGTTTTAGTCTGAATTACTCAGATTTTATTTTCTTGGACTCCAAAGTCACTGCAGGTGGTGACTGCAGCCATGAAATTAAATGACACTTGCTCCTCAGAAGAAAAGCTATGATAAACCTAGACAGCATATTAAAAAGCAGAGACATTACTTTTCTGACAAATGTCTGTCTAATCAAAGCTATGATTTTTCTATTAGTCATGTATGGATGTAAGAGTTGGACTATAAAGAAAGCTGAGCACCGAAGAATTAACGCTTTTAAGCTGTCGTGTTGGAGAAGACCCTTGAGAGTCCCTTGGACAGCAAGGAGATCAAACCAGTCAGTCCTAAAGGAAATCAGTTCTGAATATTCATTGGATATATGCTGAAACTGAAGCTTCAATACTTTGGCCACCTGATGTGAAGAAATGACTCATTGGAAAAGACCCTAATGCTGGGAAAGATTGAAGGGGATGACAGAGGATGAGATGGTTGGATGGCATCACCAACATGATGGACATGAGTTTAAGCAAGCTCTGGGAGATGGTGATGAACAGGGAAGCCTGGTGTGCTACAGTCCATGGGGTCGCAAAGAGACACGACTGAGCAAATGAACTGAACTAAACTGAACTCAGATTTCCAGTATTCTATTTTGCTCTTCTTGCCTGTGCGTGCTCAGTCTTGTCCAACTCTTTGCGACCCCATGGACTGTAGCCTGCCAGGCTCCCCCGTCCATGGGATTCTCCAGGCAAGAATATTGGAGTGGATTACCATTTCCTCCCCTAAGGGATCTTCCTGACCCAGGGACCTAACTCACATATCTTGTGTCTCCTATATTGGTAGACAGATTCTTTATCACTGTGCCACCTGGACTTAGATAAGGAATAAAGTGAATGAAAATCATTATTATTATTGTCTGACACCACTAACTATTAATAGCAATACAGTGTAGTCTAAAATGTATCCATTGAGTGCGTAAAATCTACTGACCTGGGGATAAGATGATGTGGGTTCTACATTCAGTTCTGTCACTAACTCATGGTGTGATGTCAGACTAGTCATCAGCTCAGTTCAGTTCAGTCCCTCAGTTTTGTCTGACTCTTTGTGACCCCATGGACTGCAATATGACAGGCCTCCCTGTCCGTCACTGACTCCTGGAGTTTACTCAAACTCACGTCCATTGAGTTGGTGATGCCATCCAACCATCTCATCCTCTGTTGTCCCCTTATCCTCCCATGTTCAATCTTTCCCAGCATCAGGGTCTTTTCAAGCGAGTCAGTTCTTTGCATTAGGTGGCCAAAGTATTGGAGTTTCAGCTTCAACATCAGTCCTTCCAATGAATATTCAGGACTGATTTCTTTCAGGATAGACTGGTTGGATCTTCTTGCTGTGCAAGGGACTCTGAAGAATCTTCTCACTAGATTTCAAAAGCATCAGTTCTTCGGCACTCAGCTTTCTTTATAGTCCAACTCTCACATCCATACATGACCACAGGAAAAACCATAACCTTGACTAGACGGACCTTTGCTGGCAAAGTAATGTCTCTGCTTTTTAATATGCTATCTAGGTTGGTCATAACTTTTCTTCCAAGGAGCAAATGTCTTTTAATTTCATGGCTGCAGTCACCATCTGCAGTGATTTTGGAGCCCAAAAAAATAAAGTCTGCCAGTGTTTCCACTGTTTCCCTATCTATTTGCCATGAAGTGATGGGACCAGATGCCATGATCTTAGTTTTCTGAATGTTGAGTTTTAAGCCAATTTATTCACTCTCCTCTTTCACTTTCATCAAGAGGTCCTTTAGTTCTTCACTTTTCTGCCATAAGGGTGTTGTCATCTGCATTTCTCCCAGCAATCTTGATTCCAGCTTGTGCTTCATCTAGTCCAGCATTTCTCACTATGTACTCTGCATATAAGTTAAATAAGCAGGGTGACAATATACAGCCTTAACATACTCCTTTCCCAATTTGGAACTAATCATATAACTTTGGTTTCCTGATGTGTAAAATCAGGTTGCAAATATAGTAATTGCTCTTTTGCTAAGCTATTATTTGCCTGGGAAATTAGAGAAGATCCATGTTTATTTTGAGGGCTAGAAAGAGTATTTATGAATAGTTGAGTGAAGTCGCTCAGTCGTGTCTGACTCTTTGCTACCCCGTGGACTGTAGCCCGCCAGGCTCCTCTGTCCATGGGATTCTCCAGGCAAGAATACTGGAGTGGGTTGCCATTTCCTTCTCCAGGGGAGCTTCCCAGTCCAGGGATCGAACCCGGGTCTCCTGCATTGCAGGCAGACTCTTTATCCTCTGAGCCACCAGGGAAGCCCCTGTGAATAATTAATGTACAAATTATTATTGGGGCTTTCCTGGTGGCTTAGTGGTAAAGAATTTCCCTGCCAATGCAGGAGACATTGGAAATGCAGGTTTAGTCCCTGGGTTGGGAAGATCCCCTGGAGAAGGAAATGGCAACCCACTCTAGTATTCTTGCCTGGAAAATCCCATGGACAGAGGAGCCTTGTGTGCTACAGTCCATGGAATTGCAAAGAGTCGGACATAACTTAACAACTAAACAACAGCAATGTACAAATATGTTCTGAAGAGAAAGCTATATTTATCTCAGTTCAGTTCAGTTCAGTCGCTCAGTCGTGTCTGACTCTTTGTGACTCCATGAATCGCAGCACGCCAGGCCTCCCTGTCCATCACCAACTCCCGGAGTTCCCTCAAACTCACATCCATCGAGTCAGTGATGCCATCCAGCCATCTCACCCTCTGTCGTCCCCTTCTCCTCCTGCCCCCAATCCCTCCCAACATCAGAGTCTTTTCCAATGAGTCAACTCTTTGCATAAGGTGGCCAAAGTACTGGAATTTCAGCTTCAGCATCATTCCTTCCAAAGAACACCCAGGACTGATCTCCTTTAGAATGGACTGGTTGGATCTCTTTGCAGTCCAAGGGACTCTCAAGAGTCTTCTCCAACACCACACTGGCAGCTAATTATGGCCACTAGTTATTGAGAAGCCATCATGTGCCATGTGCTTTACCTGTTTTCACAGTTTATCATGTGCTTTACCTGTTTTCATAGTTTATCATTGCTATAAACATGTGCAGTTAGTACTGCCTTTTTACCAACAAGAAATGTAAGGCTCAGAGAGAGCAACTTGGCCAAAGTAACACTGCTAGTTAGCAGTATATCCTAGATTCAGATTCAGTTTGGTTGTACTAGAAAGCCAATATATTTTCAGCTTATTAGTACTACATTTGTGCATAGCAAATTGCCTCTGAAACATGTCTGTGAACTTAAACTCATTGAATCTTATAAGTAGAAAAAAAAAGAAACAACTCTGTAATCCATCCAGTTCAATATCTTGGTTTACAGGTGAGAAAACTGAAGACCAGAAAGGAGGAGTTATTAGCCAAAGATCAGACAGCTACTTAGTGGCAGGGCTGAGGCCAGAGCCCGACTCTTCAGACAATCTGCCCATTGCTCTTTCTAATTTGAGGCCTGAAGATAGGGCCTGATCCTAATCTGCTCAGGTGTGTCAGTGTGTACCAACACTGGCCTCCTAATCTCACAGGGGTGTTGGAACAATGAAAGTGCAGGAAAAGATTTGAGTGGGATTTGGATGAAAAAAATTAGTGGCATGAGGTTTTTTTAGCATTTGCAAAAGCATAAGATATAATTAAGGAAAGAGAGCTTATTTACAAAGCAGCCTTTTTTTTATTTTTTATTTATTTATTTATTTTAGGAGCCTTTCAATTAGCCTCAGATTCTCTCAGGGCAGAACGATTCTGTTTTATATGATGTATATCGTTTGTGTTGAATACCACACAGTTGGACCATGAGTGGCTATTTATATGGATAGAAGTCCAAAAAGCTAAAAGCCTCAGTCCTTCCAGAAGAAAGACTTGAAGGAGATGAGTCAAATGCAGAAAAGTATCCTTGATAGAAATAGCAAGACGTTGTAGGTGAGTTTAGTGGCATTGTGCATTTTGTTGAAATCCCTACATTTGGAGTGGAGAAGAATGAACAATGGGGTTGGCTTTTTCAGAAAGAGCCACTGATTTGGTCATATAGTAAAAGTTGATCTATTTTAATATGTTTGCTTGAAGCCTGGAACTTGAAAAACTTCAGACAGAGATAAATTTTCCTTTGAGTAACTCCAAATTGCTTTTCACATTTCTATTTTATGTCCACAGAGGCAACACACAATAAATTTGGGTAAGAATGTAGTGGACAGGAATCAGAGCTGATGAATTCCAAGCTTACATAAACTAAGGTTTCCAATCCTGGGTGCTTTTCTTTCTCCCTGTTAGTAGACTTGGTAGAACAAGATAGATGTTCTGAGTCCTCCTAACTCCTGTCCCATTACTCAAGGATTTTGGAGACAAGGCAGTGCAATTGCTGTGTTGAAACAGAAGAGGATTTAGTGGGCTAGGCTGTGAGGGGGTTAGAGGAAGGCTAGAAGAGGGAGCAGTGCCTCAAGTACACGACTTGTGTTCATAGGAGATGTGTAAATGAAAGAAGCACAGAATCTAGCTCCATGCAGTAACCACAAGCAACTACCACTCATTTTCCTGAAGACACGGCAGGAACTCAATGTTCACAGCCTTCTTGACCCTGAGAGTTTAATTACAGAGAAGGATCAGTTCAAATGCTTGTTGGTTTGTCTTAGCAGTCATATTTGTATAGTGGTGTTGACTTTTGAAAATGACCAAACTTGAACAACTTCACTGAGTCAGACATTATGGATAGCCAGCAATTTGCATGCCTGTCTGACATTTTTTGGTTACAGTCATGTTTTAATGTGGCTTGAGGTTATTTCACAGATATATTTCTTTTGGTTGTTTCTAGTGATTATATATCCATCCAGCCTATTAATATCAAATGGTGTTTTTAGCCATCCCTCAGCTATGGATCATTTGGAATCTTTCACGTAATGTCTTTTAACCATTCCCATCTTGCACCAAACCCCACTCACCTTTCAAGATCCATGTTCAATATTACCTCCTCCATACCTTTTTTTTCCCCTCCAAGCCCACCTACCCCACTTCACCCCCAAAGAATGACACTGGTTCTTTGCTGCTGTAGTTCTTTGTCTTTATTTTACATACAGTTGCCTTCCTTCTGGGATCCTTGAGGGCCAGGATTGGGTCTTACACATAACTGAATCCCCTAAATATATAACACAGTGATTTATATATATACAGTAGATGAATATTTAAATAGCAATATAATGAATATTTCTGCATAAATTGCTTTTATTTATTTTGGATTATATCCTTGGAAGTGTATTCCTTTTTGTTTGTTTGTTTCCTATTTTTTTATTTAAATTTTTACAGTGTTGTGTTGGTGTCTGCCATACAACAATGCAAATCAGCTGTTATACATACATCCCCTTCCTCCCTAGCCTCCTTCCCCTTCCCCCATCCTATCCCTCCAGGTCATCACAGAGCACCAGACTGGGCAATACAAAGATTAACTATTGCCATCAGCAATTTACAGAGTCGTGTTTCCTGACAATGGTCTTTATTACATATACATACGAACCAAGGGTTTGGGGAAACTTGTGTTTTAATTTGCATTATGCTGAGGTCACATGTTTTATCATGTCATTACCTCCTCAGTATGTTCCCTACTGCGCATTTTGTTCATTTTGTGACCACTCATCTGGTGAGCTTCATACATTGATCTCATATGTTTCATTATTTATATGTTCTGATGGGTGTGTTTTTAAAGTTCTGCTCAATTGCCTATTTTTCTTTTTTGGTGGTTTCCTTTTTGATCTCCATTTTGTTATAGTACAATGTGCACAAGATTTTTAGTCGTATTTTAAACACATCATCCTGGCTTTGATGTTACCCTCAATTTTTTCAGTGGCTACACTAGCTAGATAAACAATGCTGTTCTTTTTCTCCCCTTAGTTTCACAGTTTAGATTTTGATGTTTAACTTTTTGATCCACCTGAAATTTACTGAAATAGATGACATGAGGTACATATCCAAATTTATTTCTCTTTTAATGAGTATACACTTTCCCCCATAATATTTATTTGTTAGTGTTTTCTTTATTGTGTGTGTATATGTGTGTGTGTATTCTTTCTAGCCAGCTGGAAATATTTTTATATATTTGGTTTTCCTTTTCTAAAATATGCTATTTCATTGATCAATATTAATTTTTTACTCAATGCCAAATGGCCTTTTTAAAAATATGTATGGCTTTGTAATCAGGTTTAAAAGGTTTTGAGAGGCTATCTCCATCATTACTAAAAATAATATTTTTTGGCATTTTTGTCTTCTTATTCTCCTAGGTGAATTTCACTATAAATTTGTCATAGCCTATAAAATATTCTTCAGAATTTTAAGTTGATATTGCATTAATTCTATACATTAACTTAAAGAGTCTCATCTTTCTTATATTTTAGCCTTGCTGATTGGAAGCAAGGTGTCTTTTTCCATTTCTTTATTTCTCCAATTATGATTGTATCATTTCTTTTGAATGCATTTCTTTGTCATTATTAAATTTTTCAAACTACTTTTAAATTAATGATCTCATCCACTTCTTACCAGGGCTCTCTGCTGTAGGTCAGTAGGAGGAATTAGATTCAGTCAAGGATGACCAATTTATTATAGACCAATTTATTATAGGCTTTTCCCTAGCATTAATCAGGATTACTTTTTTGGTAACAGATTTATTGAGAAGTAATTCACATACCATTACAACACACACATATGAATGTGTGTACATTCAGTAGTTTTTAATATATTCAAATTTAGAATTGTAAATTTAAAATTTACAACTTTAGAATGTATCATCACCAAAAAAGAGAGGAAGAGTGAGAAATTTGTAAATATATGCAAATATAAAATCATGCTGGACATTGAAATAAACTAACAATAGGGTCCTTGGTAACATAAGTGTCAAAAATTTAAGACCTATTAAAAGTTCAATTCAATTCAGCTCAGTCACTCAGTCATGTCTGATTCTTTGCAACTCCATGGACTGCAGCTCACCAGCATCAGGGTCTTTTCCAATGAGTCAGCTGTTCGCATCAGGTGGTCAAAGTATTGGAGTTTCAGCTTCAGCATCAGTCCTTCCAATGAACACCCAGGACTGATCTCCTTTAGGATGGACTGGTTGGATTTCCTCGCAGTCCTAAGGGACTCTCAAGAGTATTCTCCAACACCACAGCTCAAAAGCATCAATTCTTTGGCACTCAGCTTTCTTTATAGTCCAACTCTCATTATTAAATAAAGTAAAAGTACACAAATTAAAAAAAAATCAGATAGCTTTTAATCAAAACAAACAAACCACCGCCCCATATCTACCATTCCTGCCCCAATCCTCAAGACCTTGGCAAGCACTAATTCATTTTGCTTCTGTAGATTTGCCTATTCTGGACTTTTCATATATATGGAATCATAAAATTTAAAAATAGACTTTTAAGGAGAAGCAAAAGCAACATTTGTCAAGCACCTAAATACTTGCTGAGCATTTTGTATATATTTTTTTCTTATTTAATCTTCAAAACAGTCATTTAAGATAGTCACTTATTTAGGTAATATTATTTCCATTTTATGTAAGGGAATTGATGGCAGAGAGGTTGAAAAAAAAGTGTGTAGGATCACAGCATTACAATGTGACATACCCTAGACACTTTGCCCAGATCTTTGATCAAGTCTTTCTACATGACAGTGGCTAGAAAGTTTGGAACCATCCGCATGCTCTTACAGTAATGGTCCTTGGTTCCTCACACTAGGACCAAGCACCAATATGACATTTCTGTGACTCTGAGGGCTGAGAGAGCAGAGTAGGATGAAGTGCTTTGTATAGCCTAGATTTATGGAACTATAGAAATTTTCTCTTTCACCTTCCCTCAGTCAGATATTGAGAATAACCAATGATGTATGTACAGTTTAGCTTACAGAGCCATGGGAAATTATAGCTCAAAGCTGGAAGGAACCTCAGAGACCACCTAGTCTAGCTGCTTCATTTTATTGATGAAGAATCTAGGACCCAGAAAGAGCAAGATATTTGCACAAGATGGTATAGCTCAAATACAGTGACTGAGAGTGACCTTTCATCTGTTATTGGAACAATGAATGTACCAAAGGTGAAAGTCCTATCGAGAATACCTTCAGAAAACAAATTAAGGGGAAAGCCAGATAATGATGTGAAAAGGTCACTGAATCAGGTCAAGGAGCTCTGGGCTACAACACCAGCTCTGCCTCTAATTCATTGTGTCTCTTAACCTCTCTGGACTTCTGTTTCTTCATCTGGAAATATGTGAGTTGGAATGTTAAATCTTTTGAGAGACTGCATTTGTTTAACACTCAAGAAATTTTATTGAATAAGTAAATAAGCGAACCTTTATTTAAGGTGGCTCAGACGGTAAAAGCATCTGCCTACAATGCGGGAGACCCGGGTTCGATCCCTGGGTCGGGAAGATCCCCTGGAGAAGGAAATGGCAACCCACTCCAGTAATCTTGCCTGGAAAATCCCATGGACGGAGGAGCCTGGTGGGCTGCAGTTCATGGGGTCACAAAGAGTCGGACACGACTGAGTGACTTCACTTTCACTTTATTTAAGTTCTAAATGTTATGCTATTTTGGGAAGATTTCCTGTGAACTACATAACTGAAGAATTGAAAAGAGAGATCACTAAAACATTTTTCTTAAAGAGCTGGTACTGTAAATTTATATGCCTCTAGGTTAAATGCATGAATGCATTTTTAAACATGAAGCGTTGCTTCTTCAACAAATAACAGGAGTGCCTGATTATTTCCTATAAGTACATATCCAGGAGACATTAGCCAAGTTAATAACATACCCATTGTGGCCGTTATATTGACACTAGTTAATGCAGTGGCATGTGCAGATGGGATGTATCAAATCATTTCCTTAATACAGTTTTAATTTTGTATGCTTATTTCCTTTGAGAAGAAAAAGCAATTCAATCTTATTTTAAGGGAAAAAGATTTCACTATCTTCTAAAGACTAATAGAGAGTCGCTTATTCATTCAAGTAATATTTATTGATTGCCTACAGTGCATACAGATGTCAAGGAATAGAGTTATCCTAAAATGGGAAATTTAAAAAATGATACAAGGATGTGAAAGTAACATTGAAAACCTGTCCTTTTTATGATTCCAGATACATGAACAAGGAGGAGCTGTTTGTTTAAGCCTGCGCAGGTTGAAACTTTCCCAGTGGAGAGGCAGAGCAGATGATGTGTGTGTAGGGGGTGAGTGGGAGGGCAAAGAGTGCAACTCGGTAAGCAGGAGCTGAAGCAGGCAGCAGAAAAACGATCATATTGACACATTCCTCCTCCCTCGCCCATCTCCCATGATGAAATAATAATAGGGATCCGTTCCGTGTGTATTGTATCACCCTTCAGAGTTTACAGAGTGCTTTCACATTCATTACTTTATTTGATCCTCATGCCAACCCTAAAAGAGAGGCATGGTGGATATTGTTTTTAAGATAAGAAAATATGGGCCTCGAAGAGGTTAAGTGGCTTTTCCACTGAAAGACAATACAAATTAGTGCCAGGACTAAAACTCATGTCTTTTGTCTCTCAAAGCGGTGTTTTATCCATTGTGTCCATTCCTCCCAGGAGTTCCTACTCCAATCTTCCCATTTGGAAGCACTCGTTGAATACTTGCCATTTGTTGAATACTCCCCTGGACAGGCTGCAGTGCTGACCAGCAGTAGCAGAGGCAGGAGTGAATTCCAACAGTTTGGGTAAAGCAAAAAAGTGTGAATTACTACCACAAGTAAAGATACTTTTTTCATCTGTTCTGGCCAAAACTGCTATGTGTGTGTGTCTCTGAGGGATGAATAGGGGCTGCAACGTGGAGATTATATTAATTCTTTAGTCAGCCTCTCTAAGGTTCACTGCTGTTGGTCTGAAGTGATAGTATACACAAAGCAATACTTTCGATTCCATTTGGTGAAATGGAGAAGAAAAAAAGTAAATACATAAAGTAGCAGTGGTCATAAATGAAGAGAGTAGAATTCAGTGAGCAATTGATATGTACCAAGTGCTGTACTTAAAATATTTTACTTAACCTTCACTATTGTGCCATGACAAGGGTCCCTTCTTTTACAGTTTAGTGCACTTAGGCAGGTTAAGTCCTAAGTCACAGAATCAGTGATCTGTGAACCTGAATAGGTCAGTATAGGTCCAGAATCAGACATCTTAACTATTACACCAAATAAAGAACCTATGTTTTCTGGTGAATTGAAACAGATATTGCTGTTTTAAAAATCAATGTTGGGAAAGCCCTCTGAGATTTCCTTGTCCATCCCTCTCACCAAATACAGAAATCGCTTTGAACACCCATTGCTGATGGCCATTCCAGTGAACCACAGGGGCTATGATTTAGTTTAAATTCTACACATGGAGATGTATCCATATGGATTTATCCCTTCTCTTGTTAGGTGCTTAATCCAGGGCAAGACCCAGGCATTTGTGTGAGGGAGCAAGTCAGCATTAGAAATATCCTGTGACTACAAGAAAGAGGATAGAGTCCATGCACATAGCCTCAATGTCACCCGACTCCAACTGTTTTGAGATCTGGTCCTTTGCTCAGACGGATCTGACCAACAAGTCCTTGTGGAATTTGCAGTCAGTTTTCTGCAGCTGCATTACCTTTGTCCCAAGCATGGTTAAAGGAATCACTCAGCTGATGATCAGGCTAGAACTTCATGAATCTTTCTGTTGCTCTCTCACAGGATCCAAATGATACCTGATGCCTTGAGTTCAGTTTCTGATGGCCATTTTGGGGCATTCTGATTCTGCAGCCATCTACCAGTGAAGAGATGATCAAGGTCCTGTGAAACCCTCTACTTACTGAGCAAAATAGTGAGTGTCTGTGACTTCTACTGTTTCAGAAATAATATCATTAATACTGAAGGGAGGAGGGGGCTCTCTGTCAAGATGAAATCAGTTGACATATTTACGCTATTGTTACTTCATCTGCAGTAATTCCTTGAGATTGATTTGGAAAAGTGAGGGAGGGTGAGATGGAATTCCACATCCCCCAATTTTCTAAGAGTTTGTAATCCTGCATCATAAAGGACATCTCACTTTTTAAAAATTTAATACTATCTTAAAAATTTTTTTGTTATAATTGATATACAAAGTTGTGAGATATATACATATATATGTATATATATACATACATATATATATGTAAAGAAGATCACTTGATGAGATCTGTTTTTCTTTCTACCTCACTTATTCCTTTAACAAATATTAAGTTTCTCTTCCATCTTAGGCATTTACTCTCTTCCTTATGTATTCCTTTTGCTTTCTGAATTTTCTCTACCTCTTTTCCCTTCTCCTTTTCTCTCTTTTTTATAACTTTCTCTCTCTCTTTTTTTTTAACTTTTTAAAAAATAATGATACTACTTGGGAAGGTATTTAAAGTGAGAATGTACACTTGGGGGAAGACTGAAGAGTGTTGTGGATTCTTATGTTTTGAGTGGGACTGTTTGCACATATCATCCAGTTCCCTATTATTTCCTCACTTAAAGCATTTCAAAAGAACTATTTACTCATCAAGAATAATACTTAGCTTGTATTGATGGAGAATTCATCTACAGTGACTGACTTCATCCTTTTGGGCATGACAGATGATCATCAACTTGCTGCTGCTGCTAAGTCACTTCAGTCGTGTCCGACTCTGTGTGACCCCATAGATGGCAGCCCACCAGGCTCCGCCGTCCCTGGGATTCTCCAGGCAAGAACACTTAGAGGCCTGCTATTTGGAGTGTTACTTGTTTACGTTGTCACTCTGTTGGGGAATCCAGGCCTGATAGCCCTGATCGGAGTCAGTCCCTGCCTCCACACCCCCATGTATTTTTTCCTCTTTAATCTGTCCTTTCTTGATGTCTGTTTCTCTTCAGTCCCAGTCCCAGAGACTTTAGCAATTTTGTTAGCTAAGTTGCAGGCTGTTTCTTTCTTTGGATGTGTGACTCAAATTGGGCTTGTTCATCATCTTTGCCTCTGCTGAATGCAACCTTTTGGCTTCTATGGCCTATGACTGCTACATGGCCATCTGTAACCCACTGCTCTACCGCATCACCACGTCTAGAGTCCGTTGTCTCCTCCTGATAGCAGGATGCTACCTTGGTGGGTTAGTTACCATGATTTCTGTGACAAGTCCCATCACACAACTATCGTTCAGCCAACCACATGTCCTTCCTTACTTCTTCTGTCACATCTCTCCATTGTTGGCACTGGTTTGCTCAGACCCCCGGGTCACCCAGATCTTGGCTGTTGGCTGTGGGGGATCCACCCTGATCACCTCCATTATGGTAATCCTCGTCTCCTACCTGTCCTTCCTTATGGCTATCCTGAGAATCCCCTCAGCTTCTGGAAAGCAAAAAACTTTCTCTACCTGTGCTTCCTACTTGCCTGCTGTTGGCCTATACTACGGAACAACTAGGACTTCCCTGATAGCTCAGTTGGTAAAGAATCCGCGTGCAATGCAGGAGACATCGGTTCAATTCCTGGGTCGGGAAGATCCCCTGGAGAAGGAATAGGCTACCCACTCCACTATTCTGGCCTGGAGAATCCCATGCACTGTACATTCTGTGGGGTTGCAAAGAGTCGGACATGACTGAGCGACTTTCACTTCACTTCATGGAACAACTATGTACACTTACTTGCAACTCTCTCAAAGTGGATCCCAGGTAGGAAATCAGATGGTCTCAGTGGTTTTATGCAATGGTGATCCCCATGTTAAATCCTTTCATCTACAGTTTGAGAAACCAGGAAGTGAAAGTTGCTTTATGGAAAATATTGGAGCAAAGTCCCTAATTTCCCATTCTGAGTCTCCAGAATGTACTACATCCTATGAAGACTTGCCCACAGTTCTATTCACAGTGTTTTCTTTGCCTGTGAATAAAGCCTTGTAAGAATAATTGAATTGCTCTGGCTAAGTGTTTAGAAGTAGATAAATAGCAGTATAATAGGAAGAATTTATATGGACAAAATAATGTGCATTTTCTGAAACAACTTATAAGAAATGTTTTAAGAGAAGGAAATATGTTGAATGAATATGTCAGCTGGTTGTGAACTACTTTAACACTAGCCAGAGTTCATTCCAAGATAACAAGGTTAGCAAACAATTTAATTTGACTATAAGTAATAGAAGAGAACACGGATTCCTTTGCTTTACCACTCATGTGCTTATCTAGAGGATTTCTGTGACATCTCTCACGCTAAATTAAGTTAAATCCCTCTCTTTCATAAGGACTCAGAAGATTCCCAGATGTGTGTTTTCCAAATGCTCTATGATATCTGCCACATTGGGGTTATAAAATGTAAGTCTATATGTGAATTCACATGCACAATTATTGAGATTTATAGGGATATATCACAAAGAGAATACTCAGCCAAACAAGAGATTGGGTTCACTAATTAGACTAGGATTTGAAGATCTTTTGTAAGAAACAATGGATTATTTATTAGCCAAAATTCTAGGCCTGAATTACAGCTATGGGTTGTTGTTGTTGTTGTTTTTTTTGGTATGCAAAGTTTGAATGGACCTGAGCCAAGTCCATTGGTATTCCTGAATATACTTCCAATAAGAAACACAAGTGTAAATAGAATCCCAATTGATTTATTAGTTCAGGCTAGTCTTCAGAATTTGTAAAGATGCGTGAAATGTGTGGATATTGCTAGCTTGTCTAAATATGTTGACCAACAAGCTATTCATAAAAACATAGAATCCTATATCTGAAGAATATAAAAACTTAATATTTTAGAGAGGAGGAAACCAAGGCCAAGAGAAGAGAAAGTAACTAATATCCAACAACTATTTGGGGGAAAGTTATTGAAAGGCTCAAACTACAAGGAAAAACAGAAAGTATTGATAATCTTGATCCACATCTAGGTTAGAAGCAATTTTTAGGCCTCAAGAATGGATTTGCTTCTGCCTCTATTCCCAGAAATGGTCTAGCCTTAGTAGCCAACTGCCAAGGACTCCTAAGCCCCAGTTGTGAGGGACTGTGGTTTATTTGGTAGCAATGTGAAAACCAGCCCCCTTAGAGCTCCAGATCATTATATCCAGTTACCAGCTGGAACCTCCTCTTGAAAGTTCCTTAGACACTTCAAACTTAACGTTCAGAAACTGAACTCTTCTAAACCTGCTCCTCCTCTTTCCCTGTATCGTATCAAGTAAATGGCATCACCCAGTCTCTTAAGTCCAAAACCTGAGTTAGTCCTTGTTACTTCCCTCCCCTTTCACTCCCTATATATAATCAATTGAGATTCCCTAGTGGCTCAGATGGTAAAGAATCTGCCTGCAATGTGGGAGACCTGGTTTCCATCTCTGGGTTGGGAAGATACCCTGAAGAAGGGGATGGCAACCCACTCAAGTATTCTTGTCTGGAGGATCCCATGGACAGAGGAGCCTGGAGGGCTAGAGTCCATAGGGTCACAAAGAGTCAGATGCAATTGAACGACTAACACATATCAAGGTGTTTACCCTTTAGCCCCTTGTCCTCCTTTAATTTCTCTTCTTCTATGGTAACAAGCCCATGCATATAATAGATTTATCCTTGTAGAATTCAAGGTTAGAGACTCTCAGAATCAGAAGTCAGAGGTATAAGAGACCATAGAGATCATTGAGAATTATGGGTTTTAACTTTTTAAGCATCAGAATTATTTCTTCAAGTGAATCCCAATGCAGAACAAAAAGTATAAAACAAAAATTGAACAAATTTGGCTGGGAAAGTGTGAGGTGCCTATGCGTCCATTGCCTAGCACTCACCTCTCCCTCTCCAAGGCACTGCTGTAGAAACTCAGTGATAGTTTGAGAACACCAGGTTAATTGAAACTGCTCTTTTCATATATGAAGAAACAGTGTCCCCGAGAGAGCAACTTTCTTAATTAGTTAGTGGCAGAGGCAGATTTGGAATTCAGATCTCCTGATTCATACTACAGAATATTGTTGATTACCACATCCTCCAAAATCCCTCTCATGAAGTGAGATACTTTACACAGCTGGGAGTTTGGGATGAAATGGGCTGATTCTTTGGCAAGTAGAAGTGTCTCCTATCCTGTAATCAGCCCCAGCAAGACTAGAGACAGTTACAGCCTCATCAGCTTTCATAATTTCTACAAGGGGAATGGTAGATCTCAGGGGATACCAAAATACTTTAATAATAGACAGTCCTCACAGTCAGAACTGGGTATATAATTTGTAGCCCCAGTATAAAATGTTAATGTGAAATCCTTTGTTCAAAAAGCAAAAAAAAAAAAAAAATGCCATTAAAGATATTCAAATACAGTTTTTTCCTTTCAACTGGAGTGTCTCTGTCAACCTCTCATTGTGTTTAAAGTTTTCCTTTTAATTTCATACTCCTCTCAGGCACTGGGATACTTGTGGGGCAAGCGAAGACTCTCACAGGTGCCCTGTTTCCCCACCCTGTGATTTGATGCACATGTGTGGAGCCCACTGGCTGCTGGGTCCTTTTCCTTCCTTTTGGGCAGATGCACTGTACCCTGATCAAGAGTAAATAAGTAAACCCAGGCATATCCTCTTCCCATGGGTCAGCCACCCCAACCCAGGGTAGACAGGTGACCACCAAGAGTATTGCAGCCTCTCCACCAGGATGCACTAGGTGCCTGGATCTGGGTGGGCAATAGGCCCGGCTGAGTGATCTGCCAAATATGCCCTGGTAATACCACAGTGGAGCCAGAATAGCTGGCTGTCATCACATTCAACCCCGGGATGTTACAGGGCATGTATGCCTGACCCCCATCCTCCCCTGGCCCAGGCGCGGATCGCTGGTTGTAGAGGGCTGCAGCCGTCACTAGGAAGACAGAGAATCTGTTCCCAGGAGGTGGAGAAGCAGTGAAAGATGAGACTGTGTGCTAGCTGAGACTCCAAGCTTCAAGTGCCTCGTCAATTATTCTATCACATTTTGGTTTTCACTTACAAAGCACAAATTTGAATTATTAAAATTCAAACAGTGGCAAGTACAAGTCTCTTCTAAGCTCAGGACCCTGTACTATTGCACTAATCACATGTCCATGAAGCCAGTTCTGCTTAGAGACAGGGATTTCCTTTATCTTTGTGAAGCAGTATAGCGTAGTGGTTAAAGAGCACGAGCTCTGAATCAGATTGCCTGACTTTGAGGCCCACCTCCCTCACTTATTTTTTGACCCTATACAAGCTACTTAACTTTTCTATCTCAATTTTCTTATCTGTAAAATAAGGATAATAAGATTATGTGAAATGAAAATATCTCTTGCCATATCAATAAACAAGAAATGTCACAGCCATCAGCAATGTCTTGCCTCCAAATGTGAATGAGGGCTCCCCAAACTGCAATCCAGCGGATGCTGCCACCCCTAACGGTGATTGCTGAGGACCCTGGGAAATGCAGGAAGCAGCCAGCCATCTACCACTCCTTAAGGTGGACAAGGAAACAGGATTTGGCCCCAGATAGCTGGCGACTTCACTTTCACTTTTCACTTTCATGCATTGGAGAAGGAAATAGCAACCCACTCCAGTGTTCTTGCCTGGAGAATCCCAGGGACGGGGGAGCCTATGGGATCACACAGAGTCAGACAAGACTGAAGCAGCTTAGCAGCAGCAGCAGCTGAGGTGCCTATGAAAGGAATGAATTCAGTACATCTACTCATACATAGAATGCTAAATTCCTTAACTTGATACCTGATGTTTGACATTTAGATTGCCTGCTCCTTTTGTTGAAAACTTGTGTATAGCCTGACTCACCCTCCTTGCTCCCTTGGAGCAGTTTTCTCAGAGATACTGAGATGCTGTCTCCCGGGGTCAGAGTTCTAAACATTTCCACCAAATAAAATAACTCTCTACTTTCAGGTTGTGCCTGTATTTTTTAGTCGACAATAACTTGAGGTTGCTGTGACGTAATGCATGCACATTGAATAGAATAATGCCCAGACATGTTATCCACCTAGTAACTTTCATTCTTAGTTTTTGCTCCTGGTGTGGCAGAAAGGGGCCCGAAAGTGGGCTCTTGTCTAACACTCAGAAATGAATTGTCCAAGGAGACACATGTGCTGACAAAGCAAGAGATTTTATTGGGAATCTGTGCCTGGGCCGAGAGCAGTGGGGTTAAGGAACCCAGGAGAACTGCTTGCACTCTTGGGTTTTATGGTGATGGGATTAGGTTCCAGGTTGTCTTTAGCCAATCATTCTGCCTCCGAATCCTTACCGGTGGTGCACCCCTTGTTCAGCCAAGATGGATGCCAGCGAGAAGGACTCTGGGAGATGGTTGGACATGTGGTGTCACGTTTTGAGTTTTCCTGAACTCTCCCTGTTGGTGGTGGCTTATTAGTTCCATGTTCCTTACCAGGACCTCCTGTCGTAAAACAGCTCCTGCAAATGGTGACTATGGTGCCTGGCCAGGGTGGCCAGTTTCAATCAGTGTGCTTCCCCTAACACTAGGGTTCTACAGTTTTTAGATTGCATACAAGCATCAGGTTTTGTTTACTCTGGATCTGCGGTAGGTCTGTGTTCCAAATGGTGTTTACCCATTGTCTGTACAGCATATAACCAGACTTAGTCTCCAGTGACTGCTCAGGCTTCAGGGAAACTCCACTAGATTTATACAAACTGAGTGAGCTGAGTCAGCTGTCACTGGTAGAGTTTAGTCCTTTCACAGACTCAGGACCCATTTGAGCTAGTGTTAGGCTATATGACACTGGGTCTCAATGAAGAGGAAAAGTTGAAACTTTACATAACCTCCTGCTCCTTCTGCCTCTGTAACTCAGCTTGCTCCTTGCCAAGTCTGGATCATGTAGGTCACATAGTCTCAGAGAGTGGGGACTTACAATACTAGGAACTGGAGCTTATCTCACTCTTCCTTGTCCTGCTCTTTGCAATTGCCTGGCCCTTGCAAACCTGCTTAATCATGCATGCCCATGTAAAGGTCAGGCATCCCCCTCCCCATCTTGACTGCTGTTCCTGTGCGCATGAAACCCCTTAGTTTAAACCAGTCTATTAACAGCTGGTGTTGCCCACTTAGTCTGTCTATAAAAACTCTGTAATCCCTTTGTTTAGGGCTCAGAGCTTGGAGTATTAACTCCTCTGGGCCCGCCGGTGTAATAAACCTGAGTTCTCCAACTCTCCAAGTGTGGTATTCTTGAGTACTGTTTTCTGCAATATCAGACTACTAAATTCAACTTCAGGGACATCACTTCTCATTTTGTTGTTTTTCCAATGGGCTTTCAAGAAGAGGATGTTGTCTTATAAATAATGGCTCTTAATTATAGGGTTAATGAAAAGGACCATCCAAGGCAATCTCTGGTGTTCCCATCTCAGCAAACTCTTAGTTGTAGCATGTGGGCTCAAATTCCCTGACCAGGGATTGAACCTGGGCCCCCTGCATTGGGAGCATGAAGTCTTAGCCACTGGACCAGCAGGAACATTTCTATACCCTCAGATGTGATCAGAGAATAACCACTGACCTCTCTCTGCACTTGCCACTCACAGTGACAGGAGAACCTGAGCCTTGCTTCCCAGGGAGCTCTCAGCTTGTCTCCAAGCCCTCTGTCCCCACTCTGCACACAGGCAGGGTGGGCTGCAGGCAGCTACACTTGGGGGCAGGGTCTTCTCCCCAGCACGGCTCCAGATTGCAGTGCTCAGAGCAGCTTTTCTCTGACTGAAGGGTCTTGCTGACAGAGTTCTCAGTCACATTGAGCTCAGCCAGAGCCTATCCTCAGGCTGAGTCAGGAGCTGAGCACATGCTCAGATATTGGGGGAGGGTGGTTCTGGGGGTCCCAGTGACAAGATTCTGCAGACCCAAAGGCTGAGCTGCAGAGTGCGGCTGGCTGCGTGACTCCCAGCTATGGTCCAAGCCAAGGGCATCTTAGGGACTCTTTTGGCCCGGACCACTTGGGTTTCCTGGAGGATCTGGTCAGGGCTGTCTCATTATTGACTTAAAAAATGGTCAGAACTTAAAAGCTGAGAGTTATGTTTCATTCTGTGGGAATTTTTAGGACTTCAAGCCCAGAAGACAGCATCTCAAGTAACCCTGAGAGAACTGCTCCCAGGAGGTGGGGGGAGAAGCCAAGTTATATAGAAGTTTGCAACAAAGGGCAGGTGGGTCTTCCCAGGTGGCACAGTGGTAAAGAACCCACCTGTTGATGTACAAAACGCAGAAAAACCGGATTCTGTCCCTGAATCAGGAAGGTCCACTGGAGGAGGAAATGGCACCCCGCTCCAGTGTTCTTGCCTGGGAAATCCCATGGACAGAGGAGCCTGGCGGGCTACAGCCCACGGGGTCGCAGAGTCAGATGCGACTGAGCGCACAGTCTGAACATCAGAAGTATTTTTGTGAATTAAAGAAAACCAGATATCCCAAGCTAATAATGTAGCACTTTGCTTTGTATGGGAAGATGCGAGAGTCTGGGCTCACTGAAATCATTCCTTTCGTATGCATCCCAGTTATCTGGGGCCAGTATCCTGTATTTTTCACATCCTGAGCACCTCAAGGTGTAGGGAGTGGCTGCAGCCTAATGCTGCTGATCCTAGGTATTCTTCTCTTTCCTGACTGCCCTGGAGGGCTGGGATCAGTGATGATGTTGACATCCTTGTTTATTGATATGGCAGGAAATATTCCAATTCTCACCATTCAGGGAGGAAAGTGTCTTGCCTCCTGGATTTTGAATGGCCTCCTGTTCAAGCCTCCTTGGGTCAGGGGGACTGGCTGGAGCGAATCTACCGTCCATGCAAGGGAAGAAATCCTGGAGCTTGGAAGTGGCTGAGGTCTCTCTCACTGCCCAAGTGGTGTTCTGGGAGCCAGAACACCAAAGCGGGGCACTGGGAACAGATACCAGGCTTCTAAAGAGGCAGAAGCCGTTTCGTAGAATTCTGAGACCATGGCTCAGCTGGGACTAATGGAAAAGAGAAATAAGCAAGTCCAACAACAAATATTTTCTAAGTGTTCATGGTGTATACAAACTTATTCTAGGCTGTATTAGAAGCATAGAGAAGAGAATGGGGAGAGAGGTGGGAGATAACCCTTTCTCTTGAGGAGCATAAAATATGGGCCCCAGAGAAGAAAAGTTTTAAGTACATAAAGAAAAAGGCAAGCAGAAATGGATTTTACTTGATGTTTTTCTTGAAAGGAGGTATGTGAAATGACTATTTCAAACTCAGGAAGTTCCCACTAATTCACATTTTAATTTTAGAGATTTGTTCCTACCTAAAAAAATGTAACCTCAGTTCAAAACAACAATAAAGGTGTTAATTTCTCTTCAGTAAGAACTGCCACCTTTTCCACACATGCTGATTGACCCTGATAACTAATTGAATTATCTAAAATTACTTTTTTCTTGATTGTAAGAGAATGGTGTGCTCATTATTGAGAAAGTGGAAAATACAGAGAGGTAAGATGACTATGACTCAGCACCTAGAGACAATTGCCAGTACTTTGTTATATGTCTTTTTTGTGTTATACTTTTAAATGCATGCATATATGTGTGTCTATAAATGTAGTTCTAGTAGAATAATGATGTAATATTATTTTGTGCCATGTTCTTTTCACTTGAAATACGTTAGAAAAATATGCAAGTCAATAAGCATTGTTCCTCTTGAGTTTAATGGTTTCATAATACCCACTGTATGGATGAACTCTCAGGACTAAACAGTTAACAAAGAACTTTGAAAAGATTGATAAGAAGAACATATAGCTTCTATCAATGTGTTCAAAGCAAAAGATGAAATACACAGTTTGGAATATGACTGTATTTTGTTAAATTCATGAGTGCTATGTTGTGAACAGTCATGTCCGACTCTTTGCAGCCCCTTAGACTATAGCCCACCAGGCTCCTCAGACCACGGAATTCTCCAAGCAAGAATACTGAAATGGGTTGCCGCTTCCTACTCCAGGGGATCTTCCCAACCCAGAGATCAAACCCATATCTCTTGTGTCACCTGCATTGGCAGTCAGATTCTTTTACCACTGCGTCACCTGGGAAGCCATGAGCCTTGGTTAAATGAAGTTACTTGAAAGAAGAATTATAGTCTATGATAAAATCTCATGAGAGCACAAAGACTTTAAATGATACTTTCGTTTGAACTAGTGGAAAAGAGAAAAAGCTGATGTTCTAAAAGATTTTACCAGACATTTTCCCTCAGGTTATGGAGTTGAACAGGCATATTATTTCCGTGTAGAACACTGAAGCCAGCCTGTGTCAGCCCAGTGAGTGTCCCTCCCAAGGACAGAGGGAGAAAAGCAGGTGAACGCCATGATTCCATAACTGAGGCTGAGCGCAGTCAGTAGGAGGCCGGGGCATGAAGGACGTGTGTTTGCCCCGGAGCTGAGAGGCTTCTGATAGTGAGGTGAGGATGATGAGTGTGTGCAAATGCAGTGTAGAGGGAGTTAAAGGCTTCAAAGTCACAGAGGAGAAGGAGAAAAACATGGCAGCTTCATCAAAGGAGGAGTATCACAAATACGTCATCAATAGCAGAGTTCATGGTCTGCGGTGCTTGGAAAACAAGGAGGGCGTAGAGGAGGGTCATTAGCCCAAGAGAAGAGTTAAGATAAAGGTAACTCTGTGGAGGATCAGTCAGTTCTAGGAGAATGAACTTTGCTGTAACATTAGTTTCCTTCCATAGTTCCCCAAAAGCATCTGGGATAAACCTCCTAAGACACAAGCTCAGGGATCTGACGATATTCTGGTTTGGTCCTCTAGTTTTGTTCCTACTCAGAGTTGTCACAAAATTAGTAGAGGCAATTTGGAGTTATCCCAAGGGGTAAAACCAATTTACATCATTCAAAATTCATTTAAAGGCATGTTTAATTAACATAATATTTAATTCTACTTTAATTACTTTTAAGAACCCACATATTGCTTTGGGGAATTAGTAAAATTAGACAAAATTAGTGTGTCATAACATGGAACATGTTGGGAATCATTAGTCTAAACCATCTGGATAGATGGCTGTGTCCCTTTCTACTTGATAATTACCAGCATTGAAAACCCTACACCTATCCATCCTCCCCTCCATTCACCTGCAGTAGGTATTCTCTTGAGAGCAGGGAGTTCTTATGTTTATCCAACAATATTTACATATTTTTAACTTGAACCTCTGATTCAGCCCAAAGAAATATAGTCTCAGTTTCCTCATGTATGGCCTAAAGGTAATCACAGTTTCTTCCTATCTGCGCTATTGTGAGAACTCAATAAGAATGTACATAAAAGGTATTTGTGAAAAAATTTCCATGATTAGTAAAAATTTCATCTAAGGAAAATGCCAGGCAATAGTTTTCATTTACACAGTTAAAAAAATAGGGAACAATAACAATACCGGCCACTAACAGGAGAAATTTTTGCAAAGCTTTGCAACTGCATTCCATGAGAAAGACACAGTGAGTATTGGAATTAAAATTCTTCATATGTGAAGGATGTAACTTTCACTTCCTTACTCACAAATCAAAAACACCATTTGTAATAACTAACAACACCGTTAGCCTCTAATGCTCTCATCTCCAGCTCCAGGAATATAATTAAGGCATCTTTTACAGCATAGAGCACAAATGAGTGGGGAATCCCAAATATGGAGAGGCAGAACCCTGGATGAGATGTTGCTACTCCGTTGTACCTGAGTAGAGGGTTTAGATGGTGTTGTAAAGAGTTGGACATGACTGAGCACACACAGAGGTCATAGTGGCAAGGTGGTGGCAGATGGGAGAGCATAGCTTCAGTCTAGGATAAAAAATGAACTATGCTTTCTTCAAAGATCAGACATGGCTTTGCATGTCCAGTGCCTAAACTGGGACTTTGTTATTTCAGCCTCAACAGAAAAAGAATGACCTCAATAAGTGTTTTCCTATCTTCTTTATTTAACCTAACTTTCCCCTCATTTCCATCATTTGTTTCTCACATAGAAATAGAATAGTTGGAAGATCAGGGATTTTGAACTCAGACAAGCTTAATGTCTAAAGTTCCTGAAGTCTTGGTTTCTTTGAGATCACCAGCCTTTCAGCCCTCTGTCTGTTTTCTCTGTTCTGATTCCCTCACCACTTTTCTTCCTCATAACTTTTCCCTGTGTCTATGCTCTTGTCACTTCTTCTAAGAATCAGTTTATTGGCAAGGATGTGGAGAAATTGGAAACTTCATAAACTTCTGGTGGGAACGTAAAATGGTGTGTGCTTAGCTGCTCAGTCGTGTCTGACTCTGCAACCCTATGGACCGTGGTCTGCCAGGCTCCTCTGTCCATGGGGATCCTCCAGGCAAGAATACCAGAGTGGGTTGCCATGCCCTCCTCCAGGGGATCTTCTCCACCCAGGGATTGAACCCAGGTCTCCCTCATTGCAGGTGGATTCTTTACCAACTGAGCCACTTAAAACTGGGAAGCACTTAAACAGTTCCTCAAAAAGTTTAACATAGAATCACCATATTGCCAAGGATTTTCACTCCTAAGTATATACCCAAGAAAAATAAAAATACATGTCCACACAAAAAGTTGGGCATAATATTTCATATTATTGTCTATAGCCAAAAAGATGAACCTATCCAACTATCCATCAATGAATGAGTGAATATATGTGGTATATCCAAACAAAGAAATATAATTGAGCTATAAGAGGGATCAAATACTGATACATGCTACAACAGGAATGAATCTTGATTTCATTCTGCCAGGAGAAAGAAACCAGTCACCAAAGATCATATACTCTATGATTCCATTTTTAGGCAATGTCCAGAATGGGCAAACCTATGGAGACAAGGGGCTTCCCAGGTGGCACTTATGGTAAAGAACCCACTTACCAACGCTGGAGACATAAGAGACTCCTCCTTGCCATGCCCTGGAGGAGGGCACGGCAACCCACTGCAGCATTCTTGCCTGGAGAATCCCATGGACAGAGGAGCTTGGTGGGCTATGTTCCACGGGGTCAGAAAGAATTGGACATGACTGATGCGACATAGCATCTATGGAGACAAAATATACAACAGTGGTTGCCGGGGGCTAGAAGAGAGGAGAATCAAGAGTAACTACTGATTGGTATGAAGATTTTGGGGAGGATGATGAAAATATTCTAAAATTGATTGTGGTGGCAGTGGCGCAACTCTGTTAGTCTAGCAAAAATCATTTAGTTGTACAATTCAAGTAATTGAGTTGTGTCTAAATATGTGTATTATATCTATATAAGGTTGTTTTTTTAAGAAAAGAATCAGCCCATCTAGTTCTAATTGTTAGTATAAATAATGTTATTTTAGGAGTCATAGAAAGATTCCCTGGGACTGACATTACTAACCAGAAGGAAGTATTCTAACCAGAATTCGAAACAAATCCTATCTCTGCTTCAAAAATGATACAGGGTAAGTTTTAAAAATTCTTTAAAATATCACACACACATGATAAAACATTTCTAAATGGTAGTAATTGATATACAGGGCTTCCTAGGTGGCACTAGTGGTAAAGAACCTGCCTGCCAGCGCAGGGGACATAAGAGTGTAAGCTCAGTTCCTGGGTTGGGAAGATGCCCTGGAGGAGGGCACGGCAACCCACTCCAGTGTTCTTGCCTGGAGAATCCCATGGACAGAGGAGCCTGGCGGGCTACAGTCCGTACGGTCGCAACAGAGTCAAACACAGCTAAAGGGACTTAGCACGCATGCACACAATTGATACACAGCGAAAAATTTTCCTCTCATCCACTATCTCCTGTCCTCCAGTTTTCCTCTGAAGGAGCAACTACTCTTATCCATTTTTATTCATCCTTCCATGTTATAATACATTAAAACATGCCTTTGAAAAACTTAAAAAATATTTCACTGTAAATATTGTTGTACACCTTACTTTTTCCACTTAAAAGTATATTTTAGAGAATGATCTCTATCAGCTATTCCAGTTATTGCTTCAGGCACAAGAAAAAGTCTCAAAAGAGTGACTTAAAACAACAACGGTCATTTATTTTGACAATCAATCTGGGGTTGACTGGGCTCATGTAGAATTCTCACTCAGGATCCCCATGTGGCTGTAATCAGATGGTGATTTGAGGTGGAATAGTTTTATAAGCCACAGACTTCATCACTTAATATGTCTGGCTCTGGAGACAAGGGCCAATTCCTCCCCAGCCATATCCCCCTTGCTCTTTGTCTCTCTGCCTTTCTCCGTTTCTCTCTCCCCTACACTTTTCTTCCCTCTGCTCCCCCTCCACCCATTAATGTGGCTTCATGGTAGCCTGATTACATGCATGGCAACTAAATGCTGCTAGAGCAATTGCCCTAAGAGAAACTGGTGGAAGCTCTATGATCTTTCCTAACCTAGCCTAGGAAGTCCCACACCATCATTTCTGCTGTATTCTATTCATTTAAGAAGTTTCAAAGCCCCAACTAAATTCAAGGGATGGTGGCACAGACTTTGACCCTTTTGATTGGACTGACAAGAATTTTTGAATAATGTCTTCTTTTTAAAATTGAAGAATAATTGATTTATAATATCAATCTTGTATTAGTTTCAAGTGTACACAAAGCATAACAATTCAGTTATACATGTATATACATATACAGTTATACATGCATGCATATATATATATATATATATAGGCTTCCCAAGTGATCCTAGTGTAAAGAACCTGCCTGCTAATGCAGACACTGGTTCGATCCCTGGGTCAGGAAGATCCTCTGGAGAAGGCAATGGCTACCCACTCCAGTATTCTTGCCTGGGATGTCCCGTGGACAGAGGAGCCTGGCGGGCTATAGTTCATAAGGTGGGAAAGAGTCACACATGACTGAAGTGACCTAGCATGCATGCATACATATGCATATGTGTGTGTGTATCCTTTTTCAAATTCTCTTCCCTTATAGGATATTAAAAAAGATTGAGTATAGTTAGTTCCCTGTGCTATACACTAGGTCTATTTTATATATATATACAGTCTTCTCTGGTAGCACTAGTGGTAAAGAACCTGCCTGTCAGTGCAGGAGATATAAGAAACGTTGGTTGTATCCCTAGGTCATGAAGATCCCCTGGAGGAGGGCATGGCAATCCATTGCAGTATTCTTGCCTGGAGAATCCCACGGACAGAGGAGCCTGGAAGGCTACAGTCCATAGGGTTGCAAAGAGTCGGACATGACTGAAGCAACTGAGCAAGTGAGCTATGTATATATGTATATGTATGTATGTGTATATATATATATATATATAGAGAGAGAGAGAGAGAGAGAGAGAGAAGGAGAGCTTATCTATTTTATATATGGTGGTGGTGGCAGTGGCTTAGTAGCTAAGTCATATCCGACTCTTATGACCCTGTGGACGATAACCCACCAGGCTCCTCTGTCCATGAGATTTCCCAGGCAAGAATACTGGAATGGATTTCCATTTCCTTCTCCAGGGGGTCCTCCTGGCCCAGGGATCCAACCCAGGTCTCCTGCATTGCAGGAGTGTGTATATGTTAAAACTATAGTTACTGGTGACCGGGCTTCCCAGGTGGCTCAGTGGTAAAGAATCTGCCTGCCAAAGCAGTAGACGAGGAGACAAGGAAGATCTCCTGGAGGAGGAAATGGCAACCCACTCCAGTATTCTTGTCTGGAGATCCCATGTACAGAGGAGCCTGGCGGGCTACAGTCCATGGGGTCACAAAGAGTCGGACATGACTGAATGACTGACTGAACACACACACACACATACATTAATCCCAGTCTCCTAATTTATCCCTCCCCCATCCTGCTTTCTCCCTTGGTGACCACAAGTTTGTTTTCAATGTCTATAAGTTTTAATCCACTGTGTCAAATGACATAGAGAGAGTTTATTCTTTGTTTAATGACTGCATGGTATTTCATAGTATGAATGCACGATGATGAATCAGTTCCCTATTAATGAACATTTAGATTGCTTTCTGTCTTTTGCTACTGCAATAATGTGCAATAAATCTTTGTGCATAAATCTTTGAAAAAACATGTAAGCATATCTGAAAGATAATTAATTAAACTAGAGTTGCTGGACAAAATGAAATGAGACTTCAAAAACTTTACACCTCCCCCAATAATATATGTGGGTGCTTTTTCCACACATTTTTGTCAATGCAATGTATTATTGAATCTATTAATCTTGGCTTTATGTTTGTTGTATTAAACAGCTTTCTGTAAACTCTTCACTTTTTTGCATAGTTTTAAACTAGGTTGGTTTTTTCTCATTGACTGATAGACATTTTTTCTGGACACAAGAGAAAACTATAATGTATAATATAGGAAAGAACAACAGTAATTATTCAGTGTGTAGTGATATTATTTACTGTGCTAGAAAAGGGAGTCAAGAGACTGTTAGTAAAGAACCATCTCATTTTCTTCATCGGTTTTTCTTTACATTGGTTTTAAGATACATACATATATTCTCCAAATATTACTTTTCTCTCATTCAATCTATTTTCTGGGAAATCTCACTACACATGATTTAAAATCTCTTCATTCTAACCTCTCTTTTAGTCTCTCTAATATTTTCCATTCATGTGTCCTTCTGGATTATGTCTTTAGATTTATCTTTCATTTTGCTAATTCTGTTTTTGATTCTATCAAATCTGTTGTTTAATTTAGTCATAAACTTTTCATTTTAAAGGGTATCTTTTTCAGTTCTAAAGTTTCCACTTGGTTCTTTATGATCCCTGCCTGATTTCTCAAAATAGTATCTTGTTTCATGATTCTGATTCTTTTATGGTGTTCAGTTCAGTTCAATTCAGTCACTAAGTTGTGTCTGACTCTGCAACCCCATGGACTGCAGCACCCTAGGCCTCTCTGTCCATCACCAACTCACAGAGTTTACCCAAACTCATCTCCATTGAGTCGGTGATGCCATCCAACCATCTCATCCTCTGTCGGCCCCTTCTCCTCCTGCCTTCAATCTTTCCCAGCATCAGGGTCTTTTCAAATGAGTCAGCTTTTCGCATCAGGTGGCCAAAGTATTGGAGTTTGAGCTTCAGCATCAGTCCTTCCAATGAACACTCAGGCCTGGTCTCCTTTAGGATGGACTGGCTGGATCTCTTTCCAGTCCAAGGGACTCTCAAGAGTCTTCTCCAACACCACAGTTCAAACACATCAAGCATCTTTTAATCATGGCTGCAGTCACCATCTGCAGTGATTTTGGAAACCAAAAAAAAAAAAAAATAAAGTCTGCCACTGTTTCCCCATCTATTTGCCATGAAGTAATGGGACTGGATGCCATGATCTTAGTTTTCTGAATGTTGAGCTTTAAGCCAAATTTGTCACTCTGCTCTTTTTATGTTGCAAATCATTACAAATATTCATTACAAATATTCAATTTAATTAGAAAAACAAAAAAAAACCCCAGGTCATTCATTTCTCTCTCCCCCTCACCACCACCTCTTACAACCACAAATCTGTTCTTTGTATCTATGACTTTGTTTTTGTTTAAATTTTAGATTCCACGTATTAGAGAAATCATATACTATTTGCCTTGTCTGGCTTACTTCACTTATCATAATGTCCTCAATATCCATCCATGTTGTGGCAAATGGCAGCATTTCATTATTTTCTTTATGGCTTTATATACATATATAAAATGGAATATTATATATACCACATTTTCTTAATCCATTTATCCATCAATAAACACTTAAGTTGTTCCCATATATTATCTAATATAAATAATGCTGAAATGAACATGCGAGTGCATATTTCTTTTCCAATTAATGTTTTCATTCTCTTTGGATAAATACCCAGAAATAGAATTGCTAAATTACATAGTAGCTCTATTTTAATTTTTAAAGAAACCTCTATACTGTTTTCCATAGTGGTTTTACCAACTTTTATTTCCATCAACAGTGTATGAATGCTCCCTTTTCTCCACATCCTCACCAACACTTGTTATATTTTGTCTTTTTCATAACAGCCATTCTGAGAGGTGTGAAGCGCTATATCTTTGAATTTCCCAGGTTATTAACAATACTGAGAATATTTTCATGCAACTGCTGGCCATGTGCATGTGTTCTTTGCAAATATGTCTAATTGGATCTTCTGTCCAGTTCTTTAAAAATTAATTAACTTATTTTAATTGAAAGCTAGTTCAGTTCAGTCAGTCGTATCCAAATTTTTGTGATCCCATGGATTGCAGCATGCCAGGCTTCCCTATAGTCACCATCTCCCAGAGCTTGCTCAAACTCATGTTCATTGAGTCAGTGATGTCATCCAACCATCGCATCTTCTGTTGTCCACTTCTCCTCCTGCCTTCAAACTTTCAAGGCATCAGGGTTTATTCCAATGAGTCAGTTCTTCACATCAGGTAGCCAAAGTATTGGAGTTTCAGCGTCAGCATCAGTCCTTCCAATGAATATTCAGGACTGATTTGTTTTAGGATAGACTGGTTGAATCTTCTTGCTGTGCAAGGGACTCTGAAGAGTCTTCTCACCAGAGTTCAAAAGCATCAGTTCTTCAGCACTCAACTATCTTTATAGTCCAACACTCACATCCATACATGACTAGTGGAAAAACCATAGATTTGACTAGATGGAACTTTGTTGGCAAAGTAACGTCTCTGCTTTTTAATATGCTGTCTAGGTTGGTCATAACTTTTCTTCCAAGAAGCAAGCATCTTTTAATTTCATGGCGGCAGTCACCATCTGCACTGATTTTGGAGCCCTCCAAAAATAAAGTCTGCCAGTGTTTCCACTGTTTCCCCATCTATCAGCCAGGAAGTGATGGGACCAGGTGCCATGATCTTTGTTTTCTGAATGTTGAGCTTTAAGCCAACTTTTTCACTCTCCTCTTTCACTTTCATCAAGAGGCTTTTTAGTTCCTCTTCACTTTCTGCCATAAGGGTGGTGTCATCTGCGTATCTGAGGTTATTGATATTTCTCCCAACAATCTTGATTCCAGCTTGTGCTTCTTCCAGTCCAACGTTTCTCATGATGTACTCTGCATATAAGTTAAATAAGCAGGGTGACAATATACAGCCTTGATGTATTCCTTTCCAGGTTTGGAACCAGTCTGTTGTTCCATGTCCAGTTCTAACTATTGCTTCTTGACCTGCATACAGATTTCTCAGGAGGCAGTTCAGGTGATCTGGTATTTCTGTCTCTTTCAGAATTTTCCACAGTTTGTTGTGATCCACACAGTCAAAGGCTTTGGCATAGTCAATAAAGCAGAAAGAGATGTTTTTCTGAAACTCTCTTGCTTTTTTGATGATCCAACAGATGTTGGCAATTTGATCTCTGGTTCCTCTGCCTTTTCTAAATCTAGCTTGAACATCTGGAAGTTCATGGTTCATGTACTGTTGAAGCCTAGCTTGGAGAATTTTGAGTATTACTTTGCTAGTGTGTGAGATGAGTGCTATTGTGCAGTAGCCTGAGCATTCTTTTTCATTGCCTTTCTTTGGGATTGCAATGAAAACTGACATTTTCCAGTCCTGTGGCCACTACTGAGTTTTCCAAATTTGCTGGCATATTGAATGCAGCACTTTCACAGCATTATCTTTTAGGATATGAAAATAGCTCAATTGGAATTCCATCACCTCTACTAGCTTTATTCATAATGATGCTTCCTAAGGACCAGTTAACTTAGCATTCCAGGATGTCTGGCTCTAGGTGAGTGATCACACCATCGTGGTTATCTGGGTCATGAAGATTTTTTTTGTATACTTCTTCTGTGGCTTCCCTGGTGGCGCAGAGGTTAAAGCATCTGCTTGCAATGTGGGAGACCTGGGTTTGATCCCTGGGTTGGGAAGATCCCCTGGAGAAGGAAATGGCAACCCACTCCAGTATTCTTGCCTGGAGAATCCCATGGATGGAGGAACTTGGTGGGCTACAGTCCACGGGTCACAAAGAGTCGGACACGACTGAGTGAATTCACTTTCTGTGTATTCTTGCCACCTCTTCTTCATATCTTTTGCTTCTGTTAGGTCCATACCATTTCTTTCCTTTATTGTGCCCATCTTTGCATGAAATATTCCCTTGGTATCTCTAATTTTCTTGAAGAGATTGCTAGTCTTTCCATTCTATTATTTTCCTCTACATCTTTGCATTGATGACTGAAGAAGGCTTTCTTATCTCTCCTTGCTATTTTTTGGAACTCTGCATTCAAATGGATATATCTTTCCTTTTCTCCTTTGCCTTTCACTTCTCTTATTTTCTCAGCTATTTTTAAGACCTCCTCAGACAATCATTTTCCCTTTTTACATTTCTTTTTCTTGGAAATATTCTTGATCACTGCCTCCTGTACAATGTCACGAACCTCCATCCATAGTTCTTCAGGCACTCTATCAGTCAGATCTAATCCCTTGAATATATTTAACACTTCCACTGTATAATCCTAAGGGATTTGATTTAGGTCATATGTGAATGGTCTAGTGGTTTTCCCTACTTTCTGAAATTTAAGTCTGAGTTTGGCAATAAAGGGTACATGTCCTGAGCCACAGTCAGCTCACAGTCTTGTTATTGCTGACTGTATAGAGCTTTCCCATCTTTGGCTGCAAAGAATATAATCAATCTGATTTCAATATTGACCATTTGGTGATGTCCATGTGTAGAGTCTTCACTTGTGTTGTTAGAAGAGGGTGTTTGCTATGACCAGTCTGTTCTCTTGGCAGTCACCATCTGCAGTGATTTTGGAGTCCCAAAAAATAAAGTCTGACACTGTTTCCACTGTTTCCCCATCTATTTCCCATGAAGTGATGGGACCAGATGCCATGATATTCATTTTCTGAATGTTGAGGTTTAAGCCAACTTTTTCACTCTCCTCTTTCACATTCATCAAGAGGCTTTTTAGTTCCTCTTCACTTTCTGCCATAAGGGTGGTGTCATCTGCATATCTGAGGTTATTGATATTTCTCCTGACAATCTTGATTCCAGCTTGTTTCTTCCAGTCCAGCGTTTCTCGTGATGTACTCTTCATATAAGTTAAATAAGCAGGGTGACAATATACAGCCTTGATGTACTCCTTTTCCTATTTGGAACCAGTCTGTTGTTCCATGTCCAGTTCTAACTGTTGCTTCCTGACCTGCGTACAGATTTCTCAAGAGACAGGTCAGGTGGTCTGGTATTCCCATCTTTTTCAGAATTTTCCACAGTTTATTGTGATCCACACAGTCAAAGGCTTTGGCATAGTCAATAAAACAGAAATAGATATTTTTCTCTGTAGTTGACATCTAATCTTACTGCATTGTGATCAGAAAAGGTGCTTGAAATGATTTCATTTTTTTTTTATTTACCAAGGGTAGATTTATGGCCCAGGATGTGATCTATCCTAGAGAATGTTTCCTGTGCACTTGAGAAAAAGGTGAAATTCATTGTTTTGGGGTGAAATGTCCTATAGATATCAATTAGGTCTAACAGGTCCATTTTATCATTTAAAGATTGTTTCTCCTTGCTAATTTTCTGTTTGGTTGATCTATCCATAGGTGTGAGTAGGGTATTAAAGTCTCACACTATTATTTTGTTACTGTTAATTCCCCCTTTCATACTTGTTAGCATTTGCCTTATGTATTAAGATGCTCCTATGTTGGGTGCATATTTATTTATAATTGTTATATCTTCTGCTTGGATTGATCCTTTGATCATTATGTATTGTCCTTTGTCTATTTTCATGGCCTTTATTTCAAAGTCTATTTTATCTGATATGAGTATTGCTACTCCTGCTTTCTTTTGGTCTCCATTTGCATGAAATATCTTTTTCCAGCCCTTCACTTTCAGTCTGTATGTGGCCCTTGGTTTCAGGTGGGTCTCTGGTAGACAGCATATATAGGAGTCTTGTTTTTGTATCCATTCAGCCAAACTTTGTCTTTTGGATGGTGCATTCAACCCATTTTTATTTAAGGTAATTACTGATAAGTATGATCCTGTTGCCATTTACTTTGTTTTTTTGGGTTCAAGTTTATAAACCTTTCTGTGTTTCCTGTCTAGAGAAGATTCTTTAGCATTTGTTAAAGGCTGATTGGTGGTGCTGAATTCCCTCAGCTTTTGCTTGTCTGTAAAGTGTTTGATTTCTCCTTCATATTTAAGGGAGATCCTTGCTTGGTATAGTAATCTGGGTTGTAGGTTTTTCTATTTCATCAACTAAGTATGTCCACCATTCTCTTCTGGCCTGAAGAGTTCCTATTGAAAGATCAGCTGTTATCCTTATGGGAATCCCCTTGTGTGTTATTTGTTGTTTTTCCCTTGCTGCTTTTAATATTTGTTCTTTGTGTTTGATCTTTGTTAATTTGATTACTGGTTCCAAATAGGAAAAGGAGTACGTCAAGGCTGTATATTGTCACCCTGTTGATTTAACTTATATGCAGAGTACATCATGAGAAATGCTGGGCTGGAGGAAGCACAAGCTGGAATCAAGATTGCCAGGAAAAATATCAATAACCTCAGATATGCAGATGACGCCACCCTTATGGCAGAAAGTGAAGAAGAACTAGAGAGCCTCTTGATGAAAGTGAAAGAGGAGAGAGAAAAGTTGGCTTAAAGCTCAACATTCAGAAAGCTTAAGATCATGGCATCTGGTCCCATCACTTCATGGCAAATAGATGGGGAAACAGCAAAAACAGTGTCAGACTTTATTTTTGGGGGCTCCAAAATCACTGCAGATTGTGATTATAGCCATGAAATTAAGACATGGTTACTCCTTGGAAGGAAAGTTATGACCAACCTAGATAGCATATTGAAAAGCTGAGACATTACTTTGTCGACAAAGGTCCATCTAGTCAAGGCTATGGTTTTTTCCAGTGGTCATGTATGGATGTGAGAGTTGGACTATAAAGAAAGCTGAGCACTGAAGAATCGATGCTTTTGAACTGTGGTATTGGAGAAGACTATTGAGAGTCTCTTGGACTGTAAGGAGATCCAACCAGTCCATCCTAAAGGAGATCAGTCCTGGTTGTTCATTGGAAGGACTGATGTTGAAGCTGAAACTCCAATAGTTTGGCCACCTGATGTGAAGAGCTGACTCATTGGAAAAGACCCTATTGCTGGGAAAGACTGAGGGCAGGAGGACAAGGGGACAACAGAGGATGAGATGGTTGGGTGGCATCACCGAGTCAATGGACATGGGTTTGGGTGGACTCTGAGAGTTGGTGATGGCCAGGCCTGGTGTGCTGCAGTTCGTAGGGTCACAAAGAGTCAGACATGACTGAATGACTGAACTGAGTAGGTTAGAAACATGAGAATTGAAAGAATAATAAAGAACTTAAATTTAAAAATTAAAATGTGATAATAGTAAGAAGCTGAAGTTGAATGGTTCTATGAAGCCCTACAAGATCTTTTAGAACTAACACCAAGAAAGTTGTCTTTTTCATCACAGGGGACTGGAATGCAAAAGTAGGAAGTCAAGAAACACCTGGGATAACAGGCAAATTTGGCCTTGGAGTATGGAATGAAGCAGGGTAAAGGCTAATAGAGTTTTGCCAAGAGAACACACTGGTCATAGCAAACACCCTCTTCCAACAACAGAAGAGAAGACTCTACACATGGACATCACCAGATGGTCAACACTGAAATCAGACTGATTATATTCTTTGCAGCCAAAGATGGAAAAGCTCTATACAGTCAGGAAAAACAAGACCAGGTGCTGACTGTGGCTCAGATCACGAACTCCTTATTGCCAAATTCAGACTTAAATTGAAGAAAGTAGGGAAAACCACTAGACCATTCAGGTATGACCTAAATCAAATCCCTTATGAATATACAGTGGAAGTGAGAAATAGATTTAAGGGCCTAGATCTGATAGAGTGCCTGATGAACTATGGACGGAGGTTCATGACATGGTACGGGAGACAGGGATCGAGACCATCCCCACGGAAAAGAAATGCAAAAAAACAAAATGGCTGTCTGGGGAGGCCTTACAAATAGCTGTGAAAAGAAGAGAGGTGAAAAGCAAAGGAGAAAAGGAAAGATATAAGCATCTGAATGCAGAGTTCCAAAGAATAGCAAGGAGAGATAAGAAAACCTTCCTCAGTGATCAATGCAAAGAAATAGAGGAAAACAACAGAATGGGAAAGACTAGAGATCTCTTCCAGAAAATTAGAGATACCAAGGGAACATTTCATGCAAAGATGGGCTCAATAAAGGACAGAAATGGTGTGGACCTAACAGAAACAGAAGATATGAAGAAGAGGTGGCAAGAATACACAGAAGAACTGTACAAAAAAGATCTTCACGACCCAGATAATCACGATGGTGTGATCACTCACCTAGAGCCAGACATCCTGGAATGTGAAGTCAAGTAGGCCTTGGAAAGCATCACTACGAACAAAGCTAGTGGAGGTGATGGAATTCCTGTTGAGCTGTTTCAAATCCTAAAAGATGATGCTGTGAAAGTGCTCCACTCAATATGCCAGCAAATTTGCAAAACTCAGCAGTGGCCACAGGACTGGAAAAGGTCAGTTTTCATTCCAATCCCAAAGAAAGACAATGCCAAAGAATGCTCAAACTACTGCACAATTTCACTCATCTCACACACTAGGAAAGTAATGCTCAAAATTCTCCAAGCCAGAGTTCAGCAGTATGTGAACTGTGAACTTCCAGATTTCAAGCTTATTTTAGAAAAGGCAGAGGAGCCAGAGATCAAATTGCCAACATCTGCTGGATCATCAAAAAAGCAGGAGAGTTCCAGAAAAACATCTCTTTCTGCTTTATTGACTATGCCAAAGCCTTTGACTATGTGGATCACAATAAACTGGAAAATTCTGAAAGAGATGGGAACAATAGACCACCTGATCTGCCTCTTGAGAAACCTATCTGCAGGAAAGGAAGCAACAGTTAGAAGTGGACATGGAACTACAGACTGGTTCCAAATAGGAAAAGGAGTACATCAAGGCTATATATTGTCACCCTGTTTATTTAACTTATATTCAGAATACATCATGAGAAATGCTGGGCTGGAAGAAGCACAAGCTGGAATCAAGATTGCCGAGAGAAATATCAATAACCTCAGATATGCAGATGACACGACCCTTATGGTAGAAAGTGAAGAGGAACTATAAAGCCTCTTGATGAATGTGAAAGAGGAGAGTGGAAAAGTTGGCTTAAAGCTCAACATTCAGAAAATGAAGATCATGGCATCTGGTCCCATCACTTCATGGGAAATAGATGGGGAAACAGTGGAAACAGGGTCAGACTCTATTTTTTTGGGCTCCAAAATCACTGTAGATGATGATTGCCCCCATGAAATTAAAAGACGCTTACTCCTTTAAGGAAAGTTATGACCAACCTAGACAGCATATTCAAAAGCAGAGATATTACTTTGCCAACAAAGGTCCATCTCATCAAGGCTATGGCTTTTCCAGTAGTCATGTATGGATGTGAGAGATGGACTGTGAAGAAAGCTGAGCACTGAAGAATTGATGCTTTTGAACTGTGGTGTTGGAGAAGACTCTTGAGAGTCCCTTGGACTGCATGGAGATCCAACCAGTCCATTCTATTTTTTTTTTTTAATTTCTGCAACATTTTTAAGCTGTAAACTGAACTTTTCATCATGCACAAAGGCCTATGAAATAGGCTTTCTTAGATTAGACCCAGTTTGGCCAACTGAAAATGGAAAATCAGGATGTTTTTTGTACAGGAAAATCTTCAATAAACACAAGGAATGTTTTTCACAAGACACAGGCTGGACCCTAAGTTTTGCATCCAAGAGGCCAGGCTGTTGATTTGACTTAATCTTGTCACACCAAGATTTGCAAAGGAAAGATAAAAGTCAACCAAGACAGTACATTTCAATTTGTTTCAATTGTTTATTAACCAGAACGCAAAAATAATCCTGGTAGTTACCTTAGTTCATCCTTCTAATAAGCCTGTTGATCTGGTCTTCCCTGTTGCCAGCATCTCCACCTTCTACAAAATGGGTGGTCTTTTTCTTCATTCCACCTCGTGGAGAAGACAATTTAAAGGGCCACAGGGAGTTGTTTGCTTCTTTGAAACGTTTTCCAACGGTATAGATCTCATGAATCAGATCCTCCATGCAGATGATTCCATATTTCCCAAGAGATCGAGCAATCAATGCATTGTCTGTCAGGGCAATTCGCTTTTTGTTGATTTTGCCATAACCACGCTTGTAGATCAATTCATTTACAGACTTCAGATTTGGGTACCCCCATGCAATGTATGGCTCCACAATTCTCAGCATATTAATTGATGCCTTGTTGAGCTTCACAAAGGTGCCGTTGAAGATCTGGCGGAGGCGAAGGAGCTGCAGCACCTTTCGAACCTTTGGGCTCACACCATTGATACCTCTGATCCTGATGACAAACGCCAATTTGGGTTCCGCGGGTACATAGAAGTTGCCGGCTTTTCGTGCCATCCTAGCCATTCGAATTTCAGTTCTGTACATCTGCCTGTATTCCTTGTGGTAATGCTTAGCTTTTTCATAGATAAGCTTCCTCCTTGCCTTTCGAAGCATCTTTTGGGCAAACTTCTTTCTCAGTCGCTTGATCTTAAGCTCTGCGAAATTCTTCCGCTTTTTCTTAAGGGTTTCTGGCACAGCAGGAACCTTCTTTTTCTTCTCTTCTGCAACCTCCATGGTTCCAGCCTGGAAAGAGCCAACCAGTCCATTCTAAAGGAGATCAGTCCTGGGTGTTCTTTGGAAGGAATGATGCTAAAGCTGAAACTCTAGTACTTTGTTCACCTCATGCGAAGAACTGACTCATTGGAAAAGACTCTGATGCTAGGAGGGATTGGGGGCAGGAGGAGAAGGGGATGACAGAGGATGAGATGGCTGGATGGCATCACAACTCCATGGATGTGAGTTTGAGTGAACTCCGGGAGTTTGTGATGGACAGGGAAGCCTGGCCTGCTGCAGTTCATGGGGTGGCAAAAAGTCGGACATGACTGAGAGACTGAACTGAACTGAACTGAACTGAATAGTAAAAATATATTTTGGTATTTCTCTGTAGCTATTGTGTACATTGTGGGGTCAGTTCAGTTTCAGATAGTTCCTTGTTCCAGCTTATACTTGATCTCAAGTTCTATAGGCCCCCTCCAATGCTTAGTCAATGTTAACTATAGAGTTTTAATCTGTTGCACCTGTCACTTCCAGAGCAGTTCTCTCTTCTTTTTTTATTTTGGCTTCCTTTGTTTGCAAGTCTCTTCAGTGTCTAATTTTCACCCTGACTCAAAGGGGCGAAGTGGTCACTTACTTAGGCTCACTTGTTCACTTGTGTTGTGGGGAGGGAGCAATACTGGAAACAAATATCACTGGCATGTGTGGTGAGTGATCGCAGTGTATGGACCACACTGGGCTTGCCCCAGCTCACGGTGGCACATGCTTTCCGGGTCTACACTGTTCAGGGTCCATGGTACTCTGCATGGGCACTATCCAAAGTGGGCCCTGCATTTTGTGCACTTTTCAGGTCTGAGCTGCTCAGGTTCAGTTTCTCGGGTACTGCACAAGGGCACAGACTCGGTTGGGCGAGCGTTTTGTGCCCTTCCCTGGTCCGAGCAGTGCAGGTGTCTTGGTGCTTGGCGAGCACACTGTCCCAGGTGGGCCGTGCATCTTAATCACCTCCCTAGTCCTGGCTGCTCAGTTTCCCAGTGTGCCAAGAGAGCGCCATCTCAGGTATGCTGTGTGTCTCCTCTGGGGAGCTGATCTCAGGCTGCAACTCTCTGGCAGATATCAACTGTCCAGGATCCCAGGAAGACAACTGGGAGCCTGCTCACAGTTTGGTGGAAGATGGTCTCTGGGGCTGAGATTGCCCCTTGCCTTCTGGCTCTGTCTGTCATGTGCCTGCCTGCCTCTCTGCCTCCAGTAGGGGGTGGGGCCTGTATGCAGCTGGCTAGCTCCCCTTTGGTATTCGCTCAATCCTTTGTTCTGTGAGTGGGCCAGGCTGTGTGTTAAAGCCTTTCGCAGGAATGTTCTCTCTGTCTCTCTTTTTTTGCTCCCTGGCCATCCCACAGTTTGGGTTGCTATCTCACGTTAGCGCCCTCAGATTGTCCTCAGGACATTCAGGCCCAGTCCTTACCCTAAGGACTGATGATGCAGCCCTTGTCTCCCCGTCCAACCCCCTGGTGGATAGCTCGCTGGTGGTGGACCGAGCGTCTGGGCTACTTCTCTGCTGGCAGTTGTGGTTAGGTGCGTATTCTATGTTTTTGTTTTTGCTTTTTCTCTCCTAGTTATGTTGCCCTCTGAAATTCCAAAACTCCCCATAGACCCGCCTGTGAGAAGGTTTCCTACTGTTTGGAAAGTTTTACTCCTTCATAACTTCCTCCCCAGGATGGGTCTCCATCCCTAACTCTTTGTATTGCTTTTTCTCTTTTATATTTTGTCCTATCTCCTTTTGAAAGGAATGGGTTGCCTTTCTGGGTGTCTGGTGTCCTCTGCCAGCATTCAGAAGTTGTTTTGTGGAAGTTGCTCAGCATTCAAATGATCTTTTGATGAATTTGTGAGGGAGAAAGTGGTCTCCCCCGTCCTAGTCCTTTGCCGTCTTGGGACCACCTCCTTCTGTCCAATTTTTAATCAGATTTTTTACTATTAAGTTGTATGAGTTCTTTACACATTGGGGATATTATTCCCTTATCAGATATATGTGTTGCAATTATTTTCTGCTATTCAGTAGGTTGTCTTTTCATTTTGTTGCTGGTTTTCCTTCCCTGTGCAGGAGCTTTCAACATTAGTATGATGTAGTTGCACTTATTATTTTTGCTTTTGGTATTAGATTCAAAAACTCATCTCCAAGACCTATGTCAAGAAGCTTACCACCTATGTTTTCCTCTTGGAGTTTAATACACCCATGGCAGATTCATGTTGATGTGTGGCAAAGCCAACACAGTATTGTAAGGTAAAATAAAAAATTTTTAAAAAATTAAAAAAATAAATTTTTTTTTTTAATTTTTAAATTTTTTTTTAAATTTTAAAATCTTTAATTCTTACATGCGTTCCCAAACATGAACCCCCCTCCCACCTCCCTCCCCACAACATCTCTCTGGGTCATCCCCATGCACCTGCCCCAAGCAAGCTGCACCCTACGTCAGACATGGACTGGCGATTCAATTCTTACATGACAGTATACAAGTTAGAATTCCCATTCTCCCAAATCATCCCACCCTCTCCCTCTCCCTCTGAGTCCAAAAGTCCGTTATACACATCTGTGTCTTTTTTCCTGTCTTGCATACAGGGTCGTCATTGCCATCTTCCTAAATTCCATATATATGTGTTAGTATACTGTATTGGTGTTTTTCTTTCTGGCTTACTTCACTCTGTATAATTGGCTCCAGTTTCATCCATCTCATCAGAACTGATTCAAATGAATTCTTTTTAACGGCTGAGTAATACTCCATTGTGTATATGTACCACAGCTTTCTTATCCATTCATCTGCTGATGGACATCTAGGTTGTTTCCATGTCCTGGCTATTATAAACAGTGCTGCAATGAACATTGGGGTACATGTGTCTCTTTCAATTCTGGTTTCCTCGGTGTGTATGCCCAGAAGTGGGATTGCTGGGTCATAAGGTAGTTCTATTTGCAATTTTTTAAGGAATCTCCACACTGTTCTCCATATTGGCTGTACTAGTTTGCATTCCCACCAACAGTGTAGGAGGGTTCCCTTTTCTCCACACCCTCTCCAGCATTTATTGCTTGCAGATTTTTGGATCGCAGCCATTCTGACTGGTGTGAAGTGGTACCTCATTGTGGTTTTGATTTGCATTTCTCTAATAATGAGTGATGTTGAGCATCTTTTCATGTGTTTGTTGAGCTCATCAATGAATATAGTAAAAATAAATATTTTTAAAAATAAAATAAATGGTAAATAAAATAAAAAATAAATAAAAGGACTAAGCAAAAAAAGTAATAATTTCAAGTTTTACATTGTAGTATTTAATACATCTTGAGTTAATTTTTTTATATTGTGTAAGATAATGGTCCAGATTCAATATTTTGCATGTGGCTGTTCTATTTTCCAAACACCATTTATTGAAAACAATGTCCTTTCCCAGCTGTTTTTCTTGCCTTTTTTTTTTTATAAATTAATGACCATATAAACCCATATGTGGGTTTATTTCTGGGCTTTCCATTCTGTTCCATTGATTTATGTGTCTGTTTTTATGCTAATACCATACTGCTTTCATTACAATAACTTTGTAATATGACTTGAAATCAGAGAGAAAATTTTTCTTTCTCAAGATCACCTTGGCCATTCAGGGTCATGTGTGGTTCCATACAAATTTTAGGACTGTTTGTTCCATTTCTGAGAAAAATACCATTGTAATTTTGATTATGAGTCCTGAGGTTCCAGGCCTGTCTGTCTTTTTCTCTCCACTCTCAATATTTTAAATGTTATTTTACATATAATATCCAAAGTTTTAATCTGTATTTAGCAGGGTAAATAGGAAAAATTAAATAGATTCTATTTTTCCAGAAGTAGAAATTAATAAAGTTTTGAATAGTTAATTTATCTGTCTTTTCTTTTATGACTGCTTGGTTCATGTCATACTTAGAGAGCTCTTCCCTACTCTGAAATGAAAGACAAGAATTAACATATTTTCTTCTAGTACTTTGTCTTCATTTTTAAATTTGCATCTTTGAGCCATCTGAAATTTATTTTGGTATATGGCATGAGATCAGGAGCAAAATCTTTTTTTTTTCCTAGTAGGAAATCCATTTGTCTCAGGACCATTCATTAATCAAACCATCATCTCTACTTTTTCCTATTTAATTGCCATCTTCTCAATATACCACATTCCAATATGATTTGGGTCTCTTTACTTTATAATGCATAAGAGACTGTATGCCCGTTCCACTTCATTATTCTTTTGCAGAAAGGCCCTGTTTTATGCTTAAATGATTTACCCCAGATAATTTTAAAATAAGCTTGATTAACTAAAAAAATTTTTAAATTCCTTTATTGATGGATATATGTCACTATGCATTTGTCCAAATTCAGAGAATGTACAACAGCAAGAGTGAACTCTAAAGTAAATTATGAGTTTTGGCTGATATGAGTTCATCTTTGGTTTTAAAAAACATATCATTCTGGTGAGTGATGTTGATAATGTGGGGTATGTATATGTGGAGGCAAGGGGCATGTGGAAAACTTCTGTACTACCTCCCACTGTTGTAAATGTCATAAACTTAAAACTGCTCTAAAAAATAAAGTTTAAAAATTCCTGTCGGTGTATCAGTAGGTGTATCAAAAGGATCCTATTAACAGTATAGACGAATTTAAGGTGAAATATGTCAACAAAAGAGTCTAAATTGCAGTACTTGGATGCAATCTCAAAAATGACAGAATGATCTCTGTTCGTTTACAAGGCAAACTATTCAATATTACAGTAATCCAAGTCTATGCCCCAACCAGTAACACTGAAGAAGCTGAAGTTGAATGGTTCTATGAAGATCGACAAGACCTTTTAGAACTAACACCCAAAAAAGATGTCCTCTTCATTATAGGGGAATGGAATGCAAAAGTAGGAAGTCAAGAAACACCTGGAGTAATAGGCAAATTTAGCCTTGGAATATGGAATGAAGCAGGACAAAGACTAATAGAGCTTTGCCAAGAAAATGCACTGGTCATAGCAAACACCCTCTTCCAACAACACAAGAGAAGACACTACACATGGACATCACCAGATGGTCAACACCGAAATCAGATTGATTATATTCTTTGCAGCCAAAGATGGAGAAGCTCTATACAGTCAACAAAAACAAGACTGCGAGGTGACTGTGGCTCGGATCATGAACTCCTTATTGCCAAATTCAGACTTAAATTGAAGAAAGTAGGGAAAACCGCTAGACCATTCAGGTATGACCTAAATCAAATCCCTTATGATTATACAGTGGAAGTGAGAAATAGATTTAAGGGCCTAGATCTGATAGATAGAGTGCCTGATGAACTATGGAATGAGGTTCGTGACATGGCACAGGAGACAGGGATCAACACCATCCCCATGGAAAAGAAATGCTAAAAAGCAAAATTGCTGTCTGGGGAGGCCTTACAAATAGCTGTGAAAAGAAGAGAGGCGAAAAGCAAAGGAGAAAAGGAAAGATATAAGCATCTGAATGCAGAGTTCCAAAGAATAGCAAGAAGAGATAAGAAAGCCTTCCTCAGCGATCAATGCAAAGAAATAGAGGAAAACAACAGAATGGGAAAGACTAGAGATCTCTTCCAGAAAATTAGAGATACCAAGGGAACATTTCATGCAAAGATGGGAAGGACAAAAATGGTATGGACCTAACAGAAGCAGAAGATACGAAGAAGAGGTGGCAAAAATACACAGAAGAACTGTACAAAAAAGATCTTCAAGACCAAGATAATCACGATGGTATGATCACTCACCTAGAGCCAGACATCCTGGAATGTGAAGTCAAATGGGCCTTAGAAAGCATCACTAAGAACAAAGCTAGTGGAGGTGATGCAATTCCAGTTGAGCTCTTTCAAATCCTGAAAGATGATGCTATGAAAGTGCTGTACTCAGTATTCCAGCAAATTTGGAAAACTCACCAGTGGCCACAGGACTGGAAAAGGTCAGTTTTCATTTCAATCCCAAAGAAAGGCACTGCCAAAGAATGCTCAAACTACCACACAATTGTACTCATCTCACATGCTAGCAAAGTAATGCTCAAAATTCTCCAAGCCAGGCTTCAGCAATACGTGAACCGTGAACTCCCTGATGTTCAAGCTTGTTTTAGAAAAGGCAGAGGAACCAGAGATCAAATTGCCAACATCCGCTGCAACATTGAAAAAGCAAGAGAGTTCCAGAAAAACGTCTATTTCTGCTTTATTGACTATGCCAAAGCCTTTGACTGTGTGGATCACAATAAACTGTGGAAAATTCTGAAAGAGATGGGAATACCAGATGATCTGACCTGCCTCTTGAGAAATCTGCATCCAGGTCAGGAAGCAACAGTTAGAAGTGGACATGGAACAACAGACTGGTTCCAAATAGGAAAAGGAGTACCTCAAGGCTGTATACTGTCACCCTGCTTATTTAACTTCTATGCAGAGTACATCATGAGAAACACTGGGCTGGAGGAAGCACAAGCTGGAATCAAGATTGCTGGGGGAAATATCAATAACCTCAGATATGCAGATGACACCACACTTATGGCAGAAAGTGAAGAATAACTAAAGAGCCTCTTGATGAAAGTGAAAGAGGAGAGTGAAAAAGTTGGCTTAAAGCTTAACACTCAGAAAACAAAGATCATGGCATCTGGTCCCATCACTTCATGGGAAATAGATGGGGAAACAGTGGAAACAATGTCAGACTTTATTTTTATGGGCTCCAAAATCACAGCACATGGTGATTGCAGCCATGAAATTAAAAGACGCTTAACTCCTTGGAAGAAAAGTTATGACCAACCCAGATAGCATATTCAAAAGCAGAGACATTACTTTGCCAACAAAGGTCCATCTAGTCAAGGCTATGGTTTTTCCAGTGGTCATGTATGGATGTGAGAGTTGGACTGCGAAGAAAGCTGAGCGCTGAGGAATTGATGCTTCTGAACTGTGGTGTTGGAGAAGACTCTTGAGAGTCCCTTGGACTGCAAGGAGATCCAACCAGTCCATTCTAAAGGAGATCAGCCCTGGAATTTCTTTGGAGGGAATGATGCTGAAGCTGAAACTCCAGTACTTTGGCCACCTCATGCAAAGAGCTGACTCATTAGAAAAGACCCTGATGCTGGGAGGGATTGGTGGCAGGAGGAAAAGGTGATGACAGAGGATGAGATGGCTGGATGGCATCACCGACTCGATGGAGATGAGTTTGGGTAAATTCCAGGAGTTGTTCATGGACAGGGAGGCCTGGCGTGCTGCGATTCACCGGGTCGCAAAGTCGGACACGACTGAGGGACTGAACTGACTGGCTGACTGATGTCATCCCATTCATTATCTTTTATGACCCAACATAATGTTTTATGTTTTCTTTATCTACTCCCTATACATTTCTAGTTAGGTCTATTTCTAGATTCTTTTTTGTTTGTTTGCTCTTATAATTGTAGTTGTAAATGTTATGTTTTCATGACATTAAAAAATGTGTTTATATTTGAACACTTGCATTTTTAATTTTTATTTTTGTGTTATATGTCATTTTATCTCTCTTATTTTTTAAAGAATAAAATATGTTTATTTTTAAGTAAATAAACTATACATTTTGATTACTTTTGAATGGCATTATATATCTTAAAACAGAATGCTTGATAATACTTTCTCTGCTATAGAAAAGGTGATTTAACATTATTTATAGTTCCTATTTTTTTCTATCCTAAAGGATATTTATTGTAATGACCTTCTTAGGTCTAAATTACAATGTTGTTTGGTAGATTTCATTTTGTCATTTTTTAAATAATTGAGGTATAGTTGATTTATAATGTATTATAATGTAATACAGGTGTACAGCATGGTGATTCAGTATTTTGTGAAGTATTTCAGCCTTCAAATAGCTCCTGTATTCCCTTCATCCATATTACCCCATTGTTAATATTTTAGCATATTCACTCTATTTCTCCCTTTCTCTATAGACACACATACACATGAACACACACACAATCATTACTCTTTTTTTTTATAAAACAGTTGGTTTGAGAGCAAAGTTCATGTATATGCCCGATCATTCCAAAATACTTCAGTATTTCAATTGAGTGTATTCAATTGAAATGTGTGTACTCAACTGAGTACACTCAACTGAATACAGAGTGTACTCAGTTCAACTGAGTGTACTCTCAAAAGCAAGGATGTTGTCTCTCATAGTCACAAATGGAAACATCAACAAACTAACATTGATACAGTGCTAGGATACAACCTACAGATTCTATTCAAATTGTGCCAAGTGTACAACGTCTCTTTTTATTTTCTGGTCCAAGATCCAATCCAGGAACACATTTTACTTTTAATCTTCATTTTTAAAATACTTTCCCACACTATAGAAAATTTTCTTGATCGTTTCTTATTTTCATGACCTTGAAGTTTAATAAATACATGTCTTCCATTTTATATGATATCCTTCTACCTGGATTTATTTGACAATTGGTTGGTGTTCAGTTTCTCAGTTGTGTTCCACTCTTTGTGACCCCACAGACTGTAGCACACCAAGCTTCCCTGTCCTTAACCATCTCCCAGAGCTTGCTCAAACTCATGTCCATTGAGTCAGTGATGCCATCCAACCATCTCATCCTCTGTCATCCCCTTCTCCTCCTGCCTTCAATCCTTCCCAGCATCAGGATCTTTTCCAATGAGTTGGCTCTGCCTCATGTGGCCAAAGTATTGGAGCTTCAGCTTCAGCGTCAGTCCTTCCAATGAATATTCAGGGTTGGTTTCCTTTAGGATTGATTGGTTTGATCTCCTTGCAGTCCAAGGGACTCTCAAGAGTCTTCGCCAACACCACAGTTCAAAAGCATCAATTCTTCAGTGCTCAGCTTTCTTTATAGTCCAACTCTCACATCCATACATGACCCCTGGAAACACCATAGCCTTGACTAGATGGACCTTTGTTGATAAAGTAATGTCTCTGCTTTTCAATATGCTGTCAAGGTTGGTCATAACTTTCCTCCCAAGGAGTAATCATCTTTTAATTTCATGGCAGCAGTCACCATGTGCAGTGATTTTGGAGCCCAGAAAAATAAAGTCTGACATTGTTTCCACTGTTTCCCCATCTATTTCCCATGAAGTCATGGGACCAGATGCCATGATCTTCGTTTTCTGAATGTTGAGCTTTAAGCCAACTTTTTCACTCTCCTCTTTCACTTTCATCAAGAGGCTCTTTAGTTCTTCTTCACTTTCTGCCATAAGTGTGGTGTCATCTGCATACCTGAGGTTATTGATATTTCTCCCGGCAATCTTGATTCCAGCTTGTGTTTCATCTATTCCACTACCCTGTTCTTCAATCACCCACTAACATGCCTTGATGATTTCTGCCTAACTTAACCACTACTATGGTAATTCTCAAATGATGGTTTTCTCTTTATATTATTCCTTTTACATTCATTAACTTACATTCTACTCTAAAAAAAAACTTTTATTTCACCTCTTTTAAAAAATTCATTAATCTTTTGTATTCATATGAACTTCTAGAATCCTATACTTAAAATATTTGGTTGTAATCTTTATCATTACTTATTTTGATACTCAAATTATCCTATATTTGGCTAGTGGGCATCCTTTCAGGCTTGCTTCATTGCCCTTTTGACACACCTCCTTCATTCTTTGATTGCCTTCTTTTCTGTCAGATAAAATTAGATGTTCCAGGATCATCTTGTAGTTTTCCTATTCTGGTCCCATAATCAGTCATTTTCCAAGGAGTTTTGGTTCCTTTTAGAAGAGAGTGATATTTATAAACCAAGATCTGTGCATTCAGTGCCCTCTAGTAGACAGAACTAGTAAGTATTTTGTATATATGTGTTTATATGTGTACACAACACACTCACACCCCACATACATTCATATCTATTTTTCTATGTGTGTGTGTGATGAATACACATCAATATTTCCAATTCAAATCCAACATCCTAGAATTCTTTCTAGCCCTCCCCTTTCCATGTTTGTAAATCCACGTGTTTGTAAATTCTCTGACAGTGAGATATCTAGCTCTCATGATTCTCAATATATTTACTGATATGCTCAATATTCTTATATATAATCAATTTTCTGCTTAGTGACTTCCTCAGCCCATAGACCCATTGCCATTTCCTCAGCCCACTGGCTCCTCAGCCTTGTCACCTTCTGAATCTCCATTATAGAAAAAGGAACCCTCTTACACTGTTGGTGGGAATGCAACCTAATACAGCCACTATGGAGAACAGTGTGGAGATTCCTTTAAAAGCTGGAAATAGAACTGCCATACAACACAGCAATCCCACTGCTGGGCATACACACCAAGGAAACCAGAATTGAAAGAGACACATGTACCCCAATGTTCATTGCAGCACTGCTTACAATAGCCAGGACATGGAAGCAACCTAGATGTCCATTGGCAGATGAATGGATAAGAAAGCTGTGGTACATATACACAATGGAATATTATTCAGCTATTAAAAAGAATGTATTTGAATCAGTTCTAATGAGGTGGATGAAACTGGAGCCTATTATACAGAGCTAAGTAAGTCAGAAAGAAAAACACCAATACAGTATATTAACACATGTATATGGAATTTAGAAAGATGGTAATGATGACCCTATGTGCGAGACAGCAAAAGAGACACAGATATAAAGAACAGTCTTTTGAACCCTATGGGAGAAGGCAAGAGTGGGATGATTTGAGAGAATAGCAATGAAATATGTATATTATCATATGTGAAATAGATTGCCAGTCCAGGTTCAATGCATGAGACAGGGTGCTCAGGGCTGGTGCACTGGGATGACCCTGAGGGATGAGATGGGGAGGGAGGTGGGAGGGAGGGTCAGGATGGGGAACTCATGTACACCCATGGCTGATTCATGCGAATGTATGGCAAAAACCACCACAATATTGTAAAGTAATTAGCCTGCAATTAAAATTTTTAAAAATTAATTAATTAAAAAAAATCTCTGTCACACCACCATCTCCAAGAGAAGGGAAAAGAAAAGGAAGAAGGATGCTCTTACTGTTTTTAATAATTTAATGTATATGAGTCATAGCATCTGTGAAAAATTAAAGAATTAACTCCTCCTTTTAATGTTGATGCCTCTTTCTTTCCACCCCTTTGTATATGCATTAGAAAGTTCTCAACAAATGTTAAGTAATAGAGATGATAGTGGCATCTTTGCCTTATTTCTGACAAATAGTATCTCTGTACTGTTTAACATATGCCAATTATGTTCTTGTTCTCATTTCATTATTTTTTTTGTCCATTTTTCCTGTTTTATTAATAGTTTGCTTTTATTTGTCAGGCATTGTCATTGAATTTTATAAAAAGATTGTTATATCTGTTTTTTTTTAAAGGTTTGTTTCACTTTATTTGAAAATTAAGGCATCGACAACAGATTATTTGATGAAGGAAAAGAGAGCATCTAAATCCATTATTTTATTTTTTGTTGCTTTTTAAATTAATTTTCATTGGAATATAGTTGCTTTACAATGTTGTGTTAACTCCTATTTTAGAGCAAAATGAATCAGCCATGCGTATATGTATCCCCTCTCTTTTGGACTTCCTTCCCATTCAGGTTACCATAGTGCATGATGCAGAGTTCCCTGTGCTACATACACTATTTTCTCATTAGTTATCTATTTTATACATAATATAGTGTATATGTGTCAGTCCCAATCTACCAGTTCCTCACAGTCCCCTCCCCCTCCTTGGTATCCATATATTTGTTCTCTATGTCTGTGTCTCTATTTCTGCTTTGCACATATTGTGAAAATGACTGTATTACCCAAAGCAATCTACAGATTCAAGGCAGTCCTTATCAAATTACCAGCGGCATTTTTCACAAAAATAGAACAAAATTCTTTTACAATTTGTATGGAAACACAAAAGACTCTGAATAGCAAAAGCAATCTTGAGAAAGAAAAACAGAGCCAGAGGAATAAGATTCCTTGACGTCAGACTATACTAGATAGCTACAGAAATCAAGACAGTATGGTACGGACACAAAAACAGAAATTTACATTAGTGGAACAGGTAGAAAGCCCACAGATAAACCTACACACCTATGGTCATATGATCTATGACAAAGGAGGCAAGAATATACAGTGGGTAAAGACAGCCTCTTCAGTAAGTGGTGGTGGGAAAACTAGACAGCTACATGTAAAAGAATGAAATTAGAACACACCATAGACAAAAATAAACTTCAAAATAGATTAAAGCCCTAAATGTAAGACCAGACACTATAAAACTTTAGAGGAAGTTTTGGACATAAATCTCAGCAAGAAGTTTTTGATCCACCTTCTAGAGTTAATGAAAACAAACAAATGGGACCTAATTAAACTTAAAGGCTTTTGCATAGCAAAAGAAACCATAAACAATACCAAAGACAACCCTTAGAATGGGAGAAAATATTTGCAAATGAAGCAACTGGCAAGGGATCTATCTCCAAAATATAGAAACAGCTAATGGGCTCAATATTAAAAATATATATATATCCCAATAAAAAATGAGCAGAAGATCTAAATAGACATTTCTCTAAGGAAGACGTATAGATGGCCAAGAAACACATGAACAGATGCTCAACAACACTAATTCTTAGAGAAATGAAAATCTAAACTATAATGAGGTATTACCTCACAGCAGTCAAAATGTCCATCATCAAAAATCTACGAATAATAAATGCTGGAGAGTGTGTGGAGAAAAGGGAACCCTTTTACACTGTTCGTGCAAATGTAAACTGGTACAGCTGCGATGGAAAATAGTATGGAGGTTCCTTCCAAAACTAAAATAGAGCCACCATATGACCAAGCAATTCCATTCCTGGGAATATATCTGGAAAAGACAAAAATTAATTTGAAAAGTTACATGCACCCCAATGTTCATTGCAGCACTATTTACAATAGTCAAGGCATGGAAGCAACCTAAATGTTCACCAACAGTAGAATGGATAAAGAAGATGTTGTACGTGTATACAATGGAATATTACTCAGCCCTAAAATGGAATGAAATTATGCCATTTGCAGAGATGTGTAGGGACTTAGAGACTGTCATGCTGAGTGAAGTCAGAAAGAGAAAAACAAATATCATATATTAAAACATATATATAGAATCTAGATGGAGAAGGGCATGGCAACCCACTCCAGTATTCTTGCCTGGAGAATCCCAGACAACTGTAGCCTGGCGGGCTACAGTTCATGGGGTTGCAAAGAGTCGGACACGACTGAGCGACTAACACACACACACACACACACACACACACACATATAATCTAGAAAAATAGTGAAGATGATCTTATCTGCAAAGCAGAAATAGAGACACAGATGTTGAGAACAAATGCATGGATATCATGGGGGAAGGGGGATGGGGATGATTGAGAGATTGAGATTGACATATATACAGTACTGTCTATATAATAGATAACTAATGAGAACCTGTATAGCACAGGAACTCTACTTGGTGCTCTGTGGTGACCTAAATGGGAAGGAAACACAAAAGAGAGGGGATATCTATCTATCTATCTATCTATCTGATTCAGTTTGCTGTGCAGTAGAAACTGATACAGCAGTATAAAGTAACTATACTTCAATAAAAAAATAAAATACACAGTAGAAATTAAAACATTCAAAAAAGGTCCAGGTTTTCTAATTTGTTTGTGTGAAGCCCAACAGGATTTTGAGGAACGCAGTTAGGGTTAGCCGGACAAGTTCCTAACTGCTCTAGTGGAGGCAAATAAATTCACCAACTGTAAACTCTGCTTCACTCTTTTCTGAACTGCTGCTACTTCTACCAGAAACCCTAGCAGCAATTTCCAGGCTTGCTTTACTCTCCAGTCTTCCCTCTTATAAGTCAGACTCACAGCCTGGTGCTCCAAGTTCTCATGTTGACCCTTCATTATTTCATACCGCCACCTTCCCTAGCAATGTATCAGTATCTAGAACTAGGCTGGTTTTTTCTGTGCTCTGCTGGATGTATTTCCCTAGACTCTTGCAGAGCTGGAGCCCCATACAGACACCTACACTCTCAATGCTAACTGATTTTATTATCCAGAGCCACTTGCTACCCTACTCTGGTTTCAACTTGTTTGCTAGACATCCTCTAAGCCATAGGTTTCATTTGCTACCAGGGGACCATTCTTGGGAGCCTTCTCCATAGCCCTCCACTTGTTCAGTGGTGCCCCCTGGAGTTAAGCAACATGGCATTCACCATCCCTTTACTCTCCCTAACGAATCGCCTCTGGCTCTCAGGGGTTTTCACTTCAATCCTGACAAATAAATCATCATTTTGTACCGGCTTAAGTCAAGTTCCTGCCTGATGACTTTTGCAAGGTAAAAGGGGGAATTCTTTCCATCTACCAGGTTTTCTCCTTTCTGTTCCCTGCTTTGATGTGAATTTATGATTCCAGGTATCTGTGCTAGGATCTGTGTTTCTTGGGGTTTACATGCACAAATTTCCCTTTCAACAGAAGGTGCCTTATGACAACTAGCAACGGAGAAGAGCAATTTAGGAAAATGCTGCTAAACCACAGAGGCTAAAGCAGATTGACTTTAGTTTTCAAGCTGCGCTCTGCAGCTGACCACCAAATATATCTGCCTGTCTAGAGGTGCTTGAAGGGATTTAGCATTTTGTTTGGGCTTTTGTAGCAAGGATTCTGAGATCATTGCCTTAACAGAAGACACGTACCTGGGGAATGACTACAAACTGCTTTAGCAAAAGAATTCCTACAAACTGTTTTTTGTAAGAGACAGCATCACTTTCAAATCAAGATACTTTTCAAACAGAAATGCAATATACAGGATGCTTGGGGCTGGTGCACTGGGATGACCCAGAGGGATGGTATGGGGAGGGAGGTGGGAGGGGGGTTCAGGATTGGGAACACGTGTACACCCGTGGTGGATTCATGTTGATGTATGGCAAAACCAATACAATATTGTAAAGTAAAATAAAATAAAATCTGGAAAAAAAACAGAAATGTTTGAAAATGTTTTAAGTCGTTCTTGTCTAAATGTTACTAATCCCCCTACAGTGGGTTCAGGCTATAACATGGAAGAATTTGAGAACAGTGGGATAGAAGAGATCTTTTGGGCTACTAGGGTATTAACAGAAGTGACTGAGATTGGAATAATTGCCTGGTAAGATGGAAGGTTCTATATTGTATGAAAGGTGTGGTAGTCAGGTAGTTATCAGATGAAATGTGTTGGGGTCCTATGAAGGGGATTTCTGTTCCAGGCAACCATTTACTGATTGATTTCTGGAGTCTTTTAGAAGCTTACAGTCCTTGATTTTATATTACAGGAATTCAGAAGGCACAGAATATCAACGAAAGCTGACGAAACCAGAAAAAATTCTTAAATGAGGTAGAACTGGAAGTGCTAGGGCAAAATCTTGTTCAGGGTCTTGTCTGTCTGCTAATCTGCCAAAATCAGAACAAAATGGAGCGATTTTATTGAGATTCCAGAACCTTATTGCTCTCCACTCTTCTCTCTGTAACCTAGGAGGAACCTGGAAGACCCACTTCGAAATCTGTACTCATTAGGAGCTTGGGTTTTATAGAATGACCAAATTCTTGGGACACATCAGAAAGTGCTCACTGGCTGTTCCAGAGATGACTTGGACATGGAGTCTAGGCATGAGCAGGAGGCTGTGACCCAAAGGAGAATGATGTGGTGGGTTGGAGGATACTGGGTGGGTAAACATCTTCGCCTTCAATGGAGCTATATCTACACATAAGAGAAGAAAAGGTTTGTGAAGTCTGGAGAATGTTGTCAAGGTCTAGGTCCCTAGATCTGGGTGTAGCTGCCCAAAGCCTACACTTGCAGTCTGGTGAGCTTGGTAAACCCTGCCCTCAGGATGAGATCTGAAACTCACCTCTCTCTGAAATATAGAAGGCTTGATCCACACTGGTTATTTCCACGTCCCTGGGATTAAAGGGTGTGGTTTCTCTATTAAGGCTTCCCTGATGGCTCAGCTGGTAAAGAATCCACCTGCAATGTGGGAGACCTGGGTTTGACCCCTGGGTTGGGAAGATCCCCTGGAGAAGGGAATGGAAACTCGCTCCAGTATTCTGGCCTGGAGAATTCTATAGACTGTATAGTCCATGAGGTTGCAAAGAGTCAGATGACTGAGCAACTTTCACTTCTTTCTCTACTAATTCCTAGAACAGAATAGCCCTGGTTGGGGACTGCCAGACCTGTACCTTGGCCCACTGTGTTTTGGATGCTCCGAGTGGAAGGTGTTTAACCCAGCATGCATTTGGCTATGTGAGTCTGGCATTAAGTAAACCTCTGTGTCACTCTGGTGAAATTGGAAAACTATCAAATTTACTTCATTAAAAGGAAGGGCACCATGTTTGTTGCTGGATTTCATTCTACCCTTCTGGTCAGAATCCCTCCTGGAATTTTTTTTCTCTTACCTTCTTGTGGCTCTCTCATTTAGCAGAGCTTTTGTATAGATCTTTAACAGCATGAGTCAGTAGGAAAAGAGTTAATCTCAACTGCTGTGGTCTCTAAATATTATTTTATATGCCTGTTGGGGGTCTGGTGCTTCCACCTCCTGCTGTTAATCTAAAGTTTTATTATGGTCTCACTTAACCAATGTGCAAAACACTCACTCTCCCTTCCTCAGACATGTGTCACTGTCCCTAGCCCAGGGCCTCTCATGAAGCCAGTGCTCAGCTGTTGAATAATTTCATGACTTCAGTGCTGCAGCGGCCACTTGTAAAGGCCATGTTTTCATTTTCTCAGAAAAACAAACTGCAATTTAGGTACATTATCACTAGATGGAACTAGTCTGTTACAGCAACTTGAGACCAAGGCCCAAAATGTGAGCCCTGGGTATGTTGTTGAGATGTTTCCTAAAATTATAAATAAATAAATCTCTTTATTAAAACTGTTGAACTCCAATTTAGACAGCAGAGTAGATAATTCTCTTAAATTTCTTATGGATTTCTTGCTTTCCCTTCATCAGCTCAACTGGCATCATATTTTAGAGTCAAAAGTCTCTTCTAACAGGTACTTTTTATTCAGGCTTGGAGCTGCTTTTACTTCAAAGTCCCCCACCCCAGATGCCTACCCCTCAGTGGTTAGCAAAAACCAAACTGTTGATCTCAGCCACAGGCTGTCTATTCATCTTGCCTCCACTATTTGAACTAATTATAGGGAACAAACTCTTTGCCCACTAAGGAAGAGAAATAAGCTTCACAGAGGTGTGACGGTGCTGAAAGTGTACAAGCTACCCCCTCCCTTAGTCTCTTTTCCTGAAAACAGAAGGGATACTTTCTTGACACTGTCAAGCTTCCCTCCTCTCATCAGCTTTCTGAACCTGCTGGGGGCTGCTGGCTTAATTTCCACAATAGCTGCAGTTAATTAGTATCCCAGGGTAACTGACTTCCCTTAGCAACAGAGGTAACAATGGCTTCAGCTCACAAATTACCTTAGCTACAGTTTCCTTTCACTGATAAAAACATGTTCAACAATACTCAAACACAGGCTTTAAACAGAAAATTAATCTTATGTCCACTCATCAACAAATATTTATTAAGCTCCTTCTGTGTGCACATCATAGATCTGGCCACTGGGTATAGAGAACTGAATCAGCTATAGTCCTTTCTCTTGGGGAACTCAAAAAAGAATTGTGAAGAGAAGAAATGAACTAAAATAAGTTTAACGAATGAGAGTATTAAATGTATCACTTGGTCTGGGGAAGGTGAAGGTCTTTGAGCCTGGGGGAGATAGATCTTGAGCTTGAAAGTTCAACTGTGGAGCCTGGCAAATTCAATGCAAACTATGGAAATGGTGGCTGATTTTACTTTTTTGGCTCTAAAATCACTGCAGATGGTGATTGCAGCCATGAAATTAGAAGACACTTACTCCTTCGAAGGAAAGTTTTGACCAACCTAGACAGCATATTAAAAAGCAGAGACATTACTTTGTCAACAAAAGTCCATCTAGTCAAGGCTATGGTTTTTCCAGTAGTCACGTATGGATGTGAGAGTTGGACCATAAAGAAAGCTGAGCGCTGAAGAATTGATGCTTTTGAACTGTGGTGTTGGAGAAGACTCTTGAGAGTCCCTCGGACTGCAAGGAGATTAAACCAGTCCATCCTAAAGGAGATCAGTCCTGAATGTTCATTGGAAGGGCTGATGTTGAAGCTGAAACTCCAATACTTTGGCCACCTGATGCGAAGAGCTGACTCATTTGAAAAGACCCTGATGCTGGGAAAGATTGAGGGCAGGAGAAGGGGATGACAGAGGATGAGATGGTTGGATGGCATGGCCGACTCAATGGACATGGGTTTGGGTGAACTCCAGGAGTTGGTGATGGACAGGGAGGCCTGGCGTGCTGCAGTTCATGGGGTTGCAAAGAGTCGGACACGACTGAGCGACTGAAGTGAACTGAACTGAAGGATTATCATACAAAATCACATCTCTGGGAAGCTGTGTTCTTTATCACCATTCCTTGGGTGTCTCTTGGCTATCTCATTCTCACCAGCAGCCTTCCTACTTCTACAGGTCATTAACACTCATCCAAAAATCCCAGGACCCGCCACAGTGCTTTGTGCTATTTTCCCACATCTAACTGTTCCACATGGCTTTCCAGGGGCTCAGCTGTAGATAATCTACCTGCAATCCAGGAGACTCGCAGGAGACGCGGAAAGCACAGGTTTGATCTCTGGGTTGAGAAGATCCCCTGGAGGAGGAAATGGCAACCCACTCCAGTATTCTTATCTGGGAAATCCCATGGACAGAGGGGCCTGGCGGGCTATAGTCCATAGGGTGGCAAAGAGTCGGACATGACTGAGCACACACAAAAAACCATTCCACAACATATAATAAACCTTGACAAATTTTCAATGAGAAAAAATAATAGCAGAAACCAAATGTCCTCCATCTGTGACTTGACGTGGGCAGTTCAATTGAGTTCAGTTCAGTCACTCAGTCTTGTCCAACTCTTTGCCACCCCATGGACTGCAGCGTGCCAGGCTTCCCTGTCCATCACCAACTCCCTGAGTTTACTCAAACTCATGTCATAGAGTCGGTGATGCCATCCAACCATCTCATCCTCTATCATCCCCTTCTCTTGCCTTCATCTTTCCCAGCATCAGAGTCTTTTCTAAACAGTCAGTTCTTCACATCAGGTGACAAAAGCATTGGAGATTCAGCTTCAGCATTAGTCCTTCCAATGAACATTTAGGACTGATTTCCTTTAGAATTGACTGGTTTAATCTCCTTGCAGTCCAAGGGACTCTCAAGAGTCTTTTCTAACACCACAGTTCAAATGCATCAGTTCTTCAGTGCTCAGCTTTCTTCATGGTCCAACTCTCACATCCATACATAACTACTGGAAAAAACATAGCTTTGTCTATATGGACCTTTGTCAGCAAAGTAATGTCTCTGCTTTTTAATATGCTGTCTAGGTTGGTCATAGGTTTTCTACCAAGGAGAAAATGTTTTTAAATTTCATGGCTGCAATCACCATCTGCGGTGATTTTGGAGTCCAAGAAAATAGTTTCTCACTGTTTCCATTGTTTCCCCAACTATTTGCCATGAAGAGATGGGACTGGATGCCATGATCTTCGTTTTCTGAATGTTGAGCTTTAAGCCAGCTTTTTCACTCTCCTCTTTCACAAGAGGCTCTTTAGGTCCTCTTTGCTTTCTGCCTTAAGGGTGGTGCCATCTGCCTATTTGAGACATTGACATTTCTTCCAACAATCTTAATTCCAGCTTGTGCTTCATCCAGCCTGGCATTTCACATGATGTACTCCACATATAAGTTATATAAGCAGGGTGACAATATACAGCCTTGATGTATTCCTACCCAATTTGTACATTGTTCAACGTCCAGTTCTAACTGTTACTTCTTGACCTGCGTACAGATTTCTCAGGAGCCAGGTTAGGTGGTCTGGTATTCCCATCTCTTTATGAATTTTCCACAATGTGTTATGATCCACACAGTCTTTAGCATAGTCAATGAAGCAGAAGTATATGTTTTTCTGGCATTCTCTTGCCTTTTCTATGATCCAACGGATGTTGGCAATTTGATCCTTGGTTCCACCGCCTTTTCTAAATCCAGCTTGAATATCTGGAAGTTCTCAGCTCACTTACTGTTGAAGCCTAGCTTGGAGAATTTTGAGCATTACTTTGCTAGCATGTGTGATGGGTGCAATTGTGTGATAGTTTGAACTTCCTTTGGCATTGCCTTTCTTTGGGACGGTTTGGCCAAGCATAGGCTTTTTTCAAAGGGTGCACCATAGAAAAGTCATTGGGCTCACTCCACCCCCACCCCAAGGCTAGCTGGTGTTTTTCCCTTTAGTTATTTAAGAGGATCTTATTAAGATCTTTTTTTTTAATAAAACAAAGGCAAGCATTAAGATTGCAATTCAATAAATGTACAGAAGGAACCCCATTGATACATGTTGTTTTATATTTTGTGGGCTTTGTTTCATATTGAGCATTCTAAAATTAGATCCTTATATTTATCTGGTTTTCTCCATATTTGTGAGAATAAAAACTCATCAGCATTTAAACAGAAATCAAATGCCAAACAAAATTCCACTTTCTAGAAAAACATCTATGGAAACGATTTTCCAAATGTAAGTAATTTTTAGTAGCTGAATATCTACAAATAAAAGGAAATTTACTGAATACCTAATTCAGATGACCATTATATCTACTACTGTGGACAAGAATCCCTTAGGAGAAATGAAGAGGTCTTCATAGTCAACAAAAGAGTTTGAAATGCAGTCCTTGTGTGTAATCTCAAAAATGACAATGATCTCAGTTCGTTTCCAAGGCAAATCATTCAACATCACAGTAATCCAAGTCTAGGCCCCAACCACTAATGCTGAAGAAGCTGAAGTTGAATAGTTCTATGAAGACTTGCAACACATTATAGAACTAACACCAATAAAAAGTGTCCTTTTTTTCATAGGGGATTGAAAGGCAAAAGTTGGAATTCAAGAGATAGCTGGAGTAACAGGCAAGTTTGGCCTTGGAGTACAAAATGAAACAGAGCAAAGGCTGATAGCGTTGTCAAGGGAACACACTGGTTATAGCAAATACCCTCTTCCAACAACACAAGAGATAATTCTACACTTGGACATCACCAGATGGTCCATGCCAAAATCAGATTGATTATGTTCTTTGCAACTGAAGATGAAGAAGCTCTATACAGTCAGTAAAAACAAGACCAGGAGCTGGCTGTGGCTCAGATCATGAGCTCCTTATTGCAAAATTCGGACTTAAATTGAAGAAAGTAGGGAAAATCACTAGCCATTCAGTTCAGTTCAGTTGCCATTCAAGTATGACCTAAATCAAATCCCTTACGATTTTATAGTGGAGTTGACTAATAGATTCAAGGGATTAGATCTGGTAGACAGAATGCCTGAAGAGCTACAGATGGAAGTTCATCACATCGTACAAGAGGCAGTGATGAAAACCATTCCAAAGAAAAAGAAATGTAAGAAGGCAAAAAGTGGTTGTCTGAGGAGGCTTTAGAAATAGCTGAGGGAAAGCAAAGGGCAAAGGAGAAAGGGAAAGATGTATCCAACTGAATGCAGTGTTCCAGAGAATAGTAAGAAGAGATAAGAAAGCCTTAAATGAACAATGCAAAGAAACAGAGGAAACAGTAGGATGGGAAAGACTAGAGACCTCTTCAAGAAAATTAGAGATACCAAGGGAAATTTCATGGAAAGATGGGCACAATAAAGGACAGAAATGGCAAGGATCTAACAGAAGCAGAGAGATTAAGAAGAGGTGACAAGAATACACAGAAGAACTATACAGAAAAGATTTTCATGACCCAGATAACCATGATGGTGTGGTCACTCACCTAGTGCCAGACATCCTGGAGTGTGAAGTCAAGGGGGCCTTAGGAAGCATTACTTCGAACAAATCTAGTGGAGGTGATGGAGTTTCAGCTGAGCTATTTCAAATCCTAAAAGATGATGCTGTTAAAGTGCTGCATTCAATATGCCAGCAAGTCTGGAAAACTCAAAAGTGGCCACAGGACTGGAAAAGGTCAGTTTTCATTCCAATACAAAGAAAGGCAATGCCAAAAGAAGTTCAAACTACCATATGGTGGCGCTCATTTCCCATGCTAGCAAGGTAATGCTTAAAATCCTTCAAGCCAGGCTTCAGCAGTACATGAACCGAGAACTTCCAGATGTACAGGCTAGATTTAGAAAAGGCAGAGGCAGCAGAGATCAAATTAACAACATCCATTGGACCATAGAAAAAACAAGGAATTCCAGAAGAACGTCTGCTTCATTGACTACGCTAAACTCTTTGTGTGGATCACAACAAACTGAAAATTCTTGAAGTGATGGGAATACCAGACCACCTTACCTGTCTCTTGAGAAAACTGTATGCAGGTAAAGAAACCACAGTCAGAACCGAACATAGGACAATGGAGTTTTTCAAAATTAAGAAAAGAGTACGTCAAGGCTGCATATTATCACCCTGTTTTTTTTTAACTTCTTTGCAGAATGCATGCATGCTAATTCACTTCAGTTGTGTCTGACTCTTTGCGACCCTATGGACTTTAGCCCACCAGGCTCCTGTGTCCATGGAATTATCCAGGCAAGAATACTGGAGTGGGTTGCCCTGTCCTCCTCCAGGGGATCTTCCCAACCTAGGGATGCAACCCATGTATCTTTATGTTTCCTGCATTGGCAAGTGGGTTCTTTACCTCTAGCGCCACCTGGGAAGTCTGTATGGAGAGTACATCATAGGAAATGGCAGGCTGGATGAAACACAAGCTAGAATCAAGATTGCTGGGAGAAATATCAACAACCTCAGAGTTGCAGATGACACCACTCTAAAGGCAGAAAGGAAAAAGGAACTAAAGAACCTCTTGATTAGGGTGCAAAAGGAGAGCAAAAAAGCTGGCACGAAACTCAACATTCAAACACTAAAATAATGGCAACTGGTCCCATCACTTCATGGCAAATAGATAGGGAAACAATGGAAACAGTGACAGACTTTATTTTCTTGGGCTCCAATATCAGCGTGAATAGTGACTTCAGCCACAAAATTAAGACACTTGCTCCTTGGAAGAAAAGCTATGACAAAGCTAGACAGTGTATTCAAAAGCAGAGGCATCACTTTGCAAACAAAGATCCATATAGCCAAAGCTATGGTTGTCCCAGTAGTCATGTATAGATGTGAGTTGGAACATAAAGAAAGCCGAACACTGAAGAATTGATGCTCTTGAACTGTGGTGTTGGAGAAGATTCTTGAGAGTTCCTTGGACTGCAAGGAGATCAAACCAGTCAATATTAAAGAAATCAGTCCTGAATATTCACTGGAAGGACTGATGCAGAAGCTAAAGCTCTAATACTTTGGCCACTTAATGAGTAGAGCCAACTCATTGGAAAAGACCTTGATTCTGGGAAAGATTGAAGGTAGGAGAAGGGGATGACAGAGGATGAGATGGTTGGATGGCATCACAGACTCAATGGACATGAATCTGAACAAACTCCAGGAGATAGTGAAGGACAGGGAAGCCTAACTTGCTGCGGTCCATGGGTTTGCAGAGAGTGAGACACAACCTAGTGACTGAACAACAACAACAACAAAGTGCCATGCCTGTCCACTGTGCAGAGTGCACTTTGCCTATGCATCTCATTTCATTCTCAATTGCTATGAAATTGTGATTACTCTGCCCATTTTATAGATGAGGAAACAGGTGGATCAAAGATGTTAAGCACAGGCACAGAGATACCAAAAGGCAGATCTGGGACTTGAATCTATGTCCTCTAACCCTATACTGAATGCTTTTATATACATACACAGACATAAGATTCATTCATTCATCCATTTGACCACGCTGGGTCTTCATTGTTGCGTGTGGGCTTTCTCTAGTTGCGGGGAGCGAGGGCTACTCTCTGGTTGTGTTGCTTGGGCTTCTCACTGTGGTGGCTTCTCTGGTTGCAGAACATGGGCTCTGGGTGCATTGGCTTCAGTAGTTGTGACACACTGGCTTAGTTGCCCCACTACACTGGGATCTCACCCGACCGGCGATCAAATCCGTGTCCCCTGAATGTGTAGGCGGATTGTTAACCACTGAGACATCAAGGAAGTCCTCAGTGCTTTTCTTAACATACCACAGAAGCAAGAACAGGAGCTTCTTCCAAAGGTAAATTTTTAGTAAAGAACTACGTAACAAATGTTCTTGAATTAGACATTTCAAATTTCAGATTCAATTCACTTGGCCACTTAAAAAATAAAAGACTTAATCAATCACAAAGAATTTCACTTAGATTTATTATCCAAAGTGATTAATAAGCATGACATTTCCCTACCAGGTCCAAATGATAAAATCAATTTGGGAACTTTACCAATAATTTGAACTTGAGATGCTAATCTTAAAAGAAAGCCTATATATCAAAATTGTCGTAGTATGACACAAATATACAAGAATCTTATTTTTCAATTTCTATTAAACTGATTTTTCTCTTAAAGGAGTTGGAAAGCCAAAAATACCCCCATTTAAATCCATTGAGCCCCTTGCATTTTATTTAAGAGGTTCCATTTTTCAAGCCAAAGCCCAGAAGACAAAACAAGCTCATTTAATTCACACCCTAGAATTGTAATTGCTCTGCTACAGCCAATATCTAAATGCCTGTATTAAGGACTTCCCACTGACCAGAAAGTGTTAATTCATCAATCTACACAACTTTCTTTTATACTTTTAAACTACTCCTCATTTTTCTCATGATTAGGATTGCCTATTAGAAGACTCTCAATAATTTTAAATTTCTGATAAGCAACAAATAATCTTTAGATAAGTATGTCCTGTGCAATAATTAGGATGTGACTATACTAAAAATATGTTTTTTACCTGAAATTCAAATTTAATTGGACATGTATTTTTATTTGCCAAATCTGGCAACACCACTCTTGATAAATTAATGCCATAGAATACAGATTTCCCAACTTCTTACCCCCAAATAATTTCCTGAATTACCAAGGAGTCAAATGGAAGAGGCAATTGTGTAAAGGTATCAGGAGAAAACAAGGGAAAATTATATGCAATCTTAAAGTGAAAAGGCATTTCTGAGCAAGATGCAAAACCCATGAAACAAAGTTTGATAAATCTAACTACACACAACATTTTAAATTTACTTTTTGCATGAAAATACAATAAACAAAGTCAAAACACAAATTTAGAAAAACATCTTCAAAACATCTGATCCACAGTGAACTGTTATTTAATATGTAAAGATCTTTTACAAATCAATAGGTAAAAGAGCCAAAGCATAAATAGAAAAATGAGTAAAGGCCATAAATACACAGTTCACTGAAAAAATAAATAAATCTGGCCAATAAACACAGAAAAATATGTGTAACCTTACTAATCATTAAAGCAGCATAAATAAAAATAGTGAAACATCATTTCTCTCCATCAGACTGAAAAATATTAAAAGCTAAATAATGCCTAGTGTCAGTAAGGATAGAGAGATGAGCATTTCATACCTTATAGGTGGGATTATAAATTGATGCAACATATTTGGAGAGCATAATTTTTCAATATCTATGAATATGAAAAGCACATTTATCCTTGACTCAACAATTGTCATTTTAGAAATTTATTTTACAAAAATACTGTACAAGTATGCAAAGGCATACATATACACATTCATTGCAGCATTATTTGTACCAGTGAAAAACTGGGATCGAGCTAAATGTCTGTTATTACAGGATCAGATAAATAAATTTGTATACATTCATATATTGCAAAAATAATCCATCAATTTAAAATATACTGATTTTCAAAGTTATTGAAATTAAAGAAAAAGTAAGGATCACAGTGAAGTAGATGGTGGCCTTCCTTTTTTGATTAAACAAAAGTATATATAAATACATATGTTTGTATCTGCAGAAGTAGACTGACTTTCATTGTTACACCCTTGTGCACTCTTTGAAACTTTTTGTATTGTGTCTGTATGACTTTTTCAATAAAAAAACCTAATCTATGAAAGCTATCTATTTTTAGGTCTTTTTTTTAAAAGCCTACTTACCTCATCTCTCATTTCTTCTCTTGTTCTTATCTCAGAGTCTTTTCGCCAGTTATCACTGTTGTGCCAGTAGGGCCCTGCAGGGAGCTGATGACAATCGGTGGCTTGCTCCCTTTCATAATACAGTCCAGCAATCAACAATTCAATTTCCTTTTACCAGAAAGACCCTCAGTTGTTGTTAGTATCCTAGACAGTAACTTCTCCTAGCCCCCAAATTTCAGAGGACTGCATGTATTTGTCAAACCATGAAGTTTAGGACATACTGCATTTCTTGGATGGTGGCTGTTACCCCCATCGTTCTTGGCTTCTTTGCTGATGCTCCAGCCAATGCCGCTCTCCTCAGTGCCTTTATCCATGTTGTTATCCCTTCTTGGAATGCCCTCCCTTGCCTAGCTGGTGGCACAAACTTCATCCATCCCTCAAGACTCAAGTCCCACTTTTCCTCCAGGTTGACTTTCATGATTATTTCAACCCTGCTCAGAACACTGTTCTTTTCTTTCTCTGACTTTGAGTCTTACTTTCATAAAAAGATATTCCTAATAGTTCTTTAATAAAACATTTTTCTTTATAAGTATAACCAACATCGGGGAATTAACTATATGATGTTATCTAAGTTGCACTGGTTTTAGAGTCAAACAGAGCCTGGTTCAACATTTTTATGGAAAGTGAATGTGTAGTCATTCAGTTGTGTCCAACTCTTTGTGATCCCATTGATTGTATCCCACCAAGCTCCTCCATCCATGGAATTCTCCAGGCAAGAATACTAGAGCTGATTGCCATTCCCTTCTCCAAGGGATCTTCCTGACCCAGGGATTGAGTTTCCCGCACTGCAGGCAGATTCTTTACCGTCTGAGTCACCAGGGAAGGAAGCCCTTTTATAGAATGTTAGGCAAATTATTCAATTTTCCTGTGTCTCAATTTCTCCATTTTAAAATTGTGGAACATAATATCTACCATATAGGGATATCCTTGGTATTAAATGTAAAGTGATAACTTTTCTAGATTCCATATATAAGCATTAATATATGATATTTGTTTTTCTCTTTCTGACTTACTTCACTCTGTATAAGAGGCTCTAGGTTCATCCACCTCAGTTCAACTGACTCACATTCATTCTTTTTATCACTGAGTAATATTCTATTGTATATACCACAGATTCTTTAGCAGCGCTGACATATATATATACTACCAGGTATAAAACAGATAGCTAGTGGGAAGCTGCTGTATAACACAGGGAGCCCAGATTGGCACTCTGTGGTGACCTAGAGGGCAGGATGGGGGGTTGTGGGAAGGAGGGGATATTGATACATGCTTATATATAATATATATACTATGACTGATTCACATTGTTGTATAGCAGAAACCAACACAACATCGTAAAGCAATTATCCTCCAATTAAAAAATCAAAATAAATAAATGTAAAGTGACCTGCACTATACTTAGAACATCATAGATGGTCAATGATCTTAGCCTTTGGAGCATCTCTTTCTCTGACCAATTCCTTTACTGTCACTTAGAAAAGATCAATAAACTTGAGGTTAGTAGACTCCAGAATGAAATTTAAAGTATATATATTGTGGATTTCTTTCTTTACTTTCCACATATGTATATCAGTTCAGTTCAGTCGTTCAGTTGGGCCTGACTCTTTGCCACCCTGTAGATATATATATAAATATTTGATATTCTTATTTTATTTCATTTACTTTTGTTATTTCGAGGCCTGTTTGTGTTCTAAATCTGCTAGTCATCATCTGTGTGACATTGGACTATTTACTGAATTTTTTTGAAATTAATTAATTAATTAATTTAGCTTCCCTGGGTTTTAGTAGGTGGGATCTTTAGTTGTGGCATACGAACTCTTAGTTGTGGCATGTGGGATCTAGGTCCCTGACCAGGGATCAAACCTGGGCCTCCTTCACTAGGAGCACAGAGTTTTACCCAGTGGACCACCACAGAGGTTTCCAATTTACTGAATTTTTCAGAGCCTCAGTTTTTCCACCCTAAAACAGGGTTTATAATGCTAAACTTGTAGTGTTGTAGGGGGGTTTAAATGAGATTATGTATGTGAATGTGTAAAGTGATAAAGTGCCACAACAATTTGGAGTGTTCTTATTGAATGTTCATGTAGGGTGAGATTTTAAAGTGAATAAAAATCTTTGGAGTCTCTATGATTTATTTTGCAGTTCAGATGGAAGTGTCATTCTTCATTGGTTCACAAGCCGTATTTCCAGCTGTCATTCATCAACTCTTTGGCCACAGCTTGTTCTTGGCTGCCTGTCTACATGGAATTAGTTATCCTTCCTAGTACAGCCTATTTTTCTTCAGACAAAATACCTTCTTCCCAAAGACAGTGATCCTCTCTCTGAATGCTTTCAACTGACAAACCCCCTCTTTTGAATCTACATCATTCTCTCTTGTTTACTTTTCCATCTTAGAGATGTTGAAGCATTAAAAAAAAATTCCTTCATTCGTTCATCAACTCAGTCCACAAATATGTATTGAGCACCTACTATGTGAGAGATCTAGTGCCTAAGTTATGGGGCTACAGAGGTAACTAAGGCACAACCGCAGCCCTAAGTGACTTTACAGATAAATAGGGGGAACATGTGCAAACAAATATTTGCAAGTTATTTTGTATAAGCAACAATAAAAATTTTTACCAACTATAGAGACAGCAGGTCCAGTAAAAACTTCCTGGAGGAGATGTCATTTAAAATTTGAAGGATAAATTATATCTCAACAGATAATAAGAGAAACATATTTCAAGTAGAGAATGCAGTACATGAAAGAGCATAATGTTATGAAGCAGCACAGCTAATTAAGAGAATAGATTACCTAACTATGAAGAGTGTTAAGAGATGAATCCCAGCCCAGATCACGGAAGTCACTGTAGCCATGCAAAAGGGCTTGAGAAGAGGCAACTGTGAGAGGGTAGAATTTCAAATAGAGGAGACGCATAATCAGTCTAAAGTCATGACTGTCGCCTATCACTGAGCATCAGGATCACGTGAGCATCTTCAAAAGTATGGATGTCCAGGTCCTACTCCTGAAACTCTTACTTGACTGATCTGTTTTTAAACCCAGATTATGACACTTTAACTATGCTTTGGTGTTTTTAAGGTGCATCCAGGATTGAGAAAATAAGTGTAGAGTTTCTATGAGACCATTTTGATGATAATTTGGAGGAGGCACTGGGGATGCAGGAAGGCCAAGGCCCAAAGTGAGCAAGACCATTGAGGAACAAAGAGCTATTGCTATAGCATGGGTGAAAGAAAGCATAGAAATAGAGTGGTATGTTAAAAAGATAAACCATCAACCTTCCCCAAGGAAGTTATTAGCTGCATAAAAACTGGAATCATGTTTCATAATATTTTTGTAGGTGACCACCTCCCCCTTGTGCAGACAGAAAGAGAGCAAACTCTGTCTCTTCATCTAAGGGCACTAATCCCCTCCATGTCAATTCTACCCTCATGATTTAGTCACCTCCAAAAGCCCTACCTCCTCATACTATCATTTGGGGGGTTAGGATTTGAACATGAATTTTGGGGGGCCACATTCAATTGATAACTATATATATGTAATTAGTACATAGTTAGTTAAAACGGTAAAATTTAGGCTTTCCTGGTGGCTCAGACTAAAGAATCCACCTACAATGCAGAAGAGCTGGGTTCGATCTCTGGGTTGGGAAGATCCCCTCTAGGAGGACATGGCAATCCACTCCAGTATTCTCCCCCTTCCATGGACAGGGGAGCCTGGCCGGCTATAGTCCATGGGGTTGCAAAGAGCTGGACACTACTGAAGTGACTAAGCACAGCACAGCACATATTTTCCTACAGTAAAGAATTGGAGGAAAAGTATACAGATTATGTAGATGAGGACATAGACAAATGATCAAACAGACAGGTGACTAAAAGCTGGGCGTAAAAGAGAGAAATACAAGAATGGGAGCTGAAAAGATGGATAATAGAATCAAGATAGTAACAACTACCAAGATAATGGAATGGTGAATAGAAATTAATAATTTCATAGTTCTCCTTAAAGACTCAGCACATCAAGTACACATATACAGGATGATTTGTCATGAGAGCAATTTGTATAGAGATGCCCGGGGATGGGGGGAGTGGGGTTACACTTGCTCTTAAGCTGATGTGAGACCAGGGTGTGACACAGTTGCAAAATAAAATCATATAAGTTGAGCTATCAGTAATAGACTATGAATGTTTAAAAACAGACTTTTGAGTCTAATGGTTCTTTAAACAGATCTGGAGCATTATTGTAACTGAAAAAGGGAAACATGTTTACAAGAGAGCCACCAAGATGGGGAAAATTTAAGAAATCTTTCCATCTGAGCCATTGGTGAGTGTATTGCATCTATCTAATCATGGTCTGCTTGAGAAAGGTTGCCCAGAAGAGATGAAGCAGATGGGTAGGTGAATAATGTGTTAGTTACCCAGAAAGAAATCAAGAAGCAAAAAGTTAAAGGTTAAATAATCCATAGGTTTCTAAAGAACTAGACTCAAAGGGTTAACAATGCAAAGTTCCCAAGAGCCCAGGCAGCAGCTGTGAAGCAGGCCAGTACAGCTGCTGCTCAGGGTTTGGCCCCACAACACTTCTCTTGTTTCTGTCACTGCCAAAGGCAGGGTAGGACCCTGGGAATCTAAAGATTAAAAGACATAAAAGAGAACCTCTTTCAAAATCTGTAGAGCTGGATGGCAATTATTACTATGCCCAGTTTACAGATGAGGGAAACTAAGGCTCTGAAAGCTTAGATAACTGGTCGAAAGTCACACTGACAAGGAATGGCAGAAATAGAATTAAAATATGGGTCATCATTAATTCATATGTAATATTTATTGATGTCTACTTTTGCCCAGAACTGGGGCTACAAAGGTGAGTAAGACATAATCCTTGCCTTCAGGATACTTATAAATACCTTAAAACAATGCAATCAGGATTAAAGTAGAGGATTTCACATTATGTTAAATATTCATGTGCTGGAGAACTGTAGCCTAAGTGGAGCTGAAACATAGGGCACATGTAAGGAATGATAGGAAGTACATCTGGAAAATTGATTTGGGCCCAGATTGTGTTGGCCTGACACTGCTATGCCAAATTGGGTGGACTTTATACTGTATACAGTGGAGAATTATAAATATTTCCAAAGCAGATAAATTGCATGGTCAAATCCATTTAGCAAGATAACTTAAGGAGCAGGCGGAAGGTGGACTGGGAAGAAAGATAACTAAAGTTGCTATGACAATAACCCATATAAAAGAATATGAAGACGAGACCTAAGGCAATAACAGTAGAGACATGTGAAGATTGGGATAAACAGATGTGAGAGATTTCTGAGAAGCTGAATCACTAAGGTTTTATGACTGATTGGACATAGAGGGTAAATATAAGGAAGCCAATGATGATGATGAATTGGTAAAACATTAGACAGTTAATGGAAATGAGAGATACAAGAAGAAAGCCAGGTTGAAAAAGGTAAAGATATTTGGCTTGGAATACATTCTCTGATATCAAGGAGAGAATGTCCAATAAGCAGCTAGAAACACGGCTGAAATTGAAGAGGAACATTTAGGTTAAAGTTATAGAAGAGGGATCACTAGCTCTTTCAAGTTGGTTGATGTTTTAAGAGGAGAGAAGGGCAAGGAGAAAGAGGAGGCAGGGAGAGAGAAGGGAAAGGAGGGGAAGAGGTTCATGAACAATATGCACAAATTGTCACAGTGTAACTGTATATTAAATTAAAATACAAATGAATGAATGAAACAATCCCAACAACTGAAGTTTGGGTGGAAGATTGAAAAAGAGTTTTGAGAGAATTAGAACTTCCTAGAAGGAATCACTTCATAGGAAATAGATGGGAAAACAATGAGAACAGAGAAGTTGGAATATCCCTGATAAATGGGTTAAGAAAACCCATATTCACCCACGCATACCCATTTTGGCATCATTATTGACTCAATGTCTCAGTCTGATCACCAACATATTACATTGTCAGTCAATATCCTGGCCTTGTCTTTTCCCCTCAGGCTCTGTTCCCCAACACTTACCCCAGGGACTGTGTAACAGGGTCAAGATGATGTCTCATCCTTCATTTCTTAAATTTTTACACTTCAGCCAGAGAAAGAATGTAATCGTTACCACTCAAAATTCCCACTGTAAGTTTTGTAAATGGGGAGAGCAAACCAGTGATGGAAATGATTGGAAAAGGATTGTCAAAAGAGCCTTGAATGCCAGGCTGTGAAATGGGAACTTGATCCAATAAGACTTGGAAGACATATGAGTATATTGAAAAGGGAGCGGCACAGTGGGAACCTTGCTTCATGATTGGGAAACAGAAACGCAATTGATTCTCAGGGCCCTTATTTGGGTTTTGATTATTAAGTGAAACATACACCAAGATTGGACCCTAGATCTGACTGCTTTTTTTCTGTGCCAAGATGCAAGTTACAGCAGGAAAAAAAGGCCAGAGTGGAAGATACAATATTCCTGTTCTCTTTACAGCCCCCTGGGCTCTGCAGCCTTTCTTTTACACCTTTACCACTCAGTTTCACCATCCTTTCCCATAATTTGGTGACCAGCCCTTACCGGAGGAAATTTTAAATGATCCATAAATATAAATAAATGTGGAACTAAAAACATTTTTACGCCATAAAAGATCATTGAGGTTGATTAGAGACATTAGTGCTAACATTGGCCATCACAAGTTGAGCCCCTCACCAACCTGGAGGCAAAGGACAGACCTGGAAGATCTCTCAGATTAAATTCATGTCCAGATATGAGTCTGTGCCTTGGGAGTTCTGTCCTAGATGCCTTTTGGAAGCCATGGGAGAGAAATCCCAGTGTAGAGGAAAATTCCTTCTCCAAGGAATGACTGATCTTCCTAAGCATTACCTTTAGTTTAATCCCTCTCTTTGGATTGTTCATCATCTTATAGATTGTCATCATGATGACAATGGACAATGGACAATGTCCAGTACAAGAGTGACCTGGACATGGTCACTCTTACAGGAGTCAGCCTCAATTTATCTTTCAGTTCTGCCCAGATTTTTGCCATTCACTCTCCATTCTCAAAATCCTAGCAAAGACGTGTTCCAAACCTGGTCTACCCTACTTTTTCTGAGGTTCTAAAGCACAGATGAATTAATGTTTTTGAACTGTGGTGTTGGAGAAGACTCATGCGAATCCCTTGGACTGCAAGGAGATCGAACCAGTCCATCCTAAAGGAGATCAGTCCTGGGTGTTCATTGGAGGGACTGATGTTGAAGCTGAAACTCCAATACTTTGGCCACCTGATGCAAAGAACTGACTCATTGGAAAAGACCCTGATGCTGGGAAAGATTGAAGGTGGGAGGAGAAGGAGACAACAGAGGATGAGATGGTTGGATGGCATCACCGACTCAATGGACATGAGTCTGAGTAAACTCTGGGAGTTAGTGATTGACAGGGAGGCCTGGTGTGCTGCGGTCCATGGGGTCACAGAGTCAAACACGACTGAGTCACTGAGCTGAACTAAACTGATTAATGAAAGGTTTGTTTGAAGGGAAGAGGTGTCTTCAAATCTTTATTATTAAAGTGTTAATGTGCAAATAACGGTGTGTTTTCTTGTCTCTGATGAATCTCAGGAATTTCTACATGACATATAGGTACAAACTTGAACTATCTTCTTCAACAGCATGTGTGTGCATGCTAAGTCGCTTCAGTTGTGTGCAACTCTTTGCAACCCTATGGACTGTCCTTATATAAGGAATTGAGGTTCAGATAGGTTAAATCCCAAGGTCACACAGATGGTGTGGTATCAGTTCAGTTCAGTCGCTCAGTCATGTCCGACTTTTTGCGACCCCATGGACTACAGCACGTCAGGCTTCCCTGTCCATCACCAACTCCCAGAGCTTGCTCAAACTCATGTCCATCGAGTCAGTGATGCCATCCAACCGTCTCATCCTCGGTCATCCCCTTCTTCTCCTGCCAGCAGGAGGAGATGGTGTGCTAGTTCTGGGATTATACTTTCTTATGTTTGTTTCCTGAGCTTCTGCTCCTTGCACTACGTATTTCTAAACTGATACCAGGGAGAATGTCCATCAGATGGGGATTGGCTTAGTAGTTTATCATTTATGCGTGCGTGTGTGCTAAGTAACTTCAGTCGTGTCTGACTCTTTGTGACTCTATGGACTGTAATTCACTAGGGTCCTCTGTCCGTGGGATTCTACAGGCAAAAATACTGGAGTGAGTTTCCTTGCCCTCCTCCAGGGGATCTTCCCAACCCAGAGATCAAACCTACTTCTCTTATGTCTCCTGCATTGGCAGGTGGATTCTTTACCACTAGCACCACCTGAAAAGCCCATATCATTCATAGGGTGCTTTAAAAGATCTTGAAATTTTAAGTGGCGTGACTGACCACCTGGACTTCAGATATTGTGAAAGACTTAAACCTCCCATATAGCAACAAAATCAGCATGCTTCTTGAATCAACCATTTGGAACCTGAAATGCGATGTTTATTTCAGCTGAGGCAAAATAAAACTCTTACATGTCTCCAGTCGTAATGGAAGTCAGTGAGAAAATATGATTTGCTATATGACTATTCACTTTACCTTCAACTTGTTATGAATGCACTTAGCCTATAACTCCTGCATGACTTGTACCTAATTTGCTCCTGCAATCACTTACATATTTCATTGTCATATAATAAATTTTAAGTTCACCAGTCCCCATTGCTAGGATAGTACGCTGCATGAGCTCAGAAGGCACTCCATAAATATCCAATGACTTTCTCTCTGGCTCATGTTTCTTTATTTCCCAAGCCCTTCCATTCCACCATTAGAAGGCCTCGTCCACAACATTGTCATCATAATCCTCTTGACCTCCCTTTAGTTAGTAATGTAGTCAAATGCCTTATTTTCTTGGCTGTAAACCCTTCACATTCAAATGCACTTGTCTGAAACTGTATAGCTTCCAGGGCAGAAACATTTTATGTTTGTTTAGCTGAGTAGTTAGTATTCTATTGCACAGTTGTATCACACTTTATTTTACCACTCGTCCATTGAAGGACATTAAAAGTGCTTCCAATTTTTCACTATAACAAAGTTGTTACAAAGAATTGTATATAAATTTTTACCTGACTATAAGTTCTCATTCCTCAAAGAAAAATTACCAGAAGTACAATTCCTTGGTCATATAGTAGGTGCATTTTTAACATGATAAGAAATGTCCAATAAGTTTTCTTTGCATTCCCAAGAGCAATGCATAAAATTCCAGTTGCTCCACATCCTCACCAGACTAGTATTGCAGCATTTTTAAAGACATTCCAATAGGTTATATAGTGTTATTTAAATTGTTTTAAAGTTGCATCTGCCTAGTGGGTCACAATAAACTGTGGAAAATTCTGAAAGAGATGGGAATACCAGACCACCCGACCTTCCTCTTGAGAAACCTATATGCAGGTCAGGAAGCAACAGTTAGAACTGGACAGGGAAAAACAGACTGGTTCCAAATAGGAAAAGGAGTACATCAAGGCTGTATATTGTCACCCTGCTTCTTTAACTTATATGAAGAGTACATCATGGAAGAAGCACAAGCTGGAATCAAGATTGCCGGGAGAAATATCAATAACCTCAGATATGCAGATGACACCACCCTTATGGCAGAAAGTGAAGAGGAAGTAAAAGGCTTCTTGATGAAAGTGAAAGAGGAGAGTGAAAAAGTTGGCTTAAAGCTCAACGTTCAGAAAACTAAGATCATGGCATCCGGTCCCATCATTACATGGGAAATAGATGGGGAAATAGTGGAAACAGGGTCAGACTTTATTTTTTTGGGCTCCAAAATCACTGCAGATGGTGATTGCAGCCATGAAATTAAAAGACGCTTACTCCTTGGAAGGAAATTTAAGACCAACCTAGAGAAACGCTGGGCTGGAAGAAGCACAAGCTGGAATCAAGATTGCCAGGAGAAATACCAATAACCTCAGATATGCAGATGACACCACCCTTATGGCAGAAAGTGAAGAGGAACTAAAAAGCTTCATGATGAAAGTGAGAGTGAAAAGTGAAAAAGCTGGCTTAAAGCTCAACATTCAGAACACTAAGATCATGGCATCTGGTCCCATTACTTCATGGAAAATTGATGGGGAAACAGTGGAAACAGTATCAGACTTTATTTGTGTTGGGGCTCCAAAATCACTGCAGATGGTGATTGCAGCCATGAAATTAAAAGATACTTACTCCTTGGAAGGAAAGTTATGACCAACCTAGACAGCATATTGAAAAGCAGAGACATTACTTTGCCAACAAAGGTCCGTCTAGTCAAGGCTATGGATTTTCCAGTGGTCATGTATGGATGTGAGAGTTGGACTGTGCAGAAAGCTGAGTGCCGAAGAATTGATGCTTTTGAACTGTGGTGTTGGAGAAGACTCTTGAGAGTCCCTTGGACTGCAAGGAAAGCCAACCAGTCCATTCTAAAGGAGATCAGTCCTGGGTGTTCTTTGGAAGGAATGATGCTAAAGCTGAAACTCCAGTACTTTGGCACCTCATGCAAAGAGCTGATCATTGGAAAAGAGTCTGATGCTGGGAGAGATTGGGGGCAGGAGGAGAAAGGGACGAAAGAGGATGAGATGGCTGGTGGCATCACCGACTCGATGGACGTGAGTCTGAGTGAACTCCAGGGGTTGGTGATGGACAGGGAGGCCTAGTGTGCTGCAATTCATGGGGTCGCAAAGAGTCGGACACGATTGAGCTACTGCACTGAACTGAACTGAATGACTAATGAGGGCTTCACAGGTGACTCAGTGATAAAGATTCTACCTGCAATGCGAGAGACACTGGTTTGATCCCTGAGTTGGGCAGATCCCCTGGAGAAGGGAATAGAAACCCACTCCAGTATTCTTGCCTGGAGAATCCCATGGACAGAGGAGCCTGGCCACCTACAGGCCATAGAGTTGCAAAGAGTCGGACATGACTGAAGCGACTTAGCACACAATGGCTAATGATAATGAATATCTTCTCCTATACTTACTTTCTATCTGTATATTTTCTTCAGTGAAATGTCTGATCATGCCTTTTGCCCACTTTTAATTGAAAAGTATTTTTTTATTGTTGAGTTTTCAGAGTTATTTATATATCCTGGATACAAGTCCTTTGCTGGATATATGAATTTCAAATATTTTCTCCCAGTCTTTGTTTTTTCATCTTCATGGCAGTGCCTTTGACAGAGAAATTGTTCTTACTTTTACAAAGAACTTATTTTTTTCCCTTTATATCATAGTTTTTATTTCCTTTCTAAGAACTTTTGCTTAAACTCAGATTATATAGATTTTTTCCTATGTTTTCTGTAAGCTTTAAAGCTTTTACATTTTATATTTATATCTATGTACCATTTGAAGTTAATCCTTGTACCAAGGGTAAGGTTGAGGTCAGAGATCACTTTTTTCCACATGAATGACCACTTGTTTCATTTGATGAAAAGACTATCATTCCTCCAGTTATTTGCTTTCATATCTTTATCAAAAACCAAATGGCCACATTTGTGTGGGTCTATTTCTTAACTATCTATTCTGGCCCATTGATTGAAGGGTCTATTCCTTTGCCAGTGCATACCGTATTCATTGCTATAGATTTATACTGTCTTAAAACTCGTTAATGTGAATCTTTCAACTTTATTCTTTTTCTCAAAATTGTTTCAGCTATTTCATTGTTTCCTTTTATGTAAAACTTAGAATACAGTTTTAGAAATTCTTGTTGTCTATAGTAACAGTATGCAGTATACGGTAATTTTGTGTGTGCAAAATTCTGCTGTGCTTTTCATGCTTAAGTTTTATTGCATTAAATTTATAGATTACTTTGGGGAGAACTGGCATCTTTATTATACCGAATCCTCCAATCCATGCTCATGGTATGTCTCACCATTTATATTGTCTTTGAATCTTTCATCAGTATTTTATAGTTTTCAGCATACAAATCCTGTATATATTAACATTACAGTTTTTAGCTTGTTATATTAATACTTAGCAATTTCATTTTTAGAAGCATTTAAAATGATATGCATACATTTTCATAATTTTGATTCCAATTGTTCACTGCTTGAATTTAGAAATAAAAAACTGTTTTCAGATGACATGTTACTATACACAGAAAATTCTAAAGATGCCATCAGGAAACTACTAGAGTGCACCAATGAATTCAGTAAAGCTGAAGGATACAAAATTAATATACCCAAATCTGTTATGTTTCTATACACTAACAACAAAGTATTAGGAAAAGAAATTAAGGAAACAATCCCATTTACCATTACATTAAAAAGAATAAAATACCTAGGAATAAACCTACCTAAGGAGAGAAAAGACTTGTATTCCAAAAACTATAAGATGCTGATGAAAGAAATTAAAGAAGACACAAACAGAACTTCCCTGGTGGCCCAGTGGTTAAGACTCAGTGATTCAAATGCAAGAGGCATAGGTTCAATCTCTGGTCGAGGAACTAAGACCCTGCATGCCACACAGTGCAGCCAAAATTAATAAATAAATAAATAAAAGAGGACACAAATGGAAATATATACCATGTTCTTAGGAAGAATCAATATTGTTAAAATGGGCATACTACCCAACACAATCTACAGACTCCATGCAATCCCTATCAAAATACCAATGGCATTTTTCACAGAATAATTTTAAAATTTGTATGGACACACAAGAGATCCCAAATAGTCAAAACAATCTTGAGAAAGAAAATCAGAGCTGGAGGAATCATTCTCCTTGACTTCAGACTATACTACAAAGCTGTGATAATCAAAAAAGTATGGTACTGGCACAAAAATATACACATAGATCAATGGAACAGGATAGAGCACCCATAAATAAACCCATGCACTTATGGTCAATTAATCTATGACAAAAGAGACAAGAATACACAATGGAGAAAAGAGAATCTTCAAGAAGTAGTGCTAGGTAAACTGAATAGCTTTATGTAAAATAATGAAATTAGAGCATTCTCTAACACCATATACAAAAATAAATTCAAAAGGGACCTAAATGTAAGACCAAATACTATAAAACTCCTAGAGGAAAACAAGCAGAACACTCTAACATAAGTCTTTTTTGATCCATCTCCCGAAGTAAAGAAAATAAAAGCAAGAATAAACAAATGGAACCTAATTAAACTAAAAAGCTTTTCCACAGCAAAGGAAAACATTGAGAAAATAAAAAGACAACGTACTGAAAGGGATAAAATATTTCCAAATGATATGACTGATAAGGGAGTAATATCCAACATATATAAACAGTTTGTACAACTCAATTAAAAAAAAACCTGATTTTTAAAATGGGCAGAAGGACTGAATAGACAATTTTACACACACACACACACACACACACACACACACACACACACACAAAATGCAGGTGGCCAACATGCACATGAAAAGATAAACAGTCTTAATTATCAGTTCAGTTCAGTCACTCAGTCGTGTCCAACTCTTTGCGACTCATGAATCGCAGCACGCCAGGCCTCCCTGTCCATCACCAACTCCCGGAGTTCACTCAGACTCACGTCCATGGAGTCGGTGATGCCATCCAGCCATCTCATCCTCTGTCGTCCCCTTCTCCTCCTGCCCCCATTCCCTCCCAGCATCAGAGTCTTTTCCAATGAGTCAACTCTTTGCATGAGGTGGCCAAAGTACTGGAACTTCAGCTTTAGCATCATTCCTTCCAAAGAACACCCAGGGCTGATCTCCTTTAGAATGGACTGGCTGGGAAATGCAAATTAAGACCACAATGAGATATCACCTTACACTTGTCAGAATGGCTATGTCAAAAAGACCAAAAACCACAAGTGTTGGCAAAGGTGTAGAGAAAAGGGAACCCTCGTACACTTGAGGTAGGAATGTAAATTGGTGCAGCTGCCGTGGGAAACAGTATGGAGATTTCTAAAAAAAATAAAAATAGAATTACTATATGACCTAGCATGCGTTTATATTCAAAAAACAGAAATACACCCTAATTTAAAAGATACATGCGCTCCAATATTTATAGTAATGTAATTGACAGTTGCCAAGATATGGAACCAACCTAAGTGTCCATCAACAGATGATAAATGTTAAACATGGTGTTTAAATGCTAAAATTAAATGTTAAAAATTATAACAGATAAATAAAGATGTGTATACAGCAGAAAACTACTCAGCCATAAAAAGAATGAAATTTTTCCGTTTGTCACCACGTGGATGGACATGGAGGACATTTTGCTGAGTGAAATGTCAGATAGAGAAAGACATACACTTATGTGGAATCTAAAAATTACAGCAAGCTATTGAATATAACAAAAAAGAAGCAAACTCACAGATACAGAATGAACTAGTGGTTACCAGTGGAGAGAGAGGGGAGAGGCAGCATAGGGGTGAGATATTGGGAGGTACAAACTATTGGGTGTAACATGGGCTCAGTGATGTATTGTACAACACAAGGAATATAGCCAATATTTTGCAATAACTGTAAATGAAAAGTAACCTTTAAAAACTGTATAAAAATTTTAAAAAATAGAAATGCAATTAAAAGTTGTGTGTTGAACTTGTATTCTGTGACATTGCTGAACTCATTAGTTCTAAGTGGTTTTCATTTAACATTCCCCGAGATTTTCTACACAGATAATCATTTGTCTACAAATAGACTGCTTCTTCCTTTCTAATCTGTATGTTTTTTCTTTTGCTTATCTTACCACATCAGTTAGAACTTGTAGTACAATGTTGACTAGGAGTTATGAAGGTAATATCTTTGCCTTATTCTTAATTTTAGGAAGAAGGCATTTAGTCATTTACTATTAAGATATTAATCGTAGATTTTTAATAGATGCTTTTTTCTAATCAGGTTAAGGAAATTTCCTTTTACTCCTGGTTTTTTGAGTTATTTTTTAAAAAATAATGAATGGATGTTTTATTTTGTCAAATGTTTTATGCATCTATTGATATAATCATGTGGGCTTTTTTTTTCTTTAGACTGTTAGAATGGTTGTGGTGTTCAGTCACTTGGTCATGTCCAGCTCTTTGCGATCCCATGGACCACAGCACACGAGGATTCCCTGTCCTTCACCATCTCCTGGGGCTTGCTCAAACTCATGTCCACTCAGTCAGTGATGCCATCCAATCATCTAGTCCTCTGTCATCCCCTTGTCCTCCTGCCTTCAGTCTTTCTCAGCATCAGGGTCTTTTCTGATGAGTCAGCTCTACGCATCAGATGGCCAAAGTATTGGAGCTTCAGCTTCAGCAGCAGTTCTTCTAATGAATTTTCAGGACTGATTTCCTTTAGGATTGACTGGTTTGATCTCCTTGCAGTCCAAGGGACTCTCAAAAGTCTTCTCCAACACCACAGTTCAAAAGCATCAATTCTTCAGCATTCAAACTTCTTTATGGTTGAATTTAAAACAGAGGATTATATTTATTGATCCAGTTGATTTTTTAGTATTGCACTGGTCTTGCATTCCTAGGATAAACCCCAATTGATTGTGATATTTTGCTCCTTTGGGGTACTGCTGGTCTTAGTTTTCTAGTATATTGTTGAGGATTTTTATATTGATAATCTTAAAGGATATTGGCTGCTAGTTTTAATTTTTTGCACTATTTTTGTCTGATTTTGGTATCAGGGTAATGCTGGCATCATAAAGTAAAATAGAAAGTGTTTATTGCTATTTTCTGGAATAGATTGGTATTATATCTTCTTCAATTTGATGAATGACACCATTGAAATGGTCTAGATCTAGAGATATATTTTCCAGAAGATTTTTAACCATGAAATAATAATTAAAGGACAATTGTTATCAAATATTTAATCTTTAGTAAGTTTTGATAATTTAGCTTTTGAGTAGTTGGTAGCTTCATTTAAGCTGTCTAATTACTGAGTGTAAAATTATTCATACTCTTCCCTTATTTTCCTTTTAACGTCTGCAGGGTTTGTGGTACCATTCCACTTTCATTCTTGATATTGGAAATTTGTGATTTTCTCTGTTCAGTCCTTAGAGAGAATTATCAATCTTTTTAATCTTTTCAAAGAACCAACTTTTGTTTTATTTATTTTCTTTGCCTCTCCCTTTAAAATATTCATTGATTCAAGTTCTTTATTATTTCCTTCTTTTGCTTGATTATGGTTTAATTTGCTATTATTTTAGTAGTTTCCTAAGACAAATACTTAACTGACTTGAGATTTTTCTTATTTTCTGATACATGCTTTTAATTCTATAAATTTCTAAACACCAGTTTAACTGAAATCTACAAAGTTTGATACGTTGCATTTTCATTTTTATTCCATTCCAAATAATATCCAGTTTCCTTTGAGACTTTCTCTGTGATTCATGGATTATTTTGGTGTCTCTCCAGCTAGATTATGAGTTCTCTGAAGTTAAAGACTGTCTCGCTTTTACACAGTGTCAATCAAAGATTCAGTGTGCAGTAAGGGCTCGATAGTAGCTGACTGACAAACCTGACTGAAAAGTCCTTTAAAAACCCTCAATAGGAATAGGATGGTGTTAATCATAGTCACTGTCATTGAAGGGGAAAGAAGTCAAGTATTTCTCAGTAGAAGTGCTATGTGGAGTGAGAAAATTCCTATCATAAGAATTGCACAAGACTTTTGAGCATTACAGAACATTTAGCATCCTTGGCCACCTTAAACTTAATATCAGTTTTTCTTCACAGCTAATTTCACTATCAATAAATGTTCCACACAATTCCAAGTACCCTTTATAAGGGAACCAGCACCCTAATTGAAAAGTACTAACAGTTCCTGGCTCATACATATTTTCAATAAAAGTTTGTTGCATAAAAAGAGAGAGAAAGAAAGAGTACCCCTCAATGAAGCTACTTCATAGCTTCGAGAATTGTGGTGGAGGATATGCCTCTCCGGGTCTCCTTGTAGGGAAGGGATGAAGGTTCTGTCTATAGTCACTTCTAAAATGCCTTTTGCTTCTTAATATTACTTAGTTTTATCCAAGATTGCAGATCACCATTTCAGTGATGGTCAAGATTTGCTAGATAAGGAGGCACTTGTAAAAATCTGAAGGCAACAGTCTGAAAGTGAAAGTCGTTCAGGCCTGTCTGACTCTTTGCGACCGCATGGATTATACAGTCCATGGAATTCTCCAGGCCAGAACACTGGAGTGGGTAGCCTTTCTCCTTCTCCAAGGGATCTTCCCAACCCAGGGATCGAACCGGGGTGTCCTCCATTGCAGGCAGATTCTTTACCAACTGATCTATCAGGGAAGCCCATTGTACAAAGATGTCTCCCTGATTGTTCTATTAAATAAAAGTTCTAAAGTATTTCTCAGACTCCGTGAGGAATCAGGCTGCTAGGTTTAAGTATGTTACTCATAAAAAGGAAGCAGGAAAAGGAACTCAGCTTATAATTCTTCAAATTGTAGCTTTCAACTCTGGCACTACATTAGAGTTACCTGGGGCCCATGCCATATCTCAGAGCAGTTAGATCAGAATCTAAGAATGAGACCCAAGTAAGGTGTATTTTAACTTCCTAGGTGATTTTAATGTGCAGCTAGTGTTGAGAACCATCAGTTTTAAAGGAAAAAATGCTGAGCAGATTAGCAAATAAGTTTTAAGAAAATGATTTCAATATGCTGTGGCCAAAAGAGCATTGATTGATAGATTGTAGAGTCAAAAGGACCTGGGTAACATTTCTGGCTTAGTTATATATTATCTATGTGATCCTGGGTAATTTATTTATTTTCTCTGAGCTTCACTTTCTTTATCTGTAAAACAGAGATAAATATAGTACCTACCCCATAAAGTTATTGTAAGAATGACATAAAATTTTGTGATTGGGTTTAGCACAGTTCCTTGTACTGACTACTTAAATAAATCCTATTAAAATATGTAACATGAAACTAACTTTTGAGCTATATGATATACATTCAGAAACGTTGGAGAAAATCTCATTTCAGAGAGTGAATGGCTAGGATGGATTCATAACCAAAAGGGGACACTCATTTCAAGGAGGATAGTAAACTACTCCATGTTCCAGGCTCCATGAAGATGGACCCCTGCCCTGACTCACTGTAGACTGGCAAAAGGACATCCTTTGGGATCTGTCACCAGGATAGGTGACTTCAAAGAGGGGAAACACACTTGGGTAACATCAAGACTATTTCTCACTTCCTCCAGAAATGCAAAGCACAGTTAGAGACACGTCAGAAAGGCACTTACTTCAACATTGCAAAGAAGGAAATGCTTTCAGTTAGGCATAAACCCACAGCCTTCACAATTTGGAAGACTAATTTACTCCATTGCCCCTATCTAATAGTTAAGGGATGGTGCAATGCTCACTAATAAGCACCTATGAGGGGAAAAAAAAGGCAGGGACTACATTGATGCTATTGTTAGAAATCCTTATAAATTAGCCATTCTATGGCACCATCAGAATTTTACTTCTAGCCACTGAGAGATCTTTGGAGTTTGAGAAATTGATAGTGTACAAGGTTGAGTGCCCAGAAGATATTGCATCTATGTTATTCAAATGTCTACTGGCAGTGACAATAATAAAGACATCCCCATTAATATATCACAACATGAGAAAGAGATACAGGTCTCTAGATGAAAACATTCAGGCACCAATTTGGTCTGCTGGCACATTACCTCATTCGTCCCTGATATTAATGAGTTAGCCTTTAAGTTGTTATTCCATAACCTCCATTTCAGCAAAGGCTGCAGTCGTGATGAACAAAATAGCTCATTTTACCCAATGTGGTGTAATGCCCCCAAATAATTAAATTTGGGAATAGCACTTTTCAATACATGGAGTCAGCCCATCACACAAGAGCAGAAGCTCATAAACTGGTTCAGTTCAGTTCAGTTCAGTTCAATCACTCAGTCATGTTAGACTCACTGCGACCCAATGAATCGCACTACGCCAGGCCTCCCTGTCCATCACCATCTCCCGGAGTTCACTCAAACTCATGTCCATCGAGTCAGTGATGCCATCCAGCCATCTCATCCTCTGTCGCCCCCTTCTTCTCCTGCCCCCAGTCCCTCCCAGCATCAGACTCTTTTCCAATGATCAACTCTTCTCATGAGGTGAGAAAAGTACTGGAGTTTCAGCTTTAGCATCATTCCTTCCAAAGAACACCCAGGGCTGATCTCCTTCAGAATGGACTGGTTGGATCTCCTTGCAGTCCAAGGGACTCTCAAGAGTCTTCTCCAACACCACACTTCAAAAGCAACAATTCTTCGGTGCTCAGCCTTCTTCACAGTCCAACTCTCACATCCATACATGACCACTGGAAAAATCATAGCCTTGACTAGACAAACCTTAGTCGGCAAAGTAATGTCTCTGCTTTTCAATATGCTGTCTAGGTTGGCCATAACTTTTCTTCCAAGGAGTAAGCATCTTTTAATTTCATGGCTGCAATCACCATCTGCAGTGATTTTGGAGCCCAAAAAAATAAAGTCTGACACTGTTTCCACTGTTTCCCCATCTATTTCCCATGAAGTGATGGGACCACATGCCATGATCTTCATTTTGTGAATGTTGAGCATTAAGCCAACCTTTTCACTCTCCTCTTTCACTTTCATCAAAAGGCTTTTTAGCTCCTCTTCACTTTCTGCCATAAGGGTGGTGTCATCTGCATATCTGAGGTTATTGATATTTCTCCTGACAATCTTGATTCCAGCTTGTACTTCCTCCAGTCCAGCATTTCTCATGATGTACTCTGCATATAAGTTAAATAAGCAGGGTGACAATATACAGCCTTGATGTACTCCTTTTCCTATTTGGAACCAGTCTGTTGTTCCATGTCCACTTCTAACTGTTGCTTCCTGACCTGCATATAGGTTTCTCAAGAGGCAGGTCAGGTGGTCTGGTATTCTCATCTCTTTTGGAATTTTCCACAGTTTATTGTGATCCACACAGTCAAAGGCTTTGGCATAGTCAATAAAGCAGAAAGAGATGTTTTTCTGGAACTCTCTTGCTTTTTTGATGATCCAGCAAATGTTGGCAATTTGATCTCTGGTTCCTCTGCCTTTTCTAAAACAAGCTTGAACATCTGGAAGTTCATGGTTCATGTATTGCTGAAGCCTGGCTTGGAGAATTTTGAGCATGACTTTACTAGCTTGTGAGATGAGTGCAATTGTGCAGTTAGTTTGAGCATTCTTTGGCATTGCTTTTCTTTGGGATTGGAATGAAAACTGACCTTTTCCAGTCCTGTGGCCACTGCTGAGTTTTCCAAATTTGCTGGCATATTGAGTGCAGCACTTTCACAGCATCATCTATCAGGATTTGAAACAGCTCCACTGGAATTCCATCACCTCCACTAGCTTTGTTCGTAGTGATGCTTCCTAAGGCCCACTTGACTTCACATTCCAGGATGTCTGACTCTAGATGAGTGACCATACCATTGTGATTCTCTGGGTCGTGAAGATCTTTTTTTGTACAGTTCTTCTGAAATATCACCAAATGTCCCACCATTTAACTTGAAGAAGAAAAAAAATTTTCTCGTTTAAATGACTACAAAAATCTGCACAGCCAAACAACAGAATCAAATGAATCTGCCCACAAGATACATGTCCATAAAGTCTACTTTTTAAACAATTTTCTTGCTTTAAAATCAATAGCTAAATTTAGCCCTTCAAATGTATAACTTGGTATTTTCTATCAAAGTTGCTAATAAGACAGCACCAAAGGAGACAAGTTGCTTTTGCTTCCAAAGGAGAGACTGTTTGTGTATGTGTGTGAGCACACTCACAGGTGTGCATGTACTGGGGAGTGGGAGTGGAGTGTATGTAGGGGATATTATTAATGTAATATTGATTCTGTATTCTGAGGTCCTAGCACAACAACAAGCACATGATAGATATTTAATAAATATTTATTGAATAGTAAAATAAAACAAATGCATAGAACCAAACCTGGCCTGATTAAAAGAAAACAGGGAAAAACGAAACAATGTGGTACAAGGCAGCTGGCTGCCACATATGTCTCAGGTACAAGAGTATTTTATTTGAACACTGAGTGGCACTCAGAGACTTTACTGACCACATAAAAACTAATTAAATAATTGTTTGATTTTAAAGTAATTTATAGTTTATAATCAGAGTACAGGGTTGAGTAAACAAGGTAATATGGCAAATCTTCATAAATGAGAAACATATCCTTACTGCTGCTGCTGCTGCTGCTAAGTCACTTCAGTCGTGTCCGACTCTGTGCGACCCCAGAGACGGCAGCCCTCCAGGCTCCCCGGTCCCTGGGATTCTCCAGGCAAGAACACTGGAGTGGGTTGCCATTTCTTTCTCCAATGCAGGAAAGTGAAAAGTGAAAGTGAAGTCACTCAGTCATGTCCGACTCTTAGCGACCCCATGGACTGCAGCCTACCAGGCTCCTCCGTCCATGGGATTTTCCAGGCAAGAGTACTGGAGTGGGTTGCCATTTCCTTCTCCAATGCATGAAAGAGAAAAGTGAAAGTGAAGTCGCTCAGTCATGTCCGACTCTTAGCAACCACACAGACTGCAGCCCACCAGGTTCCTCCGTCCATGGGATTTTCCAGGCAAGAGTACTGGAGTGGGGTGCCATTGCCTTCTCCTTTTACTGTCTTCTATATTGGTCATTTAACCCCAATTACTCGAATCCATATGTTTGGGAAAGCAACTGATATTTTAACTGTGGCTAAGACTTTTTAATGTGACTAAGACTGTACTTTAGATACAAAGTTTATAGCAGAATATATCTCATAGTCAATTTTATTCTTCCAACTGCTCCCAAAACATCTCAGTGGTGACTACAGGTCCCCAAACTCTCGGTATGAGTCAGTGAAAACACCCTGTTCTGGATTGGGTCTGCTTACTGCTCTAGCCCTTGAGCTTACTTTCCTCAGCATCTCAGAAGACCAGTCACGAAGATAGAAACTTTGCTATATTAATGATTCTGCCAATTATACAGAAAAGGCCAAGCCTTGAGGGGGAAGTGGGGAGGGAAGTTTAACTTGGAGCTTAGTTCCAGAAGCTTTACTGTTGTGGGCACACAAACTTATCTGTGCCTGCCAAGGGAACATCTGGAAAAAACCCAAGAGCTGATGCTGGGCTGAAGCATTTTCAATGAGTACAGAAGCAGAAAGTGAGTGTTAGTCGCTCAGTCGTGTCGGACTCTTTGCGACCCCATGGATTGTAGCTCAACAGGCTCCTCTGTCCATGGAATTCTCCAGGCAAGAATACTGGAGTGGGTTGCCATTTCCTTCTCCAGGAGATCGTCCCAACTCAGGGAGTGAACCTGCTTCTCTTACGTCTTCTCCTGTATTGGTGGGGGGGGGGGCGGGGGGGGGGTTCTTTACCAGTAGTGCCCCCTGGAAGAAACAGAAGACCGGCTGGTGAGTATCTGTGACTTTTAGAGACATTCAAAGAATAAAGGTAGGTGATGAAGGATAGAGACGCTTGCTGACTGAAGTTCAAATGTGCCGCATATTCAACTATTCCTAGTGAACTTCTAATTGTGCCTTTCTTCCAATTGGAAATGGCAGCTCTGGGTAGAATTTAGAAGACCTTGGTTCTATTCCTGACAATGTCACTAAGCATCCGGGTATAATTCGGATCACTCTATGGGTAGCTTCTCTCCATTGAGATTCTAGTTCTTAATATCAACTCCTCAGACAGGCTTTCCCTTCCACTTTACTTAACCTAATGTTGTCTTTCCAAACTCTGAGTTTTCTCTATTCCATTAGCTTGCTTTCTTTTCCTTAAAATTGTATTATTCAAAATTATATGTGTGTTTCTTTGTTGGTTGGTCGTCCATCTTTTCCTTTAGATTGTAAAGTCCATGAGAATGCCCCTAGTGCCTAATCCATTGCCCAGAACACACCAAACATCCAGTGAATACTAGTCAAGTGAATGAAAGCATGCATGTCCAGGAACAAAGTACGTAACATTTTTGTGACTTAAATTCATCATCTATAAAATTAACAGAAACCTCCTTGATTTTTTCAAGATTAGCATGATTACAAAGAAAGGATGGATTTGTAAATCCCTTGGAAAAAACTAACAATCTCTAATTGTATGACTCTGTATTTTGAAAGGGGCTTCCCTGATGGCTCAGATGGTTAAGAATCTGCCTGCACTGCAGATGACCCGGGTTTGATCCCTGGATCAGGAAGATCCCCTGGAGAAAGAAATGACAATGCATTCCAATATTCTTGCCTGGAAAATTCCATGGACAGAGGGACCTGGCGGGCTACAGTCTATGGGGTCACAAAGAGTCAGACACAACTGAGCGACAAAGCACACATATTTAGAAAAGGGACCATGGATACAACAATAGCCTATTGCAGAGCCATGTTCTAATGTAGATTCTGCCACTTAACAGCTATGAGATCTTGAGCAAGGCATTGAAATGCCCCATCTTGGTTGCCCAGTTTGTAAGGTAGAAATGATAACAACAGTAGTTATTTGCCAAGGTGGTTAAGAAGGTTAAATCAAATGATTTATGTTAACCACCCAGAATAACGTGTGGCACTTATTAGGTATTTTACTAATGGCATTTATATTCAAGATAATATTTAAAATTGTAACAACCAGTACAATGTACTGTGGAAATTTCAGTTCCCAAAGATAGCCATAATGGTGACTTTAATGGAACACCAGCCAAAAGCAGGCAGCCACAGATTTAGAGAGGCAGAAGGGCATGAAGCATATCCGTACAGGTTGCTGGAGGCTAGTCTATCTTTTTCTTCCAGGGTCTGACTTGTAGCCTACAAGAACACGGAGGTCAGTGCTGTAAAAGCCAAGGTGAGCTGGCAGGTGTCAAGGAAGCACCCAGGAAGGAGGGGGCTCAAGAGCAACAAGTTAACAATCACCAAAGAACTTTAAAAAACTGGCATGGCTATCCCAATGCATGCTTTCTGAATATTTGCCTTGACTATATTTATACTTTGCAAAGCATTTTCCTAGAGACTCTCATTGGATCTTTGCAGGAATCTTGTGAGTTCAGAAGAGCAAGTATTATTATGCCCATTTTATAGGTGGAGATACTATAACCAAGAAAGGACTTACCTTTCTTGGTTAATAGTATGGAATCAGAACTCAAGCCCAGATGTTCTGGGTCTAAATCCAGTGTCATTGAAACATGTATAATATCATGTAAGAAACGAATTGCCAGTCTAAATTTGATGCAGGATACAGGATGCTTGGGGCTGGTGCACTGGGATGACCCAGAGAGATGGTATGGGGAGGGAGGTGGGAGGAGGGTTCAGGGTTGGGAACTCATGTACACCTGTGGCGTATTCATGTTGATGTATGGCAAAACCAATACAGTATTGTAAAGTAAAATAAAGTAAAATTTTACAATAAATAAATAAATCCAATGATATAAATTCTCTGTGCAGTGCTATGGTTTAGCCTTCACTGTCTCAGCTCTTAACAGGAAAAACAGTATTAAAATAAAGTAAAATCAGGTACTGTCAGTCATCCTGATTAAGAAAATGGATAGAAATGGCCCTAAGCAGAATTGAGCTTTTTAATTTCTAAGCTGCTCCGTGTTCTGATAAGGGTATGCATTCTGTGTTTCTGGAAGGGGAAAGGTCAGAAGCTTTTACCTCCTCTAAATGGAAGGACCGCTGTAGACAGGACACCTGGGTTCAAGTTCTGGCACTTTCATCAAATCCCGGGGCAACTTTGGGCAAATTACTTCCCCTTTTGATGTCCCAATTTCTGAATTTTTCCCTCCTGTAAACAGTGTTAGATGAGAGTAGTAGTTCTCACCCTTTCAGTCCCTCAACATGGAGAATCACAACACCATGATTAGCAGCAGGAGCTTAGGGAGGGAGGGATTCTTAAGGAGGCAAGTGGCAGAATCTCAAAGGGGCTTCTGTGCAGTTTGAACAAACTAGGAGATTTCCAGTTATTATAAAAGTTATCACATGCTTAGTGTGTACCACATACTATGTTAAGTGCTTTGCATGAATTATTTTATCTTCATAATAAATTAATAAAATGGGGAAAATTTGGTACTCTCACATAGAAATGAGGAAATGGAAGCTCAGACAGGTTAACTAGATTGTCCAAGATCAAACAACTAGCAAGTCATAGTATTGAATTCTACCCCACCTATCATTGATCCTGGAGCTTGCTCTCTTACCTCTATATTATATTGTTTTCTATTCCCCCTCCACTCATCCCCTGCAGTCCATCAAACATACAACTGATAATATAAGTTTGTTGAGGCCCTCCCATGTCTAAGATTTGTGTCCTTAACTTTATGCTCAGGCTAAACTTTAGCTGAGGACCAGTTTGGTGCTGGGAAAAAGAAGGATGTAGAAGAGGAAAGGAAATTAGGATTCATTGTGTACCTGCCCTTCTTCCCATGCCTTGCTAGATAATTTCTATACATCTACCATCACCTTTAGTCCTTACAACCAGTCTTACAAGATGGGAATTGTATCCCCATTTACAAAGAAGGCTGAGAGAAGTTAAGACACTCGCCTAAGGTCACAGAGACCATGAGGGGCAAAAGCTGAGATTCACACCAGCTCTTCCGACTCCATATTTCTTCCTCATGCCTTTAAACACTGTGTAAAATAGGCTGGAGGGTAGCAATAAATAGGTGAGTCAGGATGAAATAAATGTCACAGTTGATACTCACAACACATCCTGGCTAGGTAGGCAGGACCAGACCCTGCAGGTCTCTAGGAACCTGAGCTGTACACATCTCACTATCATCCTGTATATTCCTCCTGCAGAACTGCTCAATGAAAGCAGGCAACACCAGTCAGTTCAGTGAATTCTTCTTCGTGGGCCTCACCGATGACCCTCAGCTTCGGCCCATCTTCTTTGCCCTCTTCTTCCTCATCTACGCAGTCACGGTGGTTGGAAACCTGGGCCTCTCTGCTTTCATTGTGCTGTGCTCCCGACTCCACACTCCCATGTATTTCTCCCTCAGCAACCTGTCCTTTCTTGCCTTCTGTTATTCTTCAGCCACAGTCCCCAAAATGTTGATGGAGCTTTTCTCTGGTTGCCGAACCATCTCCTTCTCTGGTTGTGTGATCCAGACAACTTGCTTCGTGATCTTTGCTGTCACTGAGTTCTTCCTCTTGGCCTCTGTGGCCTATGACTGCTACGTAGCCATCTGCCACCCTCTACTCTACATGCAACCATGTCTCCGAGGCTCTGTTTGCAGTTAGTGACTGCCAGCTATGCAGTGGGCCTGACGAATACGATGCTCCTCACTAGCTCAGCCTTTCTTCTCATCATGTCATCACTCATTACTTCAGTGATAGCCCTCCCCTTTTAAAACTCTCCTGCTCTAACACACAGGTCCTTCAGCTTCTCCTCTTTGCCTGTGGTGGTTTTAATGTGTCAGTGTAGGCCTGGACTCCTACACTTGTGTCTTTATGGCTAGCATCAGAATCCCCTCAGCCCAGGGCAAACACAAGACCTTCTCCACTTGTACATCCCACCTGGCTGCTGTCAGCCTGTACTATGGAACCACTGTGTTCATTTACTTGCGCCCAGCCTCTGAGTACTTACTAGGCAGGGGCAGGCTGGTCTCTGTATTCTACACAGTGGTCATCCCCATGCTTAACCCCATGATCTACAGTCTGAGGAACAAAGATGTGAAGGAAATGCTTGAGAACATTCTCAAGAAGACCTCAAAATTCTTCTCACACCCCATTCCCAGATTTCCATGATATTCTATGCAGTAAAGGAAGGACAGAGAAGAGAAGGAGAGATAGGTGACATATTTTTGGCCGCCAACCATGTCTCAAGCATTATTCTAGGAATTTTAAATAGATTATGCCCTGAATCCTCTCTACAACTCTGGAAGTCAAGTATTATTGTATTAGTTTTAGAGATGAGGAAACTGAGGTTCTGAATGGTTTGGTCATTTGTTCAAGGTCATATAGCTAGAATGCGGTTCAATTTAGGACCTAGGTTTCAATTCAAGACCATTTGAAACTGCCTTTCTATTGCATTACACTTTCTGCATGAGGCAAGATGCCACCCTCTCTATTAACCTTCAGGGTCAAATGCTTCTGAAGTTTTTCCCTTTCTGGTAAATCTGGCATTTCAAATTTGTAATAGATTCAGTATCCTAAGACCCACTCCTTTTCTTTACCTGCAGCTTTGTATCATGCCTTATCTGGTCATTATATTAATCGAACACATTGTGTACAGAGCCCTATACCAGATGCAGGGTTGGAGAGGGATAACAACAGAGAAATCTATGGTCACTAACTTTTGGCACCTTTCAGTTTATTTAGAGGAAGACAGAAGATCTCACTCAAAAGGCAACCAAACTATGACTTTTCATTTAAATTGACACTTTTAGAGTATTTTCTCTGTGATAAATGCCAAATCAGTTACCTCATAAGCCTCTTCCTAAAAGATTGCTCCCATTTTACAGATGGGAATGTGTGAGTGCTCAGTTGCTTCAGCCTTGTCTGACTTGCAACCCTATGGGCTGTAGCCCACCAGGCTCCTCTGTCCATGCAATTCTCCAGGCAGGAATACTGGAGTGGACTGCCATTTCCTTCTCCAGGGGATCTTCCTGACTCAGGGATCAAACCCACATCTTTTATGTCTCCTGCATTGGCAGGCAAGTTCTTTACCACTAGCGCCACCTGGGAGGCCCATTCTCATCTCAAAGATGAGAATACTGTAGCTAAAAGCATTAAGTAACTCACTCAAGGTAGCACACAGCTAAATAATGATGAATATAGGATTTGAATCCAGGTCTGTTTGTCCAAAAAGCTGATGTTCTTCCCATTCTGCTATATCACCTCCTGGATTACTAGAGTGCCTATTAATAACCACCAAGGGATATAAGCTGTGAGCCTGGGACTCAAGGCAAAAGAAACAGAATGGATTGGGTTCATAAGAGAGCCTCTAGGAAGAGGTGGGTGGCTGAAATAAAATCTATGAAGAATAAGGAGTAACACCGCACACGAAAATAAACTCAAAATGGATTAAAGATCTAAATGTAAGACCAGAAACTATAAAACTCCTAGAGGAGAACATAGGCAAAACACTCTCCGGCATAAATCACAGCAGGATCCTCTATGATCCACCTCCCAGAATTCTGGAAATAAGAGCAAAAATAAACAAATGGGATCTAATTAAAATTAAAAGCTTCTGCACAACAAAGGAAAATATAAGCAAGGTGAAAAGACAGCCTTCTGAATGGGAGAAAATAATAGCAAATGAAACAACTGACAAACAACTAATCTCAAAAATATACAAGCAACTTATGCAACTCAATTCCAGAAAAATAAACGACCCAATCAAAAAATGGGCCAAAGAACTAAATAGACATTTCTCCAAAGAAGACATACGGATGGCTAACAAACACATGAAAAGATGCTCAACATCACTCATTATTAGAGAAATGCAAATCAAAACCACAATGAGGTACCACTTCACACCAGTCAGAATGGCTGCGATCCAAAAATCTGTAAGCAATAAATGCTGGAGAGGGTGTGGAGAAAAGGGAGCCCTTCTACACTGTTGGTGGGAATGCAAACTAGTACAACCACTATGGAAAACAGTGTGGAGATTCCTTAAAAAATTGCAAATAGAACTGCCATATGACCCAGCAATCCCACTGCTGGGCATACACACTGAGGAAACCAGAATTGAAAGAGACACATGTACCCCAATGTTCATCGCAGCACTGTTTATAATAGCCAGGACATGGAAACAACCTAGATGTCCATCAGCAGATGAATGGATAAGAAAGCTGTGGTACATATACACAATGGAGTATTACTCAGCTGTTAAAAATAATACATTTGAATCAGTTCTGATGAGGTGGATGAAACTGGAGCCGATTATACAGAGTGAAGTAAGCCAGAAAGAAAAACACCAATATAGTATACTAACACATATATATGGAATTTAGAAAGATGGCAATGATGACCCTGTATGCAAGACAGCAAAAAAGACACAGATGTGTATAGCGGACTTTTGGACTCAGAGGGAGAGGGAGAGGGTAGGATGATTTGGGAGAATGGCATTGAAACATGTATACTATCATGTAAGAATCGAATCACCAGTCTATGTCTGATGCAGGATACAGCATGCTTGGGGCTGGTGCACGGGGATGACCCAGAGGGATGTTGTGGGGAGGGAGGTGGGAGGGGGGTTCATGTTTGGGATCGCATGTACACCCGTGGTGGATTCATGTCAATGTATGACAAAACCAATACAGTATTGTAAAGTAAACTAAAGTAAAAATAAAAATATAAAATGAAAAAAAAAAAGAATAAGGAGTGGTAGGAATGGATGAATAGTGAAGGGAACTGAGAATCAAAGAATGAGATAAAAGAATTTAGATGCATAAAAGGTTGGTTTGGTTGGAGTAGAGTAGAAGGCACATTTAGAAGCAAAGGTTATTGACAAAATGGGGAGATGGTTGGGTAGGGTTGATATACCTTCTCTGTAGGTCTTACTAACATCTAAGCAATTCCTTACTACCATAAGTGGGGAAATTCTACATAGAGCTCTGGTTTCCCTAATTTGACCCAAGATGGCTTTGAGTGTGCGGCTACCTACAATTGTGGTAAGAATCGAGTTTTATGGAAGCCAAGACCTCCATAGAACTTCACTCTGCCTTTACTGTGTTTTCTGCCTATAGCCCACACTACTCAGATTGACCAGACAACCAACAAATGAGAGGCCTTGGTCACAAGAAGCTATTAGGGAATTCCTTCCAGACTCAAAGCTTGTGGTCAAGTTAGGGTTGGGCAAGGGCTAAACAAGTGTGACCTAGTGTAGTTGCTTCAAGTCTAAAGGCAGCCAGACCTAAAGAGGGATCTTATTTTTCTGACACCTTCTTTTTTGGGAGTCCCTCTGTCATAGAGCAGACTTTTCTCCATTTTATTGTTTGCTTGGACTATTGCAGTAGCCTCTTAACTGAACTCATGGACTCCAGGCTTGCCCTGACCTATTTATCCACCATACAGATGCCTTATGATTATTCCAAGCAGAAGTCCAACTGTATCTATTGTTCTACTTTAACCTCTTCAGTGGCTTTTCATTGTCCTCAGAATAAACTTCAGATACTTTAACTTATAGGTCCTCCACAATCAGGATCTTACCTCTCAAGCTTTATCTTTCACAAACCCTCTTCCCTTCTCCATACTTCACACCCTTCCCTTTGCACTTACTCTTTGCTTCATTCACAGCACCCTCACTTTTAATCAGTGAAATATCTTCCCCATGTTTCTAATCATGACCTTCCTCCTGAACTGACAAAAAGTGTTCACCCCTTCCTTGGAACTTTAGAACCAATAATTACAGCCTGCAAGCATCCTATTTTACCATATTCTATTCCACTTTTCTTACACTCATATCTTGCTTCCTCTACTAGATTGTATTCTTGGTAGAGGATGATCAAGGTGTTTCATAGCTATATAACCACCTTAGTGCCTGGAGCAAAGTTGTCATTAATGAAATATTGTTCACAGGAAGAATAAGAACTTTTTATCGGGCTTTGCCCTAGGCATTTGTGTCTACTTCTGAGCTCTCTGAAAAGCCAGAGGTATGTTACCAAATCACCCCTCCTTTCCCTTTTCAATAGTCTACCTCCTATCCAGCATTTACTTCCAGACCTTTTCTTATGCCTCTGCCAGCCCCCCTCCCCAAAACTATAGCATAGCATTTGCAAATACATTGCCGTCTATTGACTTGATGTGTGTTTTATTCCCAACTAGATTAAAGCTCTTTCGGGAAATGGATCACATCTGTATTTTACTTTTCCAGTGATAGTAAGCTGTGTAAAACAAGCGCCCATTGGGTGAACAAGTATGTATGTGCCTGTAGCAGATGAGGGTTTGTGTGGAGCTCAAAGAAGGGGTAGAGTTAACTAGATATGAGTATAAGAAGGGAATAGGGAGCTAGCATTTATTGTAAGCCTAGCAAAGGCCAGGCACTATGATAAATCCTTCAGATGATTGCATTTAATCATCACAACAAATTGACTTAAAATTTTAAAAGTTAAGACTTTGTATTTTTAGAGCAATATCGGGTACACAGCAAGATTCAAGAAAGGGTACAAACAGTCCCTTATATATCTTCTGCCCCTACATATACATAGCCTCTCCCATTATCAATATTCCTCACCAGAGTTGTACATTTGTTTCTACTGATGAGCCTACACTGACACATCATAATTACCCGAAGTTCATAGATTACATTAGAGTTCATCTTGGTGTTATATATTCCAGAGTTCAACGATGTGATTTTTATCTGGAGTGTCAGGGAATTTGTGGCTTGCTCATTGCACATATACAGCCAGTATGGAATAGAGTCATAATTTTGAACTCAAGTCTGTCTGAATTGAGAGCTTTCATGTTTAACTACCTTTCCAACCTTCATTAGAGTGATCACTTTTTCTAAAATCCTAGATTTGTGCATTTGATGTGGCATCAAGGCACTGAGAGAAGAACAGTGGAGACCGAGTCAGTAGCAACACATTTTCTTTAGATTGAGCCTTTGCTTAACACATCTGAGACTCAGAGGGAAGAAATAAATAAAGATAAGGAAGGAAAAAATGAAGAAAGGGAGGGAAGGAAGGAAGAAAAGAGGAAAGAAAATATCCTGAAATGTCCTGTCACTCCATTTATTTAGAAAGTGTACAGGTGGGAGTGGAGGGTCACTGCGCCCTCTGGTCTACTCTTAGGGCTTTCTCCTAAAACTAGACCCAGGAAGGAGAAGGAGAGATTTCCCAACAACCACTTTAGCCTCTTGCTCAGATACCTCAGAAAATACCACTTCTCATACGAAAATGCCAAAACTTTCTTAGAAACATATTTTAAGAAAGGAGTTCTTGACAGTGTCTAGAATCTTTAAAGATTTTGACAGTAGCCATGTGTTCTTTCAACAACTTCATTAGATTACAATGCCCGGGAGCCCTGCTTAGCTGAAGCAAGGTTGTTAAAGTCTGGTCCTGTAATTTCTTACTCCACTCTGAGACCATTGTCTCTTTGGTGACTTGAGCAAAGTTCCCAAGAGATGCACATTCTAGAAGCAACTGCTTTTCCTTATGAATGAGATGACTCCTAATTTTCAGTGCCCTTGCCTAGGTGATATGACCTCATCAACTTGATTTATTTTACTACTCCTTGTTTGGGCTTCATTCTAAACAATGTGCCTCATCCTCCAAAACCAAGGTATCTTGAGAGCATATTGCTAGGACAGGGCTTGGATTGACTAATTTTATGTATACTAGTAATAGCAACCAAGCAAAAGCACTTCTGGATGATTGAAAGAAAGTGAAAGTGAAAGTCACGGCCAACTCTTTGCAACCCTAGGCCAGAATTCTCGAGGCCAGAATACTGGAGTGGGTAGCCTTTCCCTTCTCCAGGAGATCTTCCCAACCCAGGAATTGAACCAGGGTCTCCTGCATTGCAGGCAGATTCTTTACCAGTTGAGCTATCAGGGAAGCCTTCTGGAAGACTGAGTGCCTACAATCCCAGAACTTATTGTTCTACACACAATTTCTCATTCCATTTTACACACAGAGAAACTAAGCCTCTGAAAGATGGAATAATTTGACAAAACGAGAGAAAATTTGACAGATTCTTATTACTAGAAGGGAAATTTTAACACATCCTTCTCAGAAATTAATAAAGCAGATAGGGAAGAATATGTAATATTGAATAACACAACTATGAAGTTTGAGTTAATACACAAACACACATACATAACAAGTCTTGGCGCCCCCAAATATAGGACACACATTATTTTCAATCACATTTGAAACATTTACAAAACTGGAACAGAAGGCAAGTATCAAAGTAAGTCTCAATTTTTTAATAAGCAATATCATATTAATAACATTCTCACAAAAATGCAATAAAATACAAAGTAATAAAAAAAAAATACCCCCAAAGCCCCATATACATTTAGACAAAAAACCCTTCTAAATGGAATAAAGAAATACCTGTGGTGGATTCATGTTGATGTATGGCAAAACCAATACAATATTGTAAAGTAATTAACCTCCAATTAAAATAAATAAGTTTATATTTTAAAAAAAGAAAAATTTAATTAAAATTACAGTTATTGAATGACATATCAAATTGTAGAATATAACTGATGTAATATAAGAAAATGTATACTATCATGTAAGAATTGAATTGCCAGTCTATGTCTGAAGCAGGGTGCAGCATGCTTGGGGCTGGTGCATGGGGATGACCCAGAGAGATGTTGTGGGGAGGGAGGTGGGAGGGGGGTTCATGTTTGGGAACGCATGTAAGAATTAAAGATTTTAAAATTTAAAAAATAAAAAAAATAAAAAAGAAAAAAAAGAAAATGTGACGCATGCAATATGAAACAAAATAGTTGAATATTAATATGTTAAACACTCAACTAAATAAGTTAGAAAAGAATCATAAAGCAAATCAGAAGAAAGTAAAAGAAAAAATATTAAAACAGAAATTAATGAAATAGGAAACAAAAATAAAAATGCTTAATAAAGCCAAAACCTAATTTGATGAAAAGCTTAATGAAAGAGAATATTCTGATAAGATTGAATAAGTAAAAAAAGAAATTAAGACCTGATCAATTTCATTATGATCAATGAAAATAGGATATTACTAAATAAACATTTTAAATTTCAAAATAAGAGTATGTATGAAATATTTTGGGAGAAGGAAATGGCAACCCACTCCAGCATTCTTGCCTAGAGAATCCCGTGGACAGAGGAGCCTGGTGGGCTGCTGTCCATGGGTCACACAGAGTCAGACATGGCTGAAGCGACTTAGCAGCAGCAGCATGAAATATTTTATGCCAATGAATATAAAAACTTTGATAAGAAATTCTGTTATTGTTGTTAAGTCACTAAGTCTTGTCTGACTCTTTGTGACCTCATAGACTGCAGCCTTCCAGGCTCCTCTGTTCTCCACTATCTCCCGGAGTTTGCTCAAATTCATGTTCATTGAGTCAGTGATGTTACCTAACCATTTCATCCTCTGCCACCTCCTTCTCCTTTTGCCTTCAATCTTTCCCAGCATCAGGGTCTTTTCCAATTAGTTGACTCTTAATTCTGTAGAAAAATACAAATTAACAAAATTTTATTCAAGAATGAGTTGAAAACATGGGTAGATCAGTAGACACAAAGAAATTCAGTCAGTATCCAAACTCTCTGCCACCAAAGGCACAATCCCATATTCTTTTACAGGTAAGTTTTATTAAGCCATCACATAACAGGCAATTTCTACATCATATAAAATATTCCAGAGAATAGAAAAAGAGGAAAGCTACCTAATCTATTTCATGTTCGTAAAACCTTAATACCAAAACCAGACAAGCTTGTTAAAAGATCAAATATTATATGTCAATCTCACTTTTGATAAAGATCTCAAGTCCTAATTAAAATATTAGTTAATTGAACTCAATAAGTGTATAAAAATAATATGATACAATCAAGCTGGCTTGTTTTCAGGAATTAAAGGATAGTCTAACCTTAGAATATCTATTACTACAAGTCACTACTTAAGCTGATGAAAGAGAAAATAATAAGTACTCATCTCAATAGTTTTAAAAAATTAAATGAAATTCAACCACTCTCTGAGGAAAAGAAAAACCTCTAAACAAATTAAAATAGAAAAGTTTAATCTGACAATGATTTCTACAAAAAACCTACAATAAACATTATGATTAATGTAGAAGCTTTAGAAACATTTTCTTCAGTGCCATGAACAAGATGAGGATAACTGCACTCCAAATTATTATTAAACACTGCATTGGAGAGATCACTGTCAATTCAATAAAACAAAGAAGAAAAGTAGATTTAAGTGCTGGAATGGAAAAATGTCATTTGGACTACTTAATTGGTTACATAGAAAATGAAAGAGAATTTTTAGACAAATTATTTTAACTCTTAAGGGAGTTCATGAATATTGCTGCATAGAAGATATTTTTTAAAAAGTCAATAACAACCTTATACAGTAGCAAAACTGATTAGAGAACATAATTTTTAATAGTTACCATTCACTGGCTAAAAATAAAGAAAACTGATAACATCGAGTGATTTGAGGATGTGGTACAACTCTCAGAACTCTGCATATATTGCTGGTGGAAATGAAAAATGGTATAGTCATTTTACAAAAGAGATTGGCAATTTTTATAAAGTTAAACATGTATATTTGACCGAGTAACCCCACAATAACAATTTATCGAGGAGAAATGAAAACATGTCCACACAAAGACTTGTCCTGTGATGTTTATATTAGGTTTATTCATTATAGTTAAAGCCTGACACAACCACAAGAGGTGAAAGGATAAACAACATGAGCTGGTGAATAGATAATCTGTGTTACATCCATACAAAAGACTACTACTCAGCAATAAAAAGGCAACTACTGACACAAACAAAAACATGGGTGAGTCTAAAAAATATGCTGAGTAAAAGGAGTCAGGCACAAAGGTCTGTCTACTACATAATTCCACTTATATAAAATTCTAGAAAAATATCAACTATTGTGAAAATCAGCCAGGGAGCCAGTGTGAGTTGGAAGAGATTCACTTCAAGGGACATGAGGAAACTTTGTGGAGAGATGGAAATGTTCTACATCTTGATAGCAGTTACCATTACACAATGATATACATTTCTCAAAACTCATCACATAATTGGTGCATTTTATTGTTTGTAAATTACACCTCAATAAAACTAGTTAAAATAAAGCTACCATTCAGGACTTTCCTCATGGAACAGTCCATAAGAATCCACCCACTAATGCAGGGGATATGTGTTCAATCTCTGGTCGAAGAAGATTCTACAGGCTGCAGAGCAACTAAGCCCCTGGGCCACAACTACTTAGCCTGTGCTCTAGATCCCAGGAGCTGCCGCCACCACTTAGCCCACATGCTGCAACTACTGAAGCCCACGGGCCTAGAGCCTGTGCTCTGCACCAAGAGAGGAGCCCACCCACTGCAACTAGACAAAGCCCACATACACCAACAAAGACCCAAGTCAACCAAAAATAAAAAAATAATTTAAAAAAGCTGAGTGCTAAGTCACTTCAGTCATATCCAACTCTTTGCAGCTCTAGGCTCCTCTGTCCATGGGGATTCTCCAGGCAAGGAGCCCACCAGGTTCCTCTGTCCATGGGGATTCTCCAGGCAAGGAGCCCACCATGTTCCTCTGTCCATGGGGATTCTCCAGGCAAGAATACTTGAATGGATTGCCGTGCCCTCCTCCAGGGAATCTTCCCCACACGGATTGAACTTGTATCTCTTAGGTCTTCTGCATTGGCAGGAGGGTTCTTTACCACTAGCACCACCTGGGAAGCCTCATATTAATAAGCAACACTATTAATCTAACACTCTAACAAAAGATGCCCATGATCTTTATGGAAAATATTATAAGCACTACTGAAGGGCATAAAAGAAGACTTCAATAAAAGGAGATACTATCATTTTTACGTATAGAACAATTCATTAGCTTAAAGATGTCCACAGTTCCAAAAATTTACCTATCAATTCAAGGCAATTCCAAACAAAGTTCCAACAGGATTTTTCATGAAACTTTACAAGTTGATTCTAAGTGCGTGCATGCTCAGCCGTCTGACTCTTTGCCACCCCACGGACTATAGCCCACCAGGCTCCTCTGTCCATGGGGATTCTCCAGGCAAGAATACTGGAGTGGGTTGCCATGCCCTCCTCCAGGGGATCGTCCCAACCCAGGGATCAAACCCGCATCTCCTGTGTCTCCTGCACCAGCAGGCGGATTCTTTACCAACAGGGCCACCGGGGAAGCCCCAAGTTGATTCTAAAATTCATATAAAAATTGACACCAAAAATATCCAAGACAATTAGGAAGAAGAATAAATAGGAAGTATTTATCTTACAGATATCAAGACTTAGAAAACTATAGTAATTAAAATAATGTGATACTTGCATAGAGAGAGACAAACAGATGAGTTGGAGAAAAGAGAGACCCAGACACAAATCTGAGAATACAATGGATACCTGAACAATACATGGGTTAGAGATGCCAACAGTTCTTGCCATCAGAAATCCATGTATAATTTACAGTTGATCCTTCATATACACACAGTTCCTTCATATCCCTGGTTCCACATTCAAAGATTCAGCCACTAATACTGTGGTACTGTAGTATTTACTGTTGGAAAAAAATCCACATATAAAAAGTAGACCCATGCAGTTCAAACCCATGTTGTTCAAGGATCAACCATATAATGAGTTTCATATATGACAGAACTGGCATTGTAGATCATGAGAAGAAAGGAGGGACTAGTCAATAAATGGGATAGAAATAATTGCTTATTAATACTGAAACAAATAAAATCAATTTCCTATATTTCAGCATATATGAAATAAATTCAAGGTGGATTCAATAACAACGCTTTTTAAAAAAACTTTTAAAATTTAAACAAAATTCAGAATAATATATTAATGATATGGGGGTAGGAAAGGATTTTTTAAATAAGGCACAAAAAACACAAATTGTAAATGATTGATACATTTGACCACATCATAAAAAATAAAACCTTCCACTTTTCTATGCTATAAAACAATGCAATAAGCAAAGTTAATAGGTAAGTAACAGACTTGGAGAAGGTATTTGCAACAAATATACAATAGACAAATACAGACTCCATAAAGGGCTACTATTATTAAAAAATCCAAATTAACAATGGACAAAATACTGTTGAACAATGCACAGAAAAGAAAACCTGAATGGCCAGTAAAAAGATGAAAACATGCTTTTATCCTCACTAATAATCAGGGAAATGCAAATTAAATTAGCACAGAAATGCTATTGCATCAGATTACCACAAATAAAAACATCTGCTAATGCCAAATGCCAGCAAGAATGTGAGGAAACAGGTAATTGTTTAGGCTACTTATGGGAATATGTGTTTGCATATCCACTTTCAAGAGCAATTTGGTTGTACCTAGGAAATATGGGCTGCCGTCTATGGGGTCGCACAGGGTCGGACACAACTGAAGCGACTTAGCAGCAGCAGCAGCAGGAAATATGAAAATAAGAATATACTTTGAGCCTGAAATTCAACTCCAAGTTTCCTTTAAAAAGTATGAAAAACATATTCAAGAATATTCTTCACAATATTGTAATGGCTAAAGTTATTAACACAAATATTCATTTTTTCCTAGGCCAAAAAGTTACCAAACTTTCAATATATAAGAATCTTCCATCCTTTTATTAATCTATCCAGTGCAACATCAAAGCAAAGATTTGAGAAAAATAATTTCAGCTGCAGGACTTTTATTCATAGCAAGTAAGCTACAAAGAAAATCCAACAAACCCACAGGAGAAGCAAGATAAATCAACAATGAGTGAACGAAGTACAAGAATCAACAAAGATAGGTCTGAAGAAACAAATGTGAAGTGGTGGAGGTTGCAGGGAAGCAAGTAGCAAAATGCTATGCCATTTGTGCAAAATATAAAATATACAAAGTACTATCACACATTGTTTACAGATACCTTCTTATGTAGTAGGATAAAAACATAAACATGGAGGACACACAACACCTTTAGGATAGTGGATGCCTCTGGGGCTCAAGAGAAATGGGACTGGGGACAAAAGGAATTTTTGTACCTATACTGTTTTATTTCTTGGACTTGCTTTGTGGCTCAGACGGTAAAGCGTCTGCCTACAATACGAGAAACCCAGGTTCAACTCCTGGGTCGGGAGGATCCCCTGGAGAAGGAAATGGCAACCCACTCCAGTACTGTTGCCGGGAAAATCCCGTAGACGGAGGATCCTGGTAGGCTACCGTCCATGGGGTTGCAACGAGTCTTACAGCCTTCCCATGTAGTAAGATAAAAACATAAACACGGAGGACATACAACACCTTTAGGATACTGGATGCCTCTGGAGCTCAAGAGAAACACAAAAGGAATTTTTGTATGTATACTGTTTTATTTCTTAGAAAACAAACTGTAATGAAAATAAATAAATGATGGCTTATCTATATGTTAGTGCAGAATGTAAATGTTAAAATGAGTGAGACTGATCTATGTATGCAGATACAGAAATATCTCCAAAATATATTAAATTTAAAAGCTCCCTGAAACTATTATGTATTGTACAATCACTTCTGTGTAAATATGAGAAAATGTAAATGTATATATATGCTGGTATAAACGTATATTAATAAAATTTCTTCAAGTACCCACAACAATGTATAGTAGTTGCCTCTGGGGAGAGGGACTATTGGTCTGGGGTTGGCGGGAGCATTAATTATACTATTTTAATTACTCACCAAGTGCAAATTATGTATTGTTCATTAAAGTTAGTTCTTGAAAAATTCATGAACTTAAAATCAAAGACCTGACACCTTGTATGATCCTTAGGTTAGTACTCTTTGTGTATTGAAGATTGTGTAACATTTATTGAATTTTCTTTTAATAAAACTTTCCGCTGAGCCTTAGTGATGAGCATGCTGGCAATAAGAGGGGAGGTGTCACTTTGGTGAGATGTCCAGCTGAAACAATTTTTTCATTTCCCTCAAGGCCAAGAGCTACATCTGAGACATCATTGGGTCTCTGAATACAGATTTTTGCCTGTGTTAGTAAATTATATTAATACATCGATTCCTTCATCCTCTCATTTGTTTACGGATGTGATGGATGTTATTAGAGAACAATTATATTTCACTGCAAACATAAAGCTTTTCAAGCACTTTGTCCTTTAAGTAGATTTCTCTGGGATGGCCAGAGATTTAGGACTGCTGTTGTTTCTATGGGAAATGTGAGTTGACATCAAATAACTAAGTCACATGAACTTCAGGGTTATGATCCACTTATGTTTGCAAATACTTAGAAAAGTTATTTTCTTCCACAAACTGCTTTTGGCAAACTTGAATAATGATGAAGGGACAAAATGGTCTTAGTGATAATGATAGTGATATTACCATTGTCTGAAGCCATTGCCTCCTTTGCTTTTCCAATAACCATCATTCCTTCCTGAATCAACGCAACTGCCTCCTTACTGGACTTCCTGTCTTGAGTCTCCTCCTTTGCCTCTAGTTTATTTGCATATCCACTCAAAGTATATAGTTTTCTAAAACACAAGCATAGCTATGCCACCTCCCTGTTAGAAACCCTTCTTGTTGACCTCAGGATAAGCCCCACACTCTTCAGGCTAATGTACAGGGCCCTCCATCTCCTTTGCCTACATCTCCAGCCTTCTCTCCTGTCGCCTTTTACTCTTACATCTGGCTGAAACTCTTCCCACCCACTTATCGGCTGGAAAGGCTTCTATTCATCCTTCAAAATCCAATGTGTTGTAAAGATTAATGAAATCAGAGAAATAAAATAAAAATGCTTTGGAAAAATTCACAGAGGAGGGGCCAGGTATGGTTTGCAAACTTCATAAGCAGATGGGGACAGTGGTGGCGTGGGGTAACAGAAGCAACGGTAATATCTCTACAAGTGCTCTGTTTTGTATGACACTTTACAAAGTCAACAAAGAAATGAGAGCGGCCTCCCTAAGTGTTATACAGAGAAGTTTTACTACCCCACCCAATTCTTTTCTATATAGCCTGGAAAGCATATAAACCTGCATTGAAAAATCTTACAAGGAGGTCAGCTGCAATCAATCCACCAAGGATAAAAACATGACAAGGTAAATGGTTTTAAAAACTACTCCTGACAGCTTGTGTAAGAGGACTTTTGATTATAAAAACTGAAATCTAACTGTTGTGCTTTTAATTAGAATGTAGAATTCACTTAAAGTTGACTGAAGGCTTTGGGGAAAGGGATTTATACTGTTTTAAGGCTGCATTTAATGATGTAAAACAAGTAAGAGTTTTACTTTCAGTTTCAGGAATTCAGGTATCTTTGAAGTTAAAGACAAAGCTATCCTCAACTTCTACTATCAGCAATATCATTAACACATCCCTCAAATATGATATTACTATGGAGTGTACAGATTTCTAGTTGCTAAAGTGTTTCCTGTACCTCATTTGAGTTCCACAGAAACCCTGTGAGGTCAACAGGGCAGAGATCATCATTCCCATTCAAAATAGAACAATTTGGGAAATGACAGAGAAGGCAATGGCAATCCACTTCAGTACTCTTGCCTGGAAAATCCCATGGGCAGGGGAGCCTGGTAGGCTGCAGTCCATGGGGTCGCGAAGAGTCGGGCACGACTGAGTGACTTCACTTTCACTTTTCACTTTTATGCATTGGAGAAGGCAATGGCAACCCACTCCAGTGTTCTTCCCTGAAGAATCCCAGGGACGGGGGAGCCTGGTGGGCTGCTGTCTCTGGGGTCGCACAGAGTTGGACACGACTGAAGCGACTCAGCAGCAGCAGCAGCAGCAAAGGTAAATGACACACCAGATTGCACATGCAACAAGAGATGCAAGTCTAGAACCTAGATTTTCTGTCACGAGTTTCATTCCTTTTTCACATTGTATCTTCTGCAAGCTATTGCTTGGTGCTTTAAGCAGCCTCTGGGGGCTGGCCTAAATGGATCATGGCTCTGACCTATATGACATGTCAGATACTCCAACTTCCAATTTCACACTATTAGTCAGCAGTCACTGAACGGAAGTTCAGGATGTCATAAGAATCTAACATTGATCTCTCAATTAAAAAGCATAGCTCCCCTGGGAGCCAAACTTAAAGATAATAGGTTTTCTTATTTGAACTGTATCTATCAGTCCCTGCTTGCCGAAGGTTGTAGGAGTGTTTAAAACACAGTTTTAAACCAGGTAAGCACTGTGCTCTTTCTAAACCCAAAGGAGGTCACTGCAGGAGCTAAACATGCTTTGGTCACAACCACCTGAAAACTGAAAAAGCCTTTCAGGTGAAGTACTCCTAGTTCTTCCTCTTTGAAGCTTGGTGGGCTCCAGGGAAGTCAGGGAGAAAAGTATAATTCTGCAGATATAAAAGGAAAGGTTGTAAAGCTATGATTCTTAAGGTCCTGTTGGATATTTTTGAAGGACATATATTAATGTCTGTTATAATGTTACTGGATCTACTCCTGGTCAAGCAACATAATAGTGGTAGAACAAACCAGCTACCAGTCTTAGCAATCTTCTCTGGTTTCTACTAAGTATTTTGGGCTCCACACACGCAGAAGGAACAAGACAGGCTCTGAGGTAGCAAAGTGAGCATCTCTACCATGGGCTCATCATAGCCATCTAGAAAGGCTTAACTTTCCAAACTCAAGTGGAAGGAAAAAGTTGAGGTAATTATCCTGATAATCCCTATCCATACCCACTGTTCTCCCCTTCTCCTCTTGTAAAAGATGATCGTTCTTTCTTGTCTGAAAGTAATGCCTCCTACTGTGTATTTGCCCATCAGTCCTCAGTCTGTCGTTCAGTCGTGTCTGACTCTATGCAACCCCATGAACTGTAGCCTGTAAGTCTCCTCTGTCCATGGGATTTTTTTCAGGCAAGAATACTGGAATGGATTGCCATTTCTTCCTTCAGGGGATCTTCCCGATCCAAGGATCGAACCTGCATCTCCCAAGTCTCCTGCTTTGGCAGGCGGATTCTTTTCCATTGAGCCACCTGGGAAGCTCATATTTCCCAGTCTCATCCCTTCTGGCCTCCTCTGAGACCCTCCTTACTCTATCAGTCATCCCGTGGCATGCCTTTCATATTTACTTCTCTCTGGACTTAGACTCTTGATCGAGTTTCTCCCTCATTAACAAGCAAAATCAGGCATAAAGAAGAGTATCTTCTCTCAATTCTCTCTCTCTTCTACCTCTACTTTTTTTTTTTTTTTGGTTCTCTCTCCCTCTCCTTTATTTCACCAGCACTCTTAATAAAAAAGCCGCATCTGATGTTACTTTACCTCCCCACCTCAGGATGGTCAGCATTCTTGTCATAGCCCTCCAATATTCATGACATCTTCTTTACTAACAATTGTCATGGTTCTTTTCCTCCCTTGGACTCATGACATCACTCTCTTTGTTTCTCCCACTTTAACTCATTTTAAAAAATTCTCTGGAATTTCTTTCTCCAAAAATGTGTGTGTGCTCCCCTCCTTTTCTGTCTTCAGCCTCCTACTCATTCTGTTCAAACAACCTTTCTGAAATCAATGGCCAACATAGTCCTTAGGTAACTGGGCCTTTTCCCACATGATTCCCTCTGCCTGAAATGCCTTCTCTTTTCTTCTTCTAAGAAGATACTAGTTTTTCTGGACAACTACCATAGCTCTGAAATAGTTTACTTCATCCTACCTTCCAAATCCTTTTTTTTCTAAAGCTGATTTTTTGTTACATCTTCATCATGGAGCTCTACCTCAGTTTCTGATATTTGTTGTCCAGCTCAGAGGATGGCAATGGCCACATGACTCCGATCATTCAGTTACTGGACAAAAATTCTTGGCTCATAATATGATTATCATCTTGTAAATTCACATTTATTTCAGTACACTTAAGATTAACTTTTTATCTCCAAGAGAGAGTTATAATTGAAATACAAGTATTGATACAATGTGGTAGTGTAGCAATCATTATATACAGTTTTCTTATCTGAAAATCAGTTGAGACCAATCAAAGACCTACTCCCAAATACCTCAAAAAATTTTGAGGAAGATTAAAAATAATGATGGTTCTTTGAAAATTATTAAGCTGCTGACACATAAGTTACTAAACTGAAGGGAAATCTTTATGAACTTACGTATCACACATTAAGTGCTGGACACTGAAGAGAGATAGAAAGAGAGCCAAAAATATAAGAGCATGGTATAATAGAAGGAACAAGAATCAGAAAAAAAGACCTCGGTGTCATTTCTCAGTCTGTTACTAAATAGATCTGAGATCCTAAGAAAGACAAATTACCTACCTGAATTTTCTTTTTCAGTTACAAAACTACAGGGTTGGTCAAATGATAGTTTTAATGTCCTTTTTGTGTGGATCACAATAAACTGGAAAATTCTGAAAGAGATGGGAATACCAGACCACTTGACCTGCCTCTTGAGAAATCTGTATGCAGGTCAGGAAGCAACAGTTAGAACAGGACATGGAATAACAGACTTGTTCCAAATAGGAAAAGGAGTACGTCAAGGCTGTGTATTGTCACCCTGCTTATTTAACTTACATGCAGAGTACATCATGAGAAACGCTGGGCTGGAAGAAACACAAGCTGGAATCAAGATTGCCAGGAGAAATATCAATAACCTCAGATATGCAGATGATACCACCCTTATGGCAGAAAGTGAAGAGGAAGTAAAAAGCCTCTTGATGAAAGTGAAAGAGGAGAGTGAAAAAGTTGGCTTAAAGCTCAACATTCAGAAAATGAAGATCAAGGCATCTGGTCCCATCACTTCATGGGAAATAGATGGGGAAACAGTGTCAAACTTTATTTCTCTGGGCTCCAAAATCACTGCAGATGGTGACTGCAGCCATTAAATTAAAAGACACTTACTCCTTGGAAGGAAAGTTATGACCAACCTAGACAGCATATTAAAAAGCAGAGACATTATTTTGTCAACAAGGGCCCATCTAGTCAAGGCTATGGTTTTTCCAGTAGTCATGTATAGATGTGAGAGTTGGACTATAAAGAAAGCTGAGTGCAGAAGAATTGATACTTTTGAGGTGTGGTGTTGGAGAAGACTCTTGAGAATCCCTTGGACTGCAAGGAGATCCAACCAGTCCATCCTAAAGGATAGCAGTCCTGGGTGTTCTTTGGAAGGGCTGATGCTAAAGCTCCAATACTTTGGCCACCTCATGTGAAGAGTTGACTCACTGGAAAAGACTCTGATGCTTGGAGGGATTGTAGGCAAGAGGAGAAGGCGACGACAGAGGATGAGATGGCTGGATGGCATCACTGACTCATTGGACATGAGTTTGAGTGAAGTCTGGGAGTTGGTGATGGACAGGGAGGCCTGGAGTGCTGCGGTTCATGGGGTCACAAAGAGTCGGACACAACTAAGGGAATGAACTGGAACTGGAACTTGTCTTTAATAAACAATGGAAGGAAGGAAATGGGAGAGGTGTATCATATAGTCCCAAATTACAACTTCTGTTTCAAATATTCCCCAACTCTCTTGCCTCTCTTTTCTTCCATTGTTTTCATTTGTCAACCTCCAAACCTGATTGAATCCAACTATTTGCCTACTCCACCCTAGCAGTCAAACATTTCCTGTAAAGATCATCTAAAAAAGCAGTGCAGTTACACCTTAAATGTGTGCTCTCAAAGATTAAATGCCACTCAATACTGCCTGGAAATTTTAGTGTTTGTTCTAGAAGGATAGCACTTTCATTTGTAAATATGACTATTTTACAGTTTTTCCTCTGCCCTCAAACCTCCCATATGTCTTCCTTTATCTTCACTTTTACATAACATCTTCTTCTACTTCATTGAGAAAACAGAAACCATTAAAGTGTACTCCATCATCTTCCTAAGATTAAATGTTGCAACTTAACTGCGTCTATTTACTCTGCTGCTGCTGCTGCTAAGTTGCTCCAGTCGTGTCCGACTCTGTGCAACCCCATAGACGGCAGCCCACCAGGCTCCACCATCCATGGGATTCTCCAGGCAAGAACACTGGAGTGGGTTGCCATTATTTACTCTAGCCTTACTCTAAAAAGATGAAGTTTCCGTGCCCTTACCAAAGTTTAAACCCTCCACTTTTGCTCTGTTTCCCATCCGCTCTCACTTTATAGGAGATTTCATTCTGAAAATTACCTCCTCATTTACCTACGTATCATCAATAACCCATCTATGCTGGATCATTCTCATCAGCATGCGAAAGAGAAAGTCAATGTTTATCTGTCTAGAGTTACCACTCAATTTCTCTGTTCCCCTTCAGTCTCCACCACTTTACTGAATCTATTATCCATGTAACCAAACATAAGAGACTATTCTGTGTCTTCATCTTAACCCCATACCAGCTTGTAACACAATCAATAACTTTTTTGAAACACAGCTTCTGTTATTGTATTTCATCCCTGTTTACATCCCATCTCACTGACTCTTCCTTTTCAATCTCTTATCCTTACTTTTCCTCCTGACAGACCTAAGAGAAAGAGGATCTTAAAGCTCAAGGTAGCAATTCTTGTGTATCTATAATCTCTCTGCAGGTCATCTTGTTCATTTTCATGGCTTGAGTATTATCTATATTCTGATCATTCCTAAATTTATATTCTACTCCAGCCATCTCATGTGGGCTCCATATTCTCAAATCCAGCTGTCTGCTTCTCCTTTCCACTCAGAATTCTCATAAACAAACATCATAAGCTTAATACCTCCAAATTGAACTGTCTTTTCCCTAAACTTCTCTTTATATTACCTCTGTTAAAATAAATGGAACCAGTTGCTCAAACCAGAAACTCAGGAGTACTCTTGACTTGTTAAAAAAATCCTTGACTTTTTCACCATTTTATTTTAAGCACTTTTCACAGAGTTTGACATACAGTAGGTACTCAATAAGTGTTGTTGAATGGTTGAATGAATGTATTAGATGCCTAATATGTACCAGTGATTGTGGAAATCATGTTACGCAGAATGCATACTCTGTTCTGTAGATGAGGGAAGTGTCAGATAAGTGATGTGACTTATTCAAAGGCACACATCATTCAGTGGCAGAGCTGGAATTTGAATTTAGATATGACTCTATTATACCATATCATATCCCTACCATTGGGCTTCCCAGGTAAAGAATCTGCCCACAATGCAGGAGACACAGGTTCTATCCCTGGGTTAGAAAGATCCCCTGGAGAAGGAAGCGGTAACCCACTCTAATATTCTTGCCTGGGAAATCCCATAGACAGAGGGGCCCGGCGGGCTACAGTCTATGGGGTCACAAAAGAGTTGGACAAAACTTGACAACCAAACAACAACAATGCCTACCATCACTAATTCACCCTCACTTCATTATACCTCCTCTACTCATGTTTAGAGAACTTACTATCAAATAAGTTTTAAGAATTATCATTCCACATTTGAAATGCAGTTCATGTAATTTAATTGGAATAGAATGTCTAAAACAGGAAAAAAATTTGATCAGACTTTGTACAATTAACAGGTAAGTCATTCATAATATTCATTACTGATGGTAACACCTCTAGCAGGAATAGAAACAACCAGAGTAAACTCTTCAAAGATAGAACATTTTTCCTCTATTAAAAAATATATGTGCATATTCATGTGTCATAATCATAGTTTCAAGGACCCATACATTCTATATATGTAGGGTATGAAGGGATAATTGAAGTCATAGATTAAATTTCCAAATGGCCTCTGGGATTGTGGTGAAAGTTATTAATTAAAAATCTTGAACATCCAGGAAGAAACCAATTATGCTTGATATGTATGATGCCTCTAAGCAGTTTGATTTTTTTCTCAAAATAGAATTTGATCAATGGTCATTCTTTCTTTCTTTTTTTTTAGATCCCAGTCATGGCTAGCAGTGAAGAAGAAAATATGACTCAAATTTCTGCATTTATCCTTTTGGGTTTTGGGAATCTCCATGGTGTTCAGTATCTTCTCTTTGGGGTATTTTTGGTCATCTATGTGCTGACTCTCATGGGCAATATTGTAATCCTACCTGTGGTTTTGGCTGATTTCTCTCTTCATTCTCCTATGTATTTCTTTCTTGGCCACTTCTCCTTCCTAGAGATTGGCTACACCACTACCATTGAGCCGATGATGTTGGGGACATTGCTGTCAGATCATGTGCCTATTTCCTTCCCTGATTGTGCTTGCCAGTTTTATTTATTAATGTTTTTTTTTTTTCCTGCTCTGGTAGCTACAGAATGCTTCTTACTGGATGTAGTGTTTTATGATCATTTCATAGCCATCTGCAACCCATTGCATTATTCCAGCCTCATGGACCACTGGAGTTGCTTACAGCTAGCTGCTGCCTCTTGGGTGGCTGCATTTCTGGCACTCATCCTTCTCATGGTCCTCATTTTTTGGTTAACATTCTGTGCTGCCGAAGAGATTGACCACCTCTTCTGTGATCTGAAGCCCATCATGAAACTGGCCTGCACTGATACGCAAATAGCTGAGATAACTTCTTTTATATGCACCTCTTTATTTGCCCTTGGCCCCTTTCTGCTAACTCTGGCTTCCTATACTCACATCATCTCCACCATTATGAGGATTCCTTCTGTCACAAGAAAACAGAGAGCCTTCTCTACCTGTTCCTCCCACCTGACAGTAGTCAGTCTGTATTATGGGTCTCTGGGCATTGTCTATGGATTTCTATCAGGGCTTCAGAATGAAAACCTACTGAAGTTGCTTTCCCTTTTGTATACAGTGCTTACACTTGCCCTCAACCCTATTATTTACTCTCTAAGGAACAAGGATGTAAAAGTAACTCTGAGAAAATTGGTATGATTTGTGAAAAGAAAGGTTTATTTTTCTAGTAGCTCTTGGTACTTTCTAAGAATCCCAACAAAGTGAAAATCTTTCTACAGGGTCAAGAATAGTTAATGTGAAATTGATGTGTTTTCCTTTGTCCCATGAGCTTTCTCCACATTAATGAACAGAAAGGGTATGAGACTTTCTTTTGTTAAACAATTTGTAGGTACTAGGCACTATACTATTCTTTTAAAGATTGTTGTACTAAACCCTGATGGCACCATGGTAAGGTAGATATTGTTATTATACCTACTTTACATATATCACAACTGGGTCCTAGAGATTAATTCACCTGCTCAAGACTATCCAGCCAGACAGCAATGCAAACAATATATGAATTTGAGCCCAAGGTTTGTTTAACATCAAGTCCTTGATCTTTCCACTAACTGAGGGTAGCCCAGAATCCTGAAGTGTCCAGAATGGTTGTCTTCAACTATGGAAGATATTACTGCAGATGACTTTTCTTGAGGGAGCATGAGTTAGATGTTAGGTAAGAAGAAGGAGAGAAGTAATATAATGCAATCAAAATCCCAGTGTGTCTCCTTTTCCTATCTAAAGTCTAGATAAAAATGCATGAGATAGAAATGTAATGGGATTAAAATTGGTTTTAGTTTTCATTTCAGTATCATTTATTAGAACAAAAGATTAAAGCCAGTCTTACTGGTTCAATAAAGTAAACCACATCCAGACAATGTAATACAGTACACTCATAGACAAAAACAACATGAAAGAATGAATCAGCTCTACATGCGCTGTTATGGAAAGAGCTCCAAGATCTATTATGTGGACAAAAAGCAAGCTGCAAAATGCAATGTGTATAGTATGACATCATTTGTGTAAATAGAAGGTAAAGAAAGAATATGTATACTTAGTTGTGGATGCATAGACTGTTCTAGAAAGATGCATATGAATTTGGTGATATCAATTGCTCTTTGGTAGAAAAATAAATGCAGGGGAAATGTAATTTTTGAGGTAAGAATCATGTAAAGAAATTACCTTTGGAAAATTCACCAAATTTAACAAATCCTTGTAAATTATACAAATCGTTAAACATGAAGTACTTCTAGATACTTCGGAGGCTTCTCTTCTCTCACCAGTCAGTTACAATCTCTCTACAGGTAGGCACCTTGTCATTATTACTTTCGTATCTCCCCCATAGCACCCTAAATACCAAAAATGTACACAGTATAGATGTTTAATTTAAAAGTTGTTACTATCATCCAGGATAGGGGAACTCAACACCCAGTTAGCACAGCAATTTCTAATAACTTGATGCATTCCCATTTCTAGAATGGAAAACCCAAGGGGGAAAGTATGAGCTGTGTATCTGATGTTCTTCTTAGGCCGCCATAGCAGTGCCACATTAAAGGCTGGCAAGGGGCTGGGCATGAAGTGAGAATGGTTTCTTAGGCTCTTCCTTGTACTATCACCAAGGTGCTCTTCCTTATAATGGAAATTCGTTCACATCCCTTCTGTGTTTAATCAACTTCTGACACAAGAATTGCCAATGAAGATCGGAATAAAGATCTCACACAATTTATGACTCCATGACTTGGCATACATTCTTTCCACTTTTGTCTCTGCCTCACCTCTCCTTGGTTAACTTGTTTTCATACTTCAAGGTTCAACTCAAATATTAAATGTCAAAGAGTCACAGATTCCATGACACATTACCTGATTTTTCACCAACCTCTGTAAAGGTAGGCCTTCATTTTTCCTAGGCTACTAAAGCACTTTGCACATATTTCTATTTTAAATTGACCAGGTTATACAGTAATATTTTACATACATTTCTGTCTCTCCACTTAATAATGAATTCTTTAAGACAAAGAACGTGTCTTATTCCTTTCTGTCTCTACCTCCACTTTCACCTCTAGCTCTTTCCAGCACCTAGAATGGGGACTAAACAAAGAACGGGCATTCAAGTAAACATTTAAAAATAAATACAATTATTAAATGACTTGTGTAAAGTCACACAGTTAGTTAGGGAATGGGTCACATAGCTGACATCTAGCCAACTGTTCTGTTATATAATGCTGCTGTTTTTCCAGTTCTAAAAGTCTGAAATTTGCCTTGGTGCAAATTTGACAGTAGAATTTGTGGTGAGGACTGGGAAATCTTGAACATTTCTTCTTAGTGTCACAGGCAAGCATTATCTTGAATTTTTAGAAAGGCAATGTAATTAATTAACTAGTGGGCTTCCCTGGTGGCTCAGATGGTAAAGAATCTGCCTGCAGTGCAGGAGAGCCAGGTTCAACCCTGGATTGGGAAGATACGTGGAGACGGGAATGGCTACCCATTCCAGTATTCTTTTTTTTTTTTAACTTTTTATTTTTACTTTATTTTACTTTATAATACTGTATTGGTTTTGCCATACATTGACATGAATCCACCACGCGTGTACATGTGATCCCAAACATGAACCCCCCTCCCACCTCCCTCCCCACAACATCCCTCTGGGTCATCCCCGTGCACCAGCCCCAAGCATGCTGTATCCTGCATCGGACATAGACTGGTGATTCGATTCTTACATGATAGTATACATGTTTCAATGCTATTCTCCCAAATCATCCCACCCTCTCCCTCTCCCTCTCCCTCTGAGTCCAAAAGTCCGCTATACACATCTGTGTCTTTTTTGCTGTCTTGCATACAGTATTCTTGCCTAGAGAATCCCGTGGGCAGAACAGCCTTGAAGGCTATGGGAAGACAGCATGATTAATTAATATCTTTAACACAGTCATTCAAAAGAAATTTAAATATAAACACCTACTATGCATATAGTACCTTTGTGAGCACAAAAACAGTAAGGTTCATCTGAATTTACCATGAAAACTTTCCAGTCTAACCAGTAGACTACCTACACAGTTCCAGACATACAGCTCTTATCCAGTAAACGTTTGTTCAACTAAACCAAGGGAAGATCAAATGCCTGACTTTCTGGGAATGGAACTGGCCTCTATTGAGAAGATCATCAATTTCTAATACCCGTATTCCTAAATCTGGAGTCACAGGTATCATAGATATGTGAATTGTAGGATGCATTGGTGGGAGAGAAGTATGACGAGAACATGGAGAGGGATATTTCCACCTAGAAAATTTGTCATTGCCTCCTCTGCAACACCAGTGACCATCTGCCAATGAGAAGGCAAAACATCCATGGAGAGCAGCAATTAGAACTAATTGGTTTTCTTCCCTTTAATACCTGAGACAGGGCCCCATTGAGATCAGGTAAGGAAATCTATTAAAGGCAAGCTGTTCTCTGCATATTACTTAATTCAAAGTACTTAGGGAAGCTGATTATAAGCCATGCTCTCCAAGGATAACTGAAGCACTAAATGGTGGTTTGTGTGAGTTTAAGGACTTGATTCTTAAACCAGAATGCAAATAGGAAATCCTTTGAGGAAAAACCTGAATTAGAGTGTGAAGGTATTGCCTTAAGAAAGGATAGATACTTTTTAACAAGCCAGCCACAGTTCAACCTAGCCTACATGAAGTCAAGTGAAGTGAAGTGAAAGTCATTCAGTCGTGTCCGATTCTTTGTGACCCCATGGAGTATACAATCCATGGAATTATCCAGGCCAGAATACTGGAGTGGGTAGCCTTGCCCTTCTCCAGGGGATCTTCCCCACCCAGGGATCGAACCCAGGTCTCCCACATTGCAGACAGATTGTTTACCAGCTGAGCCACAAGGGAAGTCCCTTTGACATGAAGTCAAACATCTGGATAAAAGTGAAAAATTCAGGTAAATATTCAGCTGTAGGGGCACTGCATGTGCAAAATTTCCAGGTGCTTATTTGTGTTTTTCACCATCTGAAAGAATTACACTATTCAGTCATGCTTACAAGAATGGGCTCACCACTCAGACTAGCTTCTGAGCCTTGGCTCTTTGACCTTAGACTAGTAAATTAGACTCCCTGATCTTCAAATCTCTCATGTGTAAAATGAAAATACTAGTATCTACCTTAGTTCAGTAAGCTATTATGAAGATTAAAAGAGATAACACTTGGCATGTAAAACCCTTGGCATGTAAATACTCAATATATGTTATTATTTTAGTAGTTATCATTTTGATAATGATCATTGTTATTGGATGTCATTTGGCCCTTTCTTGCTTTGAAACAGTAAAGAAATACTGGTGAAAGTGAAAGCGTTAGTTGCTCTGCTGCTGCTGCTAAGTCGCTTCAGTCGTGTCTGACTCTGTGCGACCCCATAGACGGCAGCCCACCAGGCTCCCCCATCCCTGGGATTTTCCAGGCAAGAATACTGGAGTGGGTTGCCATTTCCTTCTCCAATGCATGAAAGGGAAAAGTGAAAGTGAAGTCGCTCAGTCGTGTCCGACTCTTTGCGACCCATGGACTGCAGCCCACCAGGCTCCTCTGTCCATGGGATTTTCCAGGCAAGAGTACTGGAGTGGGGTGCCATTGCCTTCTCTGGTTAGTTGCTCAGTCATGTCCAACTCTTTGCAACCCCATGGACTGTAGCCCACCAGGCTCTTCCGTCCATGAAATTTTCCAGGCAAGAATACTGGAGTGGATTGCCAGTCCCTTCTCCAGGGGATCTTCCCAACCCAGGGATCAAACCTGGGTCTCCTGCACTACAGGCAAATTCCTTACCAACTGAGCCTCCAAGGAAGTCCAATATTGACCAAGGAGGTATCCAAATAATCATACAGCAGTCTGACAACTGAAAGCAGAAGCTAGAGACCAAGATTCTGGGGCTTCTCAGTTTTGCCAGGGCCTCAGCTTACTATCACCTTTGGCAAGCAAAATACAAGCTGGGCACCAAAATTATATATTAGTTGATTAAGCAGCTTCTGGAAGCTTTGAGTCCTGCTGTCCAGCAGCTGGCTTCTAATGGCAGCCCAAACAATAAAACCAGACTGGATCTACCTTATTCTTTTGCAAGAACCATATTTCCTTTGATATTACTTAATTACCATGTTTCCCTTACTAAAATCCTTCTGACAACAACAATTAATATGATGGGACACAAAGCAGGTGTGTAATAGGAATAGGCCAATGGAAAATGGACTTATTGTACTTCTAAGAGTTTAATCCCAGCTTAATCACACACAATTATTCTATGTTCTCTGGCCACATATGAGATCCTCTTTCAGTTTCTTGAATCTGTAAAACATTTTCTGCATCAGAATGCTCATATATGCTATTTCCTTTGCTTTGAATACTCTTCCTCAAAACTTGACTGAGTCAGCTCCCTCTTATCCTCTGTTCTCTCCTTAAATTGACATCAGATAAGACACTGCCTGGCCACTCCATCTAAATTAACTTCTCTGTCAGCACCATCACCCCCATCTGGTTAAACTTCATTTCAATATCTCTTCATTTACCTTAGCACCTAGCAAAGTTGTGATTAGCCATTTGTATATTTCTGTTTTTCATGCCTGTCTCCCAGAACCTCTGTGCCTACCCAATAGTAAGCACTCAATGCATATTTGATGAATAAATGAACAAAGGCTTTTGGGATCCTCACTCCTTGGTTGGTCAATGGGTAAGATATTCAGAGGCTGTAGTTTTGATAAATGAGTAGCTAAAGAGGGTTTGAAACATATCCACAAATTCTTTGATATTCCTGCCATCAAAAGATAGGAGTGATGTCCTCTTCTTAATCTCAAAGACCAATAGAGTAAAACAAAGGCCCCTGGGCACAATAGTAACACCCAGAATACAGGGAGTGACTTCCAAGGCTATGACATGAAGTGAGATTCAGCTTTTGCTTTGTTCACTGTAAACTTTCTTTTGGTACACTTAGATGACAGGTAAGAAGTCTGGCTCTCTTGGGGTCATCATGCGGCGAAGAAGACTAAGTCATATGGAGAAGCCACGTTAGAGGTGTTCTGGTTGATAGTCCCTAGGCAGACAGAAGCAATAGCTATACAAGGCCTATAGAGTATATTAAATATCTTGAGTTCTTTGACATTCCTTCCATTGAGAGGTGGGATCTATGTCCCTTCTTTTGAATATGCAAGACCCATGAAAGCTTGGATCAATGGAGCATGACTGGAGCATTAACAATGGGTGACAGTGACAACCAGCCTCAGCTGTCAGCTATGTGAGAGAAGATACTTAGAGATGATTCCACTTCCTAACTCTTTGGCCTCCTCCAATCATAAAGTTTTTTCAAGCTGAGGGCCCAGACTTTTAGAGGCAGAGACATTCCATCCCTGCTATGATCCCTCCAAATTTCTGACCCACAGAATTCATTAACATAATTCAGTTGTTGCTTTATTCCACTAATTTGTGGAGTACCTTGTTATGAAACAGTGGTAGCTACGATCGTGGCTATGGAATCCATGCTATTTTAGGAAGCAAAAAGTAGGCTCAGAAAATTCAGCTATATGGAAAAATATTTCTGGAACAACACTGAATGTTTAAACACATATCATTCAGTACATTGCTACATTCACTTGAAGATCATTTCCTCAAAACCTTCCCTGAACCTCCTAAGCAAAGATGTGTACTTTGTCCATCATGGGAGCCACCACTGTGCTGAGGATCCAACTCTATTAGCACCCTTGTCATACTTGCTGCACATGTTCTCTCCCCTCCTAAATTACTTTGTTTATATTACTTCTGCAACACACTGGAGGTTCAGTTAATACATTTTTGGTGATTAAACGAAGTTTCTAAGTACCATATTAATCTAGTCTTACTTGGTCTCCTCTAAATGCCAGGTTTCACTGTGTACCAAGTCGGCACCAACCTCCCTCTAACAAAATTGGAATATAGATGAGGGTCTGAACCATCTGTGCTGTTCTCTTTGATTTAAGGTCATCTGTGGCTTCAATATCCAGATTTCACCACTAGCATTTCATACATTCATTTCCTGCAGTTCTGCTTCCTACAGAAGTAAACACATGGAGGGGCAGTCACAGTAATAGAAAAAGCACCAATACATTTAATAATAAATGCAGCTGATAGTTAAATCTTACTATGCTCTAGGCAATGTACTAATATTTTACATACATGATCCCAAGAAATCTTCACAACAATATGGGATAGATACTATTATAATCATCGTTTTACAAATGAGAAATTTGAGGTTCAGAAAGTATAAATACCAAAATTTCACTGCTGGCATCCTGGTGTATCTGACTTTAAATATTAGTCTATGAACCCATATTCCCATCAATATGCTAGCTTCCTCTGGATTTTTAAAACCATTAATTTTTAATGGCAAAGGAAAAGCAGTGTATACCAGGAATTTTAAGGCATTTCAGGAATTAGCTTCATTGAATGGAAGGAGGGATGCTGCTAGAGTTAGGATGCAGCAAGGTTTTCTTTTCAGTATGAATCTATTCCCTTACAGACAGTTGCAAAGATGGTCACATTAGTCATTTCATAGGATAAGGGGCAGAGAGGAGGGTGTGTATGTGCTAAATTTAACCATTTCCCCTTTCCTTGTGGTGCACTTGTCCCTGGAGTTCCAGATAATCAGATTCAGAATCCATTTCTTCCCCCATGTTGCCATCTCTAGCCAGGGTTCTCTCCTCCCTCTCCACCTGAAATCCCTAGAGAGGGGCCACAGACTACCTTTTAAGGCTGACTAAGGACCACACGGGAAAGGGCTGGCTCTTGCAGGGCACTTCAGATGGGCCCTACGTGTGGCAGTCAGAGATCACTGTTGGACCAGATCTCAGATTTTATCCTTTGACAATAACAAGTGCTTGAAGGTGATGATTAATGACAGCTCAGTATGTGCACCACTGACGTGGGTGCAGATGAGGAATATACAAGAGCTGACAAACTCAGAAAAGAAACGGAGAATTTGATTTAACTGTGTGGAAGTAATTCTAATTACAGGCATTTATGCGAACTGTTTACAATTTATGCCTAATTGCCACCCAGCACAATAACAATTATGCATATCATTAAATATGTGTCAGATTAGTTTTGTTGTAAATTTTGATTATAACAGCAAACCCTATATGTGTATGCTCCGTCTTCATAATTTGTTGCTCAGATTGTTCACATCTTAGGAAAAAATGAGACAGAACGTTGGCTGGGGGGCCAAGAGTGGGGAGGTGGCAGAGGCAGCTGCCTGGGGTTGAATATTTACTATGGGTAGCGCACAAAGTGGGTAATCAACAAATGCATAAATCCCTGCAGCTTAACTTCACCAGAAGCCTGCAGGCAGCTCCACAATCTTTTATTCATTTATTGTTGATTCTTTGGGTTTATTCGTGCCCACGTCGTGTCCCAAACCTTTTCTAGTCTTCTTGGCCTCTCAACTTACTCCCTCCTCTCACTCTTGCTCAGTGGTAAGAATGGTCTCATCCTGGCCTTACACAGTAATGCTGGCGGATGACCCCTCCATTCTGCTCCCCAAATTTCTCTCATGTTGCAATCCCATTTTCTCAGGGATCTCTGGCTTCTGTCAAATAGATGTGTCCTTTCATCTGTGCTCTGGCCCCTTCCCCTCCCACCTCCTCCAAGACTAGTTTCTGGTTCCAGCATTTCATTATGTCTTAAATGTCTTTCCTTGCTTTTGGCCATGCACATAGTAGGTAGCAGGCCTTTAGTAAAGCTTTTGAAATTTCCTTCAGACACACATGGAACACAATGGGACACAAAGACACACACAGACAAACACACATACAACTGTCCTTGCTATTCCCCAGTTTCTACCATTTTCTCCCCTTCTTCCACTTTAACCTTGTACTTTCTTTACATCTTATTTATCCAACTAAGTTAGAGCTCAAAAAATGCTGAAAGATCCCCACTCATGGACACTCACAGGCTGTTTCCTGTAGAGGGACGGGGATGTCCAGCACTTTCTTCCCCAGCTTGCTCTTGGATAACCTGAGTAGGATAACAGAAAGCATGTGTCTTTGGTATCAGACAGACTTGAGTTCTACTCTAGATTCTGCCACTCAGTAACTAAGAAAACTTAGACAACTGCCTTCATCTCTCTGAGGTCCAATTACTTCATCTGAAAAATTGAAATAATAGTAGTACCTACCATACAAGATTGCTGTGAGGATAAAATGACAAGCTGATGAAAAAGGCCTGGTGCAGACTAGTAATGAGTCTTCTCAAGCAGAAACTTTTTGCTTCCGTGGCTCACTCATACCAATGATTGGTACCTCCCACTTTGGTAATAATATGAATTTCAACAACCTCAAGCCTTTCTTATTATCTGTATTCATCTTTTATTCTTAGCACTAGATCAGTAGTTTTCATTCCTATAAGACATAATGCTCCCTCTTGATAACAAATATTTTGTGACTCCCCCTTCACTATCCTGAAATGAAGTTCATAGATGATATAACCTACCTATGTACATAATTTTAAAAAATCAATATAGTAACCTAACTGAAATATAAATGAGAAATCCATGGAAAGTAATTTATAATAAAATGATATTTATTTCAATATAAAAATGCAAGGGCATGACTATACCAAACAACATAATGAAATACATGATTGCATCAAATCAAAATGAACAAGTTTATATTAAAGAAAAGTAAGAGGGTTGGTAGTCATTATATATATAAGAAAAGAAAACATTAAAAAAAACAGATATAGGAAACTAGCAGGATAAAAACTATTGTTGAGATAAGACAAGATTCAGATAATTATAAACAATTTTTCTCAGGTATGCTATTTAGGCTATACCAGAATATTTGAAAACTGTGTAGGATACAGGATAATTTTTCTTTATATGGGATTATTCCATCTATTTCAGAACAAAATCCCAGGGATGGGGGAGCCTGGTGGGCTTCCGTCTATGAAGTCTCACAGAGTTGGACACGACTGAAGCGACTTAGCAGCAGCAGCAGCAGCATTACTAGCCTGTATCCACTAAATGTCAGATCTCCCAACCATTGTGATAACCAAAATGCCTCTACAAATTCCCAAACATATTCTTTTTTTTTTATTCTAATAGGTGAAATCCTTTAGTTAAAAACCCATATTCTAGAGAATGGCCAGTAAAGAAAAAGGAAAATTTCCAATTTTTGCTTTCCAAGAATGTGGGAATCACCAAGGGTTGGAATTCCTTGTCTTTGCAATGTTTCTGGTGACCCTCTTGGGACTCTGAGACACAATGTTGAGAAGCTGATAGTGATATCAACCAGTTAACTACAGCCTTTGCTCCCTCATGGGCTTCTCTAGGCCCACTTTATCATCTTGAATACCTTTGACCAATTTAGCACTGTCTCACTGATATTGCCCATTATTTTTTTGTCACGTGAAGTTTTTTTTTTTTTTTCTCAAGACAGGCCAACTAGCCTACACATAACAGTAGTCTGCTAATAATCAAATGTTGTTCAGGGGCCGTAATGTCTTTGCCTGTCATTTAAGTTTCTGCCACTTTCAAGCCCCTTCACCTTTGATCACTCAGACACTCAAACCTTTAATATCCAGATAGTTAACATGTCATAGCTTATATGTTGTCTTAATTCCATCTTGACCATTTTTAGATGCTAATTTTTAATTTTAATCTGTTCTAGTATTAATAAGTCTAAAATGTACTCTGTTTTATTAGATTGTACTGAGCATTATCATTTCTTGATGTTCTATGGATACTGTTCAATTGAAATTGTTAATTTAATAACTATGTTTTCTACCAAAAAATGTTATTATAAAAATCTTCACAGTTTTCTGAATAAAGCTGAAAATATATTTCTGTCCTAGGATCAAATGCAGGATGCCACACTGTATTTACTTGCATAGTTCCTCAGTTCCCTCCAATCTATGACAGTTTCTCACCTTTCCTTGTTTTTCATAACCTTGTTACTTTTGAAGACCATTGGTCAATTATTTTGTACAAGGTCCCTCAATCTGGCTTTGTCTGATGCTTTCTTGAGATTACATTGGGATAATATGTTAAGGGGAAGAATACCGCAGAAGCAAAGTGTCCCTCTCAGCATATCAAAGGATACAGGAAATGAATTTACCAGTGGTGATGCTAACCTTGGCCACTTGGTCAAAGTGATGTCTTCTAGGTTTTATACTGTGAAGGTACTCTTCAGAGTAACATAAATACTCACTACGTATACACATACTGTTTCAATTCATAGTATTTCTAATATAAACAAGTCACTAAGTCTCACCCATATTTAAGTGGAGGATAATTAAATTCTGTCTCCTAGAGGGAAGAATACCAGATAACTTAGGGATGTTTCTTAACCACAGGAAGTTATAATATTTGAGAGAGATGCAAATATCCCATTTCTCCTTAAAGTTTCGTTCACTAATTTTGGCATTTATCAGTGAATTTCACCTAAAAGCATTCTGCTACTCTAAGGTGACTTTTCTTTTACCTGCATTCCTTCTATGTTTATTAATTGAAATTCATCTGTAAGAAAGGGTTGCCCTTTCCTCCCCCATTATTCAATTATGTATTTATACCAGTATGGGCTCACTTATTCTTTAAGTTAAAATACAATACTATCATTATTTAGTTTGTTTCTCAAACTTCAGTTACTGGGAACTCTTTCAGGTTGGGCCCTGTATCCTTTTGACATGGCCCTATCCCTTCTGGGGCTTTTAAAGTGTTTTTTGGCACCACAATATACTCCAGGGTCACCTTGTATTTTCCATGCCCCAGTCTTAGAAACACCCATTTCTTCAAAGAGACTTGGTTACTTTTACTGAAGGATGGTGTATAGAACACTATCTATGCCTAACTGTGCTTGTTGCTAGTGGGATATTATTGCTTCTAGCGGACAGAGCTAGGAAATCTGAGCATACACACCCATATCTATATTTTATTCTATATCTGTGTATGTATGAACATAAACATGAGTTTGCACTAATATCTCTTACTCTAATTCAGCACTATGGGGTTCATTTTATCATTACTCCTCTGTGGTGGTCAGAATAATGCCACCCCCCTCCAAAAATGGACACATTCAAATCCCTGAAGCCTGTGAATGTTTCCTTATACAACATAGGAACATTAGATTGCATATGGAATGTAGATTTCTAATCAACTGATCTTAAAACACAAATATTCTTCTAGGTTATCTGGATGGTTCCAATATAAGCAAGAGTCCTTAAAAGTGGAAGAGAGGCCAAAGTGGGAGTTAGAAGCAGATGTGACTGTGTAAGAAAGACAGAGATGCAACATTGCTAGATTTGAATATTGAGGAAAGGCTCCATGAACCAAGGAATGTGAGTGGCCTCAAGAAGCAGGAAAAGGCAAGGGAATAGACATCTCCTATAGTCACCAGACTCCTTCATTTTAGCCCATTGAGACCCAGGTCAGGATGCCAGTTTATCAAATGGTAATATGATGTGAAGAACCAAATCATTGGAAAACACCCTGATGCTGGGAAAGATTGAGGGCAGGAGGAGAAGGGGACAACAGAGGAGGAGATGGTTGCATGGCATCACCGACTCTATGGACGTGAGTTTGAGCAAGCTCCGGGAGGTGGTGAAGAAAGGGGAAGCCTGGCGTGCTGCACTGCATGGGGTCGCCAAGAGTCAGATATGACTTAGCAACTGAACAACAACAACATTAAGGTTGTGGCAATTTGTCGTGGCAGTGATAAACCAATTCACTTTCAGCGCTTATTTGTAACTTCTTTCTTTGGTAGAGAAATCTGACTGTCATTATCTATAATCCACTTGCTAATTTTTTTCTGCCCTATTACAGTTGAAATGTAGGTTCAGAATTACAGATTCATACCCTCATAAGAAACATATGTACCAATAAGAGTACAGTGTGTACAGGTCCATTTTTTATTATCTTTAAAACAGTATCTAGACAAACCAGTTTTGTAAAATAAGTCTGTTTCTTTTCTCTCAAATTTCTTTAGTTAAATTGTACCACATTTGTAACAGAGTTAGATTCATTTACCGTAGTCTTCATTCTATCATGGTTTCCCCAGACATGCTGGTTGATTTTTTTTTAATCTGCATACAATAAGACACTCTCCATGGGGGGCAGTTGTATGGGTTTTGACAAAGCATAATCATGCATCCACAATTATAGTACCACACAAAATTTTTCTATCACCCTGAAAATATCTCTATTACCTTGCATGGCCTCATTGCAGTCAACTCTTTACCCTCTCCCAGCTCCAGAGACCACAGATCTCTTTTCTGTCCCTATACCTTTTTCCAGACCATCATATAAATGGATTCACATACTGTGTAGCTCTTATGATCATGTGGCTTTCACCTAGCAAAATGTATTTAAGATGTATCCATGCTGTGCCGTGCTAAGTCGCTTCAATTGTGTCCGACTCTGCTGCCCTAAGGACTGTAGCCCACCAGGCTCCTCTGTCTCTGGGATTCTCCAGGCAAGGACACTGGAGTCAGTTGCCATATCCTTCCCCAGGGGATCTTCCCGAATCCCTGTCTCTTACCTTTCCCACTTTGGCAGGCAGATTCTTTACCACTCGTGACAGCTGGGAAGCCCTGAGATTCATCTATACCTTTTGAATGCTGAATAATATTTCATGCTACCCTAGTTTATCTATTCATTTTTTTGAAAGACATCTATATTGTTTCCAATATAGGGAAATAATAAATAAGGCACTTTAAAACTTCATGTATATCTTTTTATGTGAATATGTTTTCAATTTACTTGGGTAAATATTGAAGAGAGATTATGGATCATATGGTGTGTTTATGTTTGACTTCATAAGAAACTGAAAAACTGTTTCAATAAAATGTACAACTTTTGTCCATTTTTAATTTGTTTCTTGTCCACTCATTATTGAGTTGTAGAATTTTTTAAATATAACCTGTTATATGTGTATATAACAAACACTACACGAGCACATATATACATTTACATATACTATATATAATATTTTCTCCCAATTCATTACTTTTTCACTCTTAAAAATTCTTTTGATGAGCAGCAATTTAATATTTTGATAGAATCTATATTGTCAGTTTTCTATTGTTATTGTTTTCTGTTACCTGTATAAAAAATTCTTGCCTATGTAGGGTAAGTCCCCTACACATGAACAAGTTCCATTCTGAGAGTGTGTTCATAAGTCCAGTTTGTTCAAAGTCCAACAAAGTTAGCCTAGGTACCCAACTGACACAATTGACATCATAGGATTGTAATGTAATTGGTTTCTAATACTTTTTATACAAATAATATGTACATAAAAAACAAACAGAAAATAAATAAATAATTTTCAGTATAATACCTTAAAAAGCACAGTAGTACAGTTACAACAGCTGGTGTACAGGGGCTGTCACGCACATTCATATTTTTGAAAGTTTGCAAATTGAAGCTTCATATGTAGGGGACTTGTTGTATTTTGAACAAAAATATTTTCTTATATTTTCTTCTCAAAGCTGTATGGTTTTACCTTAACAATTAGGCCTATGATCTATCTAGAAATGACTTTTGCGTATGTTATGACAAAAAGTTTGTTTTTACACTTGGAATTTTTGTATGTGCTATCAAAAAATTTGAGATTTCTTTTTTATTTTTTTTCCCACATGGGTATTTATCTATCTGAGCAGCATTTGTTAAAAAGCAACACAAAACAAAAGTACTTCCTTTCCCCACTGGATTGGTTGGTCACTTTTGTCAAAAATCTCATGACCATATAAGTTTGGGTCTGTTTCTATATGTTCTATTTGGAGGATTTATCTGTCATCCCTAAGATGAATGTCACACTGTCTTGATTAGCTCATTTCAGGTCAGTCACTCAGTCGTGTCCGACTCTGCAACCCCATAAACCACAGCACGCCTGGCCTCCCTGTCTATCACCAACTCCCGGAGTTTACCCAAACCTATGTCCATTGAGTCGGTGATGCCATCCAACCATCTGTTGTCCCTCTCTCCTCCTACCTTCAATCTTTCCAAGCATCAGGGTCTTTTCGAATGAGTCAGCTCTTTGCATCAGGTGGCCAAACTATTGGAGTTTCAGCTTCAACATCAGTCCTTCCAGTGGACACCCAGGACTGATCTCCTTTAGGATGGATCCCCTTGCAGTCCAAGGGACTCTGAAGAGTCTTCTCCAACACCACAGTTCAAAAGCATCAATTCTTCTGCACTCAGCTTTCTTTACAGTCCAACTCTCGCATACATACATGACTACTAGAAAAATCATACCTGTGACTAGATGGACCTTTGTCAGTGAAGTAATGTCTCTGCTTTTTAATATGCTGTCTAGATTGGTCATAGCTTTTCTTCCAAGGAGCAAGCATCTTTTAATTTCATGGCTGCAGTCACCATCTGCAGTGATTTTGGAGCCCAAGGAAATAAAGACTGTCACTGTTTCCATTCTTTTCCCATCTATTTGCCATGAAGTGATGGGACTGGATGTCATGATCTTTACTTTCTGAATGTTAAGTTTTAAGCCAGCTTTTTCTCTCTCCTTTTTCATTTTCATCAAGAGGCTCTTTAGTTCCTCTTCATTTTCTGCCATAAGGGTGGTGTCATCTGCATATCTGAGGTTATTGATATTTCTCCCAGCAATCTTGATTACAGCTTGTGCTTCATCCAGCCCGGCATTTTGCATGATGTACTCCGCATATAAGTTAAATAAGCAAGGTGACAATATACAGCCTTGACGTACTCCTTTTCCAACCTGGAAAGAATCCATTCCATGTCCAGTTCTAACTGTTGCTTCTTGACCTGCATACAGATTTCTCAGGAGGCAGGTAAGGTGGTCTGATATTCCAATCTCTTTAAGAATTTTCCACAGTTTTTTGTGATCCACACAGTCAAAGGCTTTAGCATAGTCAATAAAGCAGTAGTAGATGTTTTTCTGGAACTCTCTTGCTTTTCCTATGTCCAGCGTATGTTGGCAATTTGATCTTTGGTTCCTCTGCCATTTCTAAATCCAGCTTGAACATCTAAAGTTCTCGATTCACGTACTATTGAAGCCTGGCTTGGAGAATTTTGAGCATTACTTTGCTAGTGTGTAAGATGAGTGCAATTATGTCGTAATTTGAATGTTCTTTGGCATTGCGTTTCTTTGGGATTGGAATGAAAACTGACCTTTTCCAGTCCTGTGGCCACTGCTGAGTTTTCCAAATTTGCTGGCATATTGAGTGCAACACTTTAATAGCATCATCTTTTAAGATTTGAAATAGCTCCACTGGAATTCCATCACCTCCACTAGCTTTGTTCGTAGTGATGCTTCCTAAGGAACACTTGACTTCACGTTCCAGGATGTCTGGCCCTAGGTGAGTGATCACACCATCGTGGTTTTCTGGGTCATTAAGATCTTTTTTGTATAGTTCTTCTGTGTGTTCTTGCCACCTTTTCTTAATATCTTCTGCTTCTGTTAGTTCCATACCATTTATTGAGCACATCTTTGCATGAAATGTTCTCTTGGTATCTCTAATCTTCTTGAAGAGATCCCTAGTCTTTCCCATTCTATTGTTTTCCTCTTTCTTTGCATTGGTCACTGAGGAAGGTTTTCTTATCTCTCCTTGCTATTCTTTGGAACTCTCCATTCAGATGGGTGTAACTTTCCTTTTCTCCTTTGCCTTTTGCTTTTTTCTTTTCTTAGCTATTTGTAAGACCTCATCAGACAACCATTTTGCTTTTTTGCATTTATTTTTCCTGGAGATGGTTTTGATCATGGCCTCTGTACAATGTCACAAACCTCTGTCCATAGTTCTTCATGCATTCTATCAGATCTAATCCATTGAATCTATTTATCACTTCCACTGTATAATTGTAAGGGATTTGATTTAGGCCATACCTGAGTGGTTTAGTGGTTTTCCCTACTTTTTTCAGTTTAAGTCTGAGTTTGGTAATAAGGAATTTATGATCTGAGCTAGTCAGCTTTTGGTCTTGTTTTTGCTGGCTGTTTAGAGCGTCTCCATCTTTGGCTGCAAAGAATATAATCAATCTGATTTTGATATTGACCATCTGGTGATGTCTATGTGTAGAGTCATCTCTTGTATTGTTTGAAAAGGGTGTTTTCAATGACCAGTGAATTCATTTGGCAAGTCTCTGTTAGCCTTTGCCCTGCCTCATTGTTATGACCTTTTAAATCTTCAGTAAGTTTTGTTACCTTAATGACTATTATGTTTGATATTAATAGAGTTGTACCAACATTTTGTGGTTTGCATTTTCCTGCTATCTGTTTAACCATCCTATTGATTTCTACATTTCTGTATTGGCATTTTTTTCATTTTATTCTTAAAAAATTATTTTTAAATCGGAGAATAATTGCTTTATAATGCTGGGTTAGTTTTTGCTGTACCACAAAGTGAGTCAACTATATGCTTGCATAAATTGCCCCCCTCTTGGACCTCCCTCCACCCCTATCCCATCCCTCTAGGTCATCACAGAGCACTGGGCTGGGCTTCCTGTGTCATATAGCAGCTTCCCACTAGCTATTCCAGTCATGGTCGTGTATATATGTCAGTGTTACTCAATTCATCCCTCTCCTTCTCCCCTCCCTGTGTCCACAAGCCTGTTGTCTACATCTGTGACTCTATTCCTGCCCTGCAAACAGGTTTATCAGTGTCATTTCTCTAGACTCCATGTATATGCGTTAATATACGATATTTGTTTTCTCTTTCTGACTTACTTCACTCTGCATGACAGACATCAGGTTCATCCACATCACTACAAATGACCTACTTTCATCCCTTTCTATGGCTGAGTAATATTCCACTGCATTTATGGACCACATCTTCTTTATCCATTCATCTGTCTAACCAAATAGAGGATTCCAATAAAGAGAAATTATAAAAAAATAAGCTGGACATAAATTCTGGAGCTGAAAAATATAACTAAAATGAAAAGTTTGCTAGAGAGTTCAAAATATATTTGAGCTGGTAGAAGAAAGAATTAGTGAAATTAAAAATAGACCAATTGAAATAGGAGGGACAGGTTCTCTAAAGAAAGCAAGTTGAGAGAAGAATGATAAAATAGGTGTAGGTATAGATTAGTTCAGATTAAGGAAGATGAGGGAGTTTTTGTCCGATGGATTCTGTTCTTTTTGGATAGTAGAGATAAGGATGAATAAGTGGGGCACAGGGCAGTTTTAGAGAAGTGAAACTATTATATATATATATAATGGTAGACATATAACATTATGCATATATCAAAATCCATAGAACTATACATTATAAAGGGTGAATCCTAACAAAACTGTGGATTTTAGTTAATAATAATATATTAACATGATTCATCCATTGTAACAACTGTATTACACAAATGCATAATGTTAATAATAGGAGAAATTGAGTGTGAATGGGATGGAGGGAGGAGAGAGGGGAAGTCTCTACTTTCTGACAATTACTCTATAAACTAAAAATTTTTTCTAAAAACTTTAAAAGAATTTAGCCTATTAAAAGTAATAAAATATAAAGGAAAATACGGGTGTTGCTAATCTAAAAATTTTCCTGTTTCGGAATAATAACAATAGAAATTTTCAAAAACTAAAAGAACTTATCCATTTGACTATACAAAATGAAAGTGAATTATATTGTGGTGGGAAATAAGTCTCTAATTATTATTATGATGATGACTCAAAAACAGGAGCCATAAGGAAAAGAGTTCTAGATTTGAGTAAATAAAAAAATTAAGCTTATGGACATGAAAAATTGCTGCAATTAATATTGAGTCAAACTACAAAAACTATTTGCAATAATCCTAACAAAGAGCTAGTAGTACAATGTATAAGAGTTCTTTGAAATCCATAACAAAATCATTTACTTCTTCCAATTAGACCAGAGATAGTAATATAAAATTCACAGAATAAGAAACACAAATGTCTAATAAATGTGTCAAAATGTTTAACATGACTGGAAATCAAAGCCATACAAAGTTAAACATTGATGAGTAACGTTTTCTTGTTAAATTGGTAACAAAGAAGGTGCAATACTCCATGTTGGTTTAGCCAACATGAAATTATTAAATTATGAGCACTTTGATACGCTAGTTGTGTGTATTATTCATATACCTTTGAAAGGGAATTTGATAGTAGTATCTACTTAGCGTTTTAACAAGTTTAGATCCTATAGAATATAATGCCATTAAAAGAAATTTAAAAAAATACTTGAATGATCTACATAAAAAAGTTAACATTCTTAAGTGATGGTATTGTTGGTGGGTTTTCCCATTTTCTGTATTTTCTAAGTTTCCTCATAATAAACCTCACCTTTATAATAAAAACAGACAAAGAAAAAATTTAATCCATCTCTCAGTGGGAAGGAAAAGCTGTCTGGTCATTTCATGAAAAGATCATGATATTGTGAACATAAAATTGCCCTAAAAAATAAATTCCTTTAAGAAAAACAGAAGATAAAAAGATAATATTGTATATATAATGTTATCTGCTCATTAGCAGTTTCCCCTGTCATAGTAAATAATTTTTAAACATCCAAAAAGACAGCTAGTGATAGGTAAAGGTCATAAAAAGATAAATTCTTCTTTCTGAATTGATAATAAGGGGAGAGATAGCTAGAGCTAAAGCAACATTGTTATTTTAAGAGAGTAAAAGTCATAGCATTAAATACAAGGAGATAAAGATTGTTACATGATAAGAACTAGGTTATCATCTCAACCAGTATAGAGTTCCCAAGGGAATTTTTTTGCTGGATGTGTCTCTCTGGTGCACTATGTTGCATTTAATATGGAACTGGTGTGAAATAAGCACCTTGTTTGAAGGTAGGGATAGGAACTGTAACATTTTATTCTCTGTATTTTCAACTTTTACAATAAAAAATGCATATACAACTACTATCTTTTGCTTGAGACATTAGAAAAAAACCACTAAACCATGCTTGGGCTTCATATTTATAAGGATTAAATGAATACAAAAGCCCAGTACAATTCTTATTCTATGTCTTGGTCTGCTCAGGCCTCTGTAACAAAATACCATAAACTAGTTGTCTTAAACGACAGAAATTTATTTTCTCACAGATCTGGAGACTAGAAGCTTCAGATCAAGGTGCCAGTATAGGAGGTTTCTGGTGCAAACTGTCTTCCTATATTGTGGACATCTGCCTTCTTGCTGTATGTCCTTAAATGGGAGAAAGAGAGAGAGACAGTGAGAGACAGGGACAAGAGAGGGAGGGAGGGGGAGAAAGAGAGAGAGATCCTCTAGTTGCCTTCTGTTGGAGAAGGAAATGGCACCCCACTCAAGTATTCTTGCCTGGAGAATCCCATAGACGGAGGAGCCTGGTGGGCTACAGTCCACGGGGTCGCAAAGAGTAGGACATGACTGAGCGACTTCACTTTCACTTTCACTTTCATAACGGCACTAACCCCATCATGAAGACCCTACAATCATGACATTTGGCAACTTACTTTCCAAAGGTCTCATCTCCAAATACCATCACACTGAGGTTTTGTTGGTGGGGTAGGGACACAACTCAATCCATAGCATTCAGGAATACAAAAATCACAAAAAGACTAAAGAACTGGTTTGTCATTTGGCATTTATTCCTCGTTTTAGTATTTCTCATTTCGACCCCATTATAGAGTATGGATCACTGATTTATTGTTTTCCTCACAGGCGTCCCAGAGAAAATAGCCTTGTATTTCCTGTGAGATGTTTCCAGAGGCCTCATCTTTCTCTTATGCATCTTTACTTTCAAAATGATCTTTGCCTAAGACATGAAATAAGTTTTTGGATTTATGAATTCCAATTTGAGCAAGAAAAAGTTACAGGACCAAGAAGAAGAAAACCACAGTGATGACTGTTCTTCTGGCTCCTCTTTCCATCACTTTACTCACACCTATCCAGTGTGAGTAGGAACACTTATCCCAGTTCCATGGAACTGGAATTCCAGTTGAGCTATTTCAAATCTTAAAAGATGATGTTGTTAAAGTGCTGCACTCAATATGCCAGCAAATTTGGAAACTCAGCAGTGGCCACAGGACTTGAAAAGATCAGTTTTCTTTCCAATCCCGAAAAAGGCAATGCCAAAGAATGTTCAAACTACTGCACAACTGCACTCATCCCACAAGCTGGCAAAGTAATGCTCAAAATTCTCCAAGCCAGGCTTCAATAGTACACGAACCATGAACTTCCAAATGTTCAAGCTGGATTTAGAAATGGCAGAGGAAGCAAGGATCAAAATGCCAACATACGCTGGATCATAAGAAAAGCAAGAGAGTTCCAGAAAAGCATCTACTTTTGTTTTATTAACTATGCCAAAGGTTTTGACTGGGTGGATCACACAAATCTGTGGAAAATTCTTAAAGAGATGGGAATATCAGACAACCTTACCTGCCTCCTGAGAAATCTGTATGCAGGTCAAGAAATGACAGTTAGAACTGGACATGAAACAAGAGACTGGTTCCAAATCAGGAAAGGAGTACGTCAAGGCTGTATATTGTCACCCTGCTTATTTAACTTATATGCAGAGTACATCATGCAAAATGACAGGCTGGATGAAGCACAAGCTGGAATCAAGATTGTCAGGAAAAATGTCAACAACCTCAGATATGCAGATGATATCACTCTAATAACAGAAAGTAAAGACGAACTAAAGAGCCTCTTGATGAAAGTGAAAGAGGAGAGCGAAAAAGTTGGCTTAAAACTCAACATTCAGAAAACTATCCTCATTTTTATCAAATTCTCTTTTTCTCTTCAGCTAGATGATTTCCACTACTATGACTTCCAGCTCACAGATCTGTTCCTCTGTATCATCTACTCTTCTGTTGATTCCTTTGACAGTATTTTTACATTTCAGTTATGGAATTTTTCATCTTTATTTGGTTCTGTTTATAGTTTTATACTCTTTGTTAAAATTCTCACTATATTCATCAATTCTTCTCCCAAATTCATTGAGTGTCTTTGTGATCATTACCTTGAACTCTTTACTGGGTAGAGTTTTTGTCTTGTTCTTCATGTGGAACATATTTATCTTTTCTTCAATTTGCCAGCTCTCTGTGATTTTTTCTATGTACTAAATAAGTCAGTTACATTTCCTGATTCTGGAGAAGTGGTCTCATATAGGAGACACTTTATGGACCACAGCAGCGCACTACTGGTCATCAGAGCTATGTGGTATAGAGGTGTCCCCTATGTGTACTTCATAGGCCCCTCTGCTGTGGCAAGGCAGATTACTGTGGACGTAATTGGAGGCTGGGCTGGCCTGGGTTTCGTTGCAGCAAAGCTATGTTGTCTTCAGTAGCTGCTAGCCCACTGATCAGTGGACCACATCTTGGGAAGCTGGGAACAAGGCATACCGGATTCCAATGCCTTTCAAAAGAAGCTTCACTGAAAGTACTTACATGTATGATTCTATTATTTGAAGTTCTAAAACAAGTAAAACCAATATGCGGTGAAAAACATAAAAACAGTGGCTGCCCCTAGGGCATGAGGATGAGGCTATTTGTGAAGAGGCCTGAGGAACCTTTTCATATGAATCAGTCAGCCAACTCCTGGATATTTACCCTAGAGAAATGAAAATTTATGTTCATATAAAAACTTATCCTTGAATGTTCATATCTGCTTTATTCAAAATTGCCAAACACCTGGAAACAACCACAATGTCTTACAATAGACCAAGGGTTAAACAAACTGTGGTATATCCACACAATGGAATACTACTCAACAATAGAATATAACTGCTGATACACACAACAATCTCAATGAACCTCAAAAGCAGTACATTTAGTGACAGCAGCCAACCTCAACAGCTGACAGACTTAATGAATCCACTTACAAGACATATGCGAAAGGTAGGTTTTTTTGAGATGGAGAACAGAGCAGTGGTTGTCAAGGACTGAAAGTGAAAGTTAAGTCACTCAGTTGTGTCCGACTCTTTGCAACCCCATGGACCGTAGCCTGCCAGGCTCCTCCATCCATGGGATTCTCCAGGCAAGAGTACTGGAGTGGGTTGCCATTTCCTTCTCCAGGGGATCTTCCCGACCCATGGATCGAACCCAGGTCTCCCAGATTGTAGGCAGACACTTTACCATCTGAGCCACCAGGGAAATCCACATCAAGGATTAGGTCTGAAGAAAGAGTTTGACAACTATTAAGAGTTTAAAGTTGTGGTCCACTGGAGAAAGGAATGGCAAACCATTTCAGTATTCTTGCCTTGAGAACCCCATGAACAGTATGAAAAAGCAAAATGACAGGATACTGAAAGAGGAACTCCCCAGGTCGGTAGGTGCCCAATATGCTATTGGAGATAAGTGGAGAAATAACTTCCGAAAGAATGAAGGGATGGAGCCAAAGCAAAACCAATACCCAGTTGTGGATGTGACTCGTGACAGAAGCAAGGTCCAATGCTGTAAAGAGCAATATTGCATAGGAACCTGGAATGTTAGGTCCATGAATCAAGGCAAATTGGAAGTGGTAAAATAGGAGATGGCAAGAGTGAACGTCCACATTCTAGGAATCAGCGAACTAAAATGGAGTGGAATGGGTGAATTTAACTCAGATGACCATTATATCTACTACTGTGGGCAGGAATCCCTTAGAAGAAATGGAGTAGCCATCATGGTCAACAAAAGAATCCAAAATGCAGTACTTGGATGCAATCTCAAAAACGAAAGAATGATCTCTGTTCATTTCCAAGGCAAACCATTCAATATCACAGTAATCCAAGTATATGCCCCAACCAGTAATGCTGAAGAAGCTGAAGTTGAACGGTTCTATGAAGACCTACCAGACCTTTTAGAATTAACACCCAAAAAAGATGTCCTTTTCATTCTAGGGGACTGGAATGAAAAAGTAGGAAGTCAAGAAACACCTGGAGTAACAGGCAAATTTGGCCTTGGAGTACAGAATGAAGCAGGGCAAAGGCTAATTGAGTTTTGCCAAGAGAATGCACTGGTCATAGCAAACACCCTCTTCCAACAACACAAGAGAAGACTCTACACATGGACATCACCAGATGGTCAACACCGAAATCAGATTGATTATATTCTTTGCAGCCAAAGATGGAGAAGCTCTATACAGTCAGCAAAAACAAGACCTGGAGCTGACTGTGGATCAGATCATGAACTCCTTATTACCAAATTCAGACTTAAATTGAAGAAAGTAGGGAAAACCTACTTTAGGTCAGGTATGACCTAAATCAAATCCCTTATGATTATACAGTGGAAGTGAGAAATAGATTTAAGGGCCTAGATCTGATAGATACAGTGCCTGATGAACTATGGATGGAGGTTCATAACATTGTACAGGAGACAGGGATCAAGACCATACCCATGGAAAAGAAATGCAAAAAAGCAAAATGGCTGTCTGGGGAGGCCTTACAAATAGCTGTGAAAAGAAGAGAGGCGAAAAGCAAAGGAGAAAAGGAAAGATATAAGCATCTGAATGCAGAGTTCCAGAGAATAGCAAGGAGAGATAAGAAAGCCTGCCTCGGCGATCAATGCAAAGAAACAGAGGAAAACAACAGAATGGGAAAGACTAGAGATCTCTTCATGAAAATTAGAGATACCAAAGGAACATTTCATGCAAAGATGGGCTTGATTAAGGACAGAAATAGTATGGACCTAACAGAAGCAGAAGATATTAAGAAGAGGTGGCAAAAATACACAGAAGAACTGTACAGAAAAGATCTTCATGACCAAGATAATCACGATGGTGTGATCACTCACCTAGAGCCAGACATCCTGGAATGTGAAGTTAAGTGGGCCTTAGAAAGCATCACCACAAACAAAGCTAGTGGAGGTGATGGAATTCCAGCTGAGATATTTCAAATCCTAAAAAATGAAAGTGCTGCACTCAATATGCCAGAAAATTTGGAAAACTCAGCAGTGACCACAGGACTGGAAAAGGTCAGTTTTCATTCCAATCCCAAAGAAAGGCAATGCCAAAGAATGCTCAAACTCCTGCACAGTTGCACTCATCTCACATGCTAGTAAAGTAATGCTCAAAATTCCCCAAGCCAGGCTTCAGCAATACGTGAACCGTGAACTTCCAAATGTTCAAGCTGGTTTTCGAAAAGGCAGAGGAACCAGAGATCAAATTGCTAACATCTGCTGGATCATGGAAAAAGCAAGAGAGTTCCAGAAAAACATCTCTTTCTGCTTTATTGACTATGCCAAAGCCTTTGACTGTGTGGATCACAATAAACTGGAAAATTCTGAAAGAGATGGGACTATCAGACCACCTGACCCCTCTTGAGAAAACTATATGCAGGTCAGGAAGCAACAGTTAGAACTGGACATGGAACAACAGACTGGTTCCAAATAGGAAAAGCAGTATGTCAAGGCTGTATATTGTCACCCTGCTTATTTAACTTCTATGCAGAGTACATCATGAGAAACTCTGGGCTGGAAGAAGCATAAGCTGGAATCATGATTGCCGGGAAAAATATCAATAACCTCAGATATGCAGATGACACCACCCTTATGGCAGAAAGTGAAGAGGAACTAAAAAGGCTCTTGATGAGAGTGAAAGAGGAAAGTGAAAAAGTTGGCTTAAAGCTCAACATTCAGAACTACCCTTACTATTTAGTAAATTCTTATTTTAGCACAACTATACTTTTATATGGGCTTCCTGGTGGCTCAGTGGTAAAGAATCCCTCTGCCAATGCAAGAGAAACAGGTTCAATCCGTGGGTGGGGAAGGAAATGACAACCTGTTGCAGTATTCTAGCCTGTGAAATTTAATGGACAGAGAAGACTGGCAGGCTACAGTCCATGGGGTTGCAAAGAGACATG